>NC_034438.1:9131401-9145781 GCF_002078875.1 Numida meleagris | reverse complement strand
ATCTGAGGAGAAACAAACTAATTTACTAAATAAGATATCGGAATGCAAAACAACACACTATAATACAATATAATTACAATTTAAGCTGATTAATCCAATACAGAGAGAGAGAATGTCCCAAAATCAAGGTAGGCCTTACTCTACTACCGACGATCAGACGGCTGGAGAGCGAGGTGCTGCCAGGATAAGAAACGGGCAGAAAGAGAAGGGACGAGGTCTCGTGATCTGCAAGTTTTTATCTTTTCCCTCTGGCCAGAAATGGTAATAGAGGAGCAAAGTACCCTGTGGAATGTAGTAGCCCTTCTCTTCTGAGAACCAGGTACATACACTACATGATGTTATGATGTGGAATACCAATAACCAAAAATCATAAAACCATGACACAGTTGGAAGGACGATGCCCTCCCGCAGGGACAGGGCTGTGCTACCTGTGCAGGGGTTGCAGGGAGGTGGGCAGGGAGACAGGTGCCATTCTTGCTGCTGGAGCTCACGCTCCCATGGCTAGAAAGCTGCGTGCCAGCCTGCTGCCTGCATGCCAGGGCAGGCAGAGTGAGGAGGGAGGCAGCAGCAGGCTGCAACCAACCTCTGTGCAAGGAGGGTGCAGAAGGGCTGTGCTGGAACCCTGGGAGGTCTGGAGAACCACGGGCACTCAGGGAGTGCATAGAGGCAGGTTTGAAGGAAGGAAAAGAGGTGTCTGCTTAGGAAGGGTCCAGGTTGTGCCTTGGTGTGGGGGGCAATGGATGTCTCACTGTGTCCCTGGCTGGGAGAGCAGAGCAGGTCTGTGGGGATCCGCTGTGCCTGCAGAGCAAGGGCCAAGGCTTTGGTCCTGGCTGAGGTGTCACCTTCCCCTTTGTGTTTGGGATCCAGAGGACATTTCTGGGGATTCCTGCCAACCCCATCCTCAGCCACTGCCCCACCTCACCACCTCCCACCCCAACTGAGCCTGCTTCCACCTCTGCCAGAAATGTGCCAAAGGCCCCGGTGGGACCCAACACTCCGTCTGGCACCAGACCTGGGGGAGTACAGGAAGAAAGAAGAAGTGACGCTGAGCTGCCCTGAGGGTTTACAGCCATCCTACACCCACGTCAGATGTGCAGGACGTGAATGGGCTTCAGATTATGCTGGATCTGTTCACCGAAACAAGTGGAAGGGGAGGAACAGCGCTGGTGCCTGGATTCCCATTGAGGGGACTGTGCAGTGTCTTGGTAAGTGGGGTGGCAGGAGGTGCCTTCTCTGCAGCCCTGTGCTCAAACGTTTTGCCCTCATCCCTCTCTGAGTTTCCCACCTCAAAAATACGTTCAAGAACACCATCCTGATGCCTGACAGCATCCCTTATATTACCCTGGGGTCAATACCTAAGTGCACTCCCCAGTGAACATCCATCCTGACCCTGCAGCCCCAGCCCCCGCTGACACGCACCCCTTCCACCTCTGCCAGGAACATGCCAAATGCCCTGGTGGGAGCCAGCTCTGCCGATAGGGCTGTAATCTGGCAGCCAGGGGAGAATGATGGGCACAGATGGGCCCATTGGTTGTGTCAGGAGCTGCAGTGCCCGTGGGCACATCCTGATGAGTGGTGGGGGCCTGAAGTTTGCCTGAAGTGGCGCGGTCACCTCCAGCAGTGACAACAGACCCAAAGTTCATGTACAGCTTCTGAAAACACTGTGGTCTAAAACTCCTCCGGCTTCTCCATTCAGAGAACTGAATGAGCTGTTACACCCTCTGGCTTCCCCTTCTTCCAGCTGGGTTGGGAACGGGGTTGTGAGTCTGCAGCACCATGACAAGGGTGGAGGGGAAGGGAAAGAAGTGACTCTCCTGCAATGCTTCTTTCACAGAGGCCTTCCAGATTGTCCCTGGGACCCTGGAGGTTTCCAGCACCAGCATCAAACTGAACTGGACCTGCAGCTTCCCTGATGCCTGCCAGGGCATGCAGGCCACGTGCCGCCTGGCAGGGCCTTCCTCTCCTCCCTGTGAGGCTGAGCAGGTCACTGGAGTGGAGTTCCTACACGGTCAGAAGGGAACATTCACCTGCCCACCTCTGCAGCCCTTCACTGAGTACATTGTCACCATCTCGGTGCCCGCCAGCACAAACCTGTTCTCACAGCTCATCAAGACAAAAGAAACAGGTAATTGTCCCCCTACAGTAATGTGATGGTTGGAGTCTGTCCTGAGTACAGCGATCACCAAACACGAGACTTTTCAGTCTTTGGTGATGAGTGGAAAGCAGTTAGCAGAACTGCTACCTTGGATTTCTGAGGGCAGAATTTGGGCTCTTTAGAGACCTGATCGACAGAGCCCCTTGAGAGGCAGTTTTGAAAGGTGAAGGAGTCCAGGAAGCCCGGACTTCTTCCAGAGCAAAATCCTCATGGAGCAGGAGCAGATCATCCCAATGCACCCAAAGTCGAGCTGCTGCAAGAGAAGGGCAGCATGGCTGAACAGAGCTCCCTTAGAAACTCGGGAGGTAGAGGAGAGATCATGAATTCAGGAAGAAGGGGCAGGTAATGTGCAAGGATTGTAAAGCTGTTGTCAAGTTACACAGGGAGAACATTGTAAGGGCCAAAGTACAACTGGAACTCAGTTTGGCTAGCGCTGTAAAAGACATTAAAAAGTGCTTTTATACATGCAGCAACAGCAAAAAGGGACTAAGGAGAATCCCTGTACTTTATTGGCTGTGAGGGGAAACAGAGTGAAGAAAGATGAGAATAAGGCTGAGGTGCATTATACCCTTTTTTCCTCGGTGCTTATTAGCAAGGCCCACTGTTGTTAGGGTACCCACGCCCGCGAGTTGCAAAATGGGGACAGGGAACAAGGAGAAGACACTATAATCCAATGGGCAACTGCAGGCAATCTCTCCGTGTTTTAAATGTTCATAATTCTGCGGGGCCAGAGGGAATTCATCCAAGGGAAGGAGCTGGGGAATGGCTGGTTGCTGGACAACAGAAGTGTTCACTTCTGGGGACAGTTTTATTTAACGATTTTATCAGTAGTCTGAGTCAGGGGAACTGAGTGCACCCTCATTAAGTTTGCAATCTTACTTAAATGAGTTGGATGTGAATGTCAAATACATGAGAGCAGGATACAACTGCAGAGGGATTTGGATAGGCTGCATCAGTGGGCCAAGTCCAACTGTAAACCATTCAATGAGGCCAAATGCCAGGTGGTACCCTTGGGCCAATACAACCTCATGCAGAGGCACTGGCTTTTGGAAGAGTGGCTGGAGAACTCCTCAATGAGCCCAGGTGGCCAACAACACCAATGGCCTCCAGGCCTGCAACAGTACTACTGTGGCCAGCAGGACTAGGGAAGGGATCTTCCCCTTGTTCATGGCACTGGTGAGACTTCACCATACTGAGTTCAGTTTGGGGTCCTCACCAAATATCAAGCACACACATGACCCCATCTTCCTGTGCTTCCAGTGCCACAGAAGCTGGAGCAGCTGCAGCTGAATGCCAGCACAGGGATGATCACGTGGAAGGCGTTGCCCTCCTGCCAAGGGAAGATCGTTGGGTACCAGGTAACAGGGCAGACACCCGGCACTCCTATGGTTGAGGCAGTGTGGGTGATGGGGGATGATGCAGTAGAGGTGCTGAGGGAGCTGCAACCAACACTGGGTGCTGGTTGCTTTCTGGCCATGAGGTGGGGAGGTTCCCACAGGCAGGTGGGTGCCACCGCCCTCCAGCTCCATGTCCTGTCCCCAGCTGAACATCACGGCCAGGGCCTTGCAGGACGGCGGCTTCCTGCAGATCAAGCGGCTGAGGCTGAGCAGCCAGACCACGGAGCACCTGCTGCCCGCATACAGCCCTGGCACCAGGTATACTGTGGCTGTGCGGGGCCTCACAGCCGTGGGTCCTGGAGCTGCATCACTGTGGGAGTTTCACACCAGCGGCTCAGGTGAGGGCCTCTACACACAGCTCCTGCTCCCACCCCTCCAAGATGCCCCCATGCCATCTGCTGATGCTCATTCTGGGCATTTTCCTCTGTAGAGACCCCAGGGCCACCTGATGGCTGCTCCTATCTCATGCTCAATGTCTCCCCATCCCAGGGGACAGCCATTCTTCCCCTGCACCCCATCTCCCAGGCCTCTGAGGCAGTAAGGTGAACACAGCCCTGGCTGCTTTGCTCTTGCAGCGCTGAGCAGAGCTGCCCCCCTTAAGCTGCCTTAAGTCCAACTCTCTCCATCCCCATCTCCACGTCCTTCCCTTTCCACATTGTCATCATCCATCCTTATATCTATCCCCCCTCTCCTTCTCCATCCTCATCACCGTCTCACAGCCCAGTCTCCATTCCCAGGCTCATTCCCTTCCCCATCTCCATCCTCATCCCCATTCCCATTTCCATCCCCATTCCCATTTCCATCCCCATTCCCATTTCCATCCTTGTTCTCATTACCATCCTTGTCCTCATTCCCTTATCATCACCACCCTCAACCCTTTCTCTATCCCCAGTCCTCACCCCCATCCCCAATCTCCATCCTCATCCCCATTCCCATCCTCATCCCTAACACCATCCCCATCCCCTCCTGAATCGCCATCCTCATCCCCTCTTCAGTACCCTTCCCCATCCCCATCCCCTCCTCAGTCCCCGTCCCCATCCCCGTCTCACAGCTCTGCCTTGCAGTGAGCACCAGCTGCTCGTGGCTGTGACACACAACAGCACGGTGCTGGAAGATGCCTGCTCGGGGGAGCTGCAGCCCTCCAATGACAGCCACCCGCCTGACCCCTACGTGGCCGCCGTGCTCAACCTCAGCGCACCCACAGATTTCATGCTGGGTGATGGGACCCGCGGGCAGGGCTTCCACAATGCTCCCCTGCGCCCGGGATGGGACTACACCGCCCTCCTGCGCCTTGTCCGGCGCTCACCGCAGGTACCCGTGCTGGGGGCTCTTGGGGACGGGGCAGGGCAGCGACCCCCGTGTCCTCAGCCATGGTCGGGGCCTGTGGTGGCCCTGGGTGGAGGCCCCTTGCTGCGGTGCGGGCGGTGCTGTGGGGTTGCTCTGAGCTCTCCCTCCTGTCCCCTTCAACAGGCGGAGACATTCACCTGCGTGTGCTACAGCTTCTCCATGGGTAAGAGGTTCCTCTGCCCCACACCTGTGCCCGAGGCTGTCTCTGCATCCCCCCTTTTCCCAGCCCCAACGCTTGCAAGGAGAAGAGCTGGGGAGTGCAGGAGTTCTTGTGGGAGCAGAGGAAACTCCTGTTTCCTGGATACTGGGAGTATTTATTTGCTATAACCAGATCCTACCTCCATCTTCTTGGATGTTCTCTGGATCCCGAGGCTCCCTGTGGGTGCACAGGCTTTGGTACTTCTGGCCGCTTGGGCAGGTGTGCATGGCTGGCAGCAGGATCCCCTGCAGCTTCTCTGCCATCATCTCACATCACATCCCAGTCCTAACAGTGCCCCAGTCCACGTGCAATCCCAGAAACACTAACATCTCACCCAGCTCTTGCCGTGCTGGGGGAAGGCATGGAGACATGCCCATGCTGAAGGGTGTCACACCCAACATCACCTCTCCTTCCGCAGCAGCATGGCTGTTCCCTAGCACAGAGCTTGTGGTGGGAAATGAAAGGAGCTGCTTTTCTCCCAACAAAGCTGTGGGGTCTCTTTCTGCTGGGTTTGAGTTGTGTGGAGCCTGATCCTGGGCTGTGCTGGATGCAGGGCAGGAGTTAATTCATCTGCTGCACAGATGGGCTCTTTAGAGGGAGCCTTCTCCTTGTCTGTTGTTACCAGCCTGCTGTTCACCAGGGGGCTACACGCTCCTGAACTTCGCTTTTCCAACTGATGTACTTGTCTTTCTTATCATAGAATCAGCTAGGTTGGAAAAGACCTACAAGATCATCCAGTCCAACCATCCACCTGCCACCAATAATCCCACTAGACCAGGTCTCTCGACGCTATATCTAAATGTTTCTTGAACACCTCCAGGGATGGTGACTCAACCACCTCCCTGGGCAGCCATTTCAGCTTTCTCTGCAGCCTTGTGCTCAAACTTTCTGCCTTCATCCCTCTCTCAGTTTCCCACCTTAAAACTGTGTGCAGGAGCACCGTCCTGATGTCTGACCATACTCACAGCTGAGCCAGGCTGTTTGTGCTATAGGATGTCACTTCCCCAGACTGATTCTTGATCCATGCCAGGCCCTTTTCAGGCAACAATCACTTCTTCCTTTTATCCAATCTACATCTCTCCTCTTTTAATTTGAAGATGTTTCCCCTCGTCCTATCATCACAGATCGTGATGAAGAGCCTGTCCCTGTCTTTCTTACAGCCCCCCTTTTCATACAGACAGGCTGCTCTCAGGTGTCCCACAGCCTTCTCTTCTCCAGGCTGAACAGCCCCAGTTCTCTCAGCCTGTCCAATAGGAGAGCTGCTCCAGCCCTCTGATCACCTTTGTGGCCCTCCTCTGGACCCGCTCCAACAGCTCGCTGTCCTTCCTGTGCTGGGGGCTCCAGAACTGGACACAGTACTCCAGGTGGGGTCTCACGAGAGCAGAGCAGAGGGGCAGAATCACCTCCCTCGACGCTTCTCTTGGTGCAACCCAGAATATGGTTGGACTTCTGGGGTGGCCCATGCTGCTGGCTCTTGCTGAGCAGGAGCGTGGCTGCTACCCCTGGGGCTGTGAATCCTCTTGCTAGCCAGATTGCATTGTGCAGTTTATGGGTATGGAAGCCTTCCCATAATCCAGAGCCTCCCTGCCTCTTTTCTGCCCATTAGAGCTGAAGGCATTACATGTCTGCGACTTGCTGCCTCTCCCTGCAGAGCTGTGGATCCTGGACGCACACACCTGCATGCAGGCACACACTTGATGCCAAGGCCTGGGCACTCCCCCCAGGCTGTGACACCCACTGCTGGCTGTGTGTTAGTTTCAGGGCAGTTTCTGGGCTCCTGGCCATGGACAGCGGTCACAGTGGTGGTTGTGCTCTCAGTGATGGTCACTCTCTCTGCGGTGATTGTGTGGTTCGTGCTGTCCAGGCAAGTAGTCTTGGGACTTGGAGCTGCTGTGCTGCCTCAGGCCACGCTGTGCTACTGGGGTGGCTGGTGACAGCGTGGGCTTCCTGCTCTGCTCCCACCCTTTTCAAGCAACAGGGATGCTGCTGGCTGGTGCCACTGTGGCTCAGCTGTAGGGCTGATAATGGGGTCATCTGAGCGTCATCCTCGTGACTGGGGCAGGGACTGTGTGTGCTGGGAGACCCCGTCCCTGTGGCCACTGCTGCCAGCGCTGCTGTGCCTTGGGATGCTGACGGGCAATGCCTGCCAGCTGGGGAGAGGCCTGGGCACAGAGAGTGTAGAGCTCTTCTTCCTCAGCCACTGGGTTGAGCGGGGCCCTGGGCCATGTCAGCCTGTCTCCAAACTCAGACCATCCCTTTGTCTTCCCAGGAGAAGGAAGGCCGTGCCCATCAAAGCCGAGGAGGAGCATTATATAGGTAGGGCCCCAGCACAGGCCCAGCTGTGGGGCCGGGGTGGCAGGTGGGGGGAGAGCAGGTCAGTCCCCGAGCTGCTGTCAGAGTCTGCCCCTTCCTTCCACACACCCTCGTTCTCTTTCTGTCCCTGCAGAGCTGCAGCCCTATGAAAACTCAGACGTCTACTGCGTGATCAAGGGGAGATCTCTGTCAAAAGAAGAGGCAGGTAGGAGGTGGGATGCTGTGCCTGTGTTCCCTGAGACAGCAGGGGCAGGCAGTGCCCGGTGCCCCAGCCCGTGCCAGAGCTGCGAGAGCTCCCTGCACTGCTCAGGGCTCACAGCAGCCTCTACCTGGGTGCCGCTGGTGTCCGCAGGTACAGGTGGCCAGGACAGAGAGCCAGCATCCCCATCTCTGCCCGTCCTGGAGCCCTCAGGAGACTGACCAAACAGTGTGGGAGTGGAGAAGATGGGGAGAACATCCCTGGATCAGTGGTGATGGCACTTCCCATTGCCTCTTTGTGAGTCTTGGTCCGGCACAGCTGGAAGCAGGACTGCATGTATGTTGCGCTGTGTTATTGCTCCCACCCATGTTTTCACTGCCCCATCCTCACGCAGGGCTTCCCAGCTCCTCTCCACCTTGTGTCCCCGTACCCATCGAGCCCCAGAACTCTGCTGGAGTTTGGCCCAAGTGCGCTGCCCTCGCATCTGTGCTGCTGTGTCTGAAGAGCCAATAAATTGTTTTGGTTTTCAAGGGGCTGCCTGCTCCTTACTACATCCACGTGGTTGTGGTTCCTCCCTGCTATGTGTGTGAAAACTCTGTCTATCCTTCTCTTCATGGGGGAGGTGAGGCTTGTGCAGCCCCAGCAGTTCTGAGGAAGCACCCGAGAAGCCCTGAGCCCCCAGCACAGTGACTGGGTGCCATCCCTCCTTCCCTCGTGGGAATGCCACCAAATGCCACAGCTGGTTATGTTGGGTCTTGTTGCTGCATGCAGGCCATTGCAGAGATGTGCATGCTGAGCTCTAGGGAAGAGAGGAAAAGACTCCAGCCATCAGTGGGCAATTAATGCAGCATAGCCCTGAAGATGGGTGGCTGAGGCTGTCTCCTGGTCCTTGCACCTCTGCTGGGTGTCAGTGACAGAAAGTGGCAGCCAGAGAGCTGCCAGCCACCTCTGTGACTGGGTCTGGGCTATGACCTTCTCTCTTTTGGAATGCCACAGATCTCCTGGATTGATGTGGCACTACAAGTTGTTTCACATTTACCACCCCAAAAGGTCACACGCATCTCCTGTGGGATGCCTGATCTCTCCCAAACACAGGGCCCTGGCAGCCAGCCCAGAAGGGACAGCTTGTGGGAGGTCAAGGGCTGAGTTTGAGAAAACACTGATGCCTCGGGGATGCTCTCCTAGCTTCCAGCTCTTTTCAGGTCAGGCATTTCTTAAGCCAGAGGAGCACGCTTGGCATAGAATGGCTCTTGATGGTCTTTTCTCCCACAAGCTTTGAAAATGCAGTCTTCAGTGGTGGGGAGTCCTCCAGTTTGGAGTGACACTGTGTATACTTCCCCTATCTTTTCCTTGTTTCTAATGCTGCCTTTGGAGTGCCTCTCCCTCCTGGTATTTTGGAGAAAATCAAATGGAAACCATTTCCTTTCTCTTCTCTCTCTGAGTGCCTCTCTTTATAGACCTGCCATATCCTGCTTCCCTTTTACTGCAAAAGCTCTTGTGGCTTACTGGTTGCTCCCAGTCTGGAAGACTTTTCTGGAGTCTCTCGAATCAGATTTTGACTGAACGTTCCCAGATTTTCCCATTTGGAAATGGGGGTGCAGAAGGGCACATGGTGTTCAGAAAGCAGGGGAAATAAAACCAGCTAATGAGTGGATTTGCATTGTATTGTCTGAGTATGTAATTGTGCTGAAATGGGCTGTGGGCCGTGAGAGACCTTTGAGAATGCCTGTCTGAGAAACGACCTTCCCCTGCCCTGCTGGTGGTCCCAGTATGCTGTGGTGGAGCCTCTCTTGATCCATACTGGGAAGTGAGGGAAAGAGGTTGCTTACACCAGTGTGGCAGCTGATGACTGAGAAAGAAGAATGAAGGAGGTTGGTGAAACTGAGTATTGCTTTGTGCTTCTGTCACCTCTTGGGTTCCCACCCTCTTTCCACTCCCTTGCCCTCACCACTCTGCCTGCTCTGTCCAGACAACCAACAGAGACTTATTATATCCTCATCTGGAAGGGACCCACGAGGATTATTGAGTCCAGCTTCTCGTCCCCTCTTTTCTCTTACAGAGTCACGCTCCTTTTGGGAGCTGAGTTAACTGGGCAAGGTGGAGGGCCAAGCACGCTCTTTGTTCCTCCACATTGCCCATGTCTCAGTAGCCAATGGTCTTCCCTGTGCTGCTGCCTCTGCACAAAGGTGCCCTTTCTTGTGATTGTCCTCAGGCATGGTCAGTCTGGCAGGCCAGCAAGGGCTCCTTGCACCTTACAGTCTTCCCTAAATGTCCTGCCTTTATTTCATGCAAAGGAACATGCAGGGAGCCAGGGAGCATGGAAGTAGGATGCACCATGCAGGTAGCAGCTGGAAGGTCCCAGTATCAGCCACTGTCTGCGCTGGGGGGCTGGAGGAGGGTGAGCAGTGTCTGCCCAGCTGGAGGTTCCCAGGCTGCCTGTCTGCATGGTGGCATTGGCCAACACATTTCTCCAGTGAGTCTAGTCATGTCCCTTGGCTTGGGAACTGAATCATGGAATCTTAGAGTGACAGAATCATAGAAGTTGGGTTGGGTTGGAAGGGTCCACAAGGATTATCTAGTTCCACTGGGTTGTCACCTACTAGATTGTGTTGCCCAGAAGTCTGTCCAATGTGGCCATGAATATCTCCAGGGATGGGACAGCCACAACTTCTCTGGGCTACCTATTCCAGTGCCTCACTACCCTCATGACAACAAATTTCTTCCTAACATCTAACTTCTATCTCCCCTCTTTTCTTTTGAAACGATTCCCCCTTGTCCTATCACAGTCAGCTGTCATGGTTTTGTGATTTTTTTGTTGTCGGTATTCCACATCATAACATCATGTAAAGCACTGGCAGTTAAAGAGTTAATGCCCTGTTTTCCACGGACTGCCTTTTTCGAGTGCTTGGTTATCTGAGAGGGAGGGGAGGAGCTGCACTGCCCAAGGGTCTTTGGGTCTGGTGGGGTGGTGAAGCGGCCTGGCCAAGCTGGGGTCTGTTCCTTCCTACCCGGTGAAGAAGCAGGTGGTCCCCCTGCAGCTTACCGAGTAAGAATCTCAACTTGTAACTCTCCCTGTTTGATGTATTGGCCTCAATTTCAATATCATATTTAGTAAATTAACGTTCCTCCTCAGATTGGTGCCGCTGTTCTGTTTTACATCCGTCTACGAGTTCCCTACCTTTCCCCTTTTCCCTTTGTTTTCCCCGGGGTGGGTCCCCCGGTCCCCTGCCGTATTAGCCACCAGACCAGTCCGGGCCGGCCCCTAAATCGCTGGAAGTTGTTTTTTCCTTCTTTTTTTTTTTTTTTTCCGGGCCTGTGGGCCCGTGGGCCTGTTGTCCCCCCTGTCATGGACACAGATCCTTAAATAACGCTGTGACATCAGCTCATACAAAATTTTGATCTTGTTTATAAGCTCCATTTATACACTGAATGGCTGCAAGGATCTCTCACCTGGGCCTTCTCTTCTCTAGACTGAACAAGCCCAGCTCCCTCTGCCTTGTCTCATGAGAGAGGTGCTCCAGCCCTCTGATCATCCTTGTTTCTCTCCCCTGGACTTGCTTCAACAACTCCAAGTCTTTCTAGTACCAAAGGGCGACCTGGGTGCGGTAGTCCAGGTGCTACCTCGAGAGGGCAGAGGAGAGGGGGACAACCCCCCTCCTCTTGCTGCTGCCACCTCTCTCTTAATGCAGCCCTGGATGTCGTCGGCTCTCTGGGCTGCAAGAGCACACTGTGGGCTCATGTCCAGCTTTTTGTTCACCAGAACCCCAAGGTCTTTTTCCACAGGGCTCAATGAGAACTCAGTGAGTTCTTCTCCCCGTTTGTACGCATATCTGGGATTGCCCTGACCAAAGTGTAGTGCCTTGCACTTGACCTTGCTGAACCTCATTCTGTCCACGTGGGCCTACTTTTCAAGCTTGTCCAAGTCCCTTTGGATGGTGTCTCTTCCTTCGTTTATATCAACTGCACCATGGCTTAATGTCATCTGCAAATAAGGGGCTGAACGCTGGCTTCAGTTTCCTTCTACTTTTTGGTTAACACTTAGGTTTAGACTGGCAGAATTCCTGAGTCGCAGCTCAGCATGAGGCAGCGGTGTGCCCAAGCAGCCAGGAGGACAAACCGCATTATCAAGTACATTGAACGCAGCACAGCCAGCTGGTCCAAAGAAGCATGTTATATACATACTATATGTTATAATACTGTTACATTTAGAGTTGGTGCAGCCTCCTCCTGAGTATTGTGTGTAGATCTGGGCTTCAGTCTGAGGACACCTGAGTTGTCAAGTCTGGGAGGTGACCTCATGGTTCGATGGTATTTCCCCCACAGACATTTGACTGGCGTGTATTTGTTGAAGCAGCCAGTCACTGTTTTGTGGGGGCATTCTGCAGACTCTCCCTAGTTTACCATGCACCTGAGGAACCAGAAGCCCTGAATAACTCCCACAGACAGTGTCAACGTGATCCTCAGTACTTGATATGCTGTGTGTTGAGTGTGTCCACTTACAGGCCATGGGCTGCATGAGGCCTTGAGTGACTCCTTGCAGCTCCCCTCCCCTTCCTCCCCCTGAGTCCTGCCATCTCTCCTAACACTGCCTTGGAAGTGCTCACAGTGCTGTGACTGCTGAGGGCAGGTGCCATGACTCATGACATCTCTGGGAGCCATGTCTGCAAGCAGTGGCGTTGGGAAGCTTGTGGCTGAAGTCGTAGAGATGAGAGCATCATTTCTTACACGCCATCTGTTATCAAGGAGCATTTGGGGATGAAAATCTCGTGCTGGTGACAGGGGTTTTTCTGCTGTGTGCCATTGCCTGGATGCACCAGGGAAACAAAGCAGCAAAAGGCAGCAACAATGACACTAATGGGAGGTTCCCTCTCGAAAGAGGAAGGCTTATTTGTCACAACCAATATGTTCTTGTGGCTTTTTCCTTCCTGTTGTTGCAGTTCGTGCGATTACAGATGCCAGTGCTCAGTGGCACCAAGTGGGACTCACATCTGATCTGTGTCCAGGACTGAATGCTGGCATGGCCCTGCAGTTCCTGGCTCTGACCTTTCTCCTGGTCCTTGTTCCTCTGCTGGCAGCACAGGGCCAGGAAGAACCTGATCCCTCAGTCCAAGGATCGCCCCAAGAAATGGGTAAGAATTTGACATTACTCTATTCACAAGCAAACGAATGTCTGCTCTTCCTCTGGTATTTGATGTGCATCTTTACCAGGTGCAGCGTGCATCACAGAGGGTGGAGGCAATGTCGTGCCAGGGAGGTACTGGGGTGATTTTGGGGATGGAGGGCAGTGAGACTCCATGAGCTGGGAAAGCCTCAGTGAGTGCTGGGATGTAACACACTTCCACATAAGAGGCAGTGTTCCTGGGAGCAGAAGGTGGTTGGTTCTCACAACCTTGCATTAATGTGGTTGTTCAGCCACGAGACCCTTCTTTGTGGCTGTTGAGCAGATGATACAAAACTTCTGGGACAACTTCTCTGCCCCTTCGGGACAAGGAGTTCTCTATTCTGACCAGTCTGTAGGCCTCTCACCCCCTATAGGACTGGTGGTGCCGCACCCAGCAAGGCAATGGGCAGTCCTAGCTGGGATCAGGTCCAAACCAGCAGGCAGAGGAGGACTATAGAGCGGGCATGATTGTCCTGGCCAACTCATGGCAGGCAGATTTGTCATCTCGCTCTCTTGAATCTCTGGAGGGACCGTTTCTGAGTGCTGACACTGTGCTGTTGCCCTCTGTGCCACCTTTTTGCTTCATGCCCCAGTTAAACCCATTTCCACCTCTGCCAGAAATGTGCCAAAGGCCCCAGTGGGACTCAGGACTCCGTCTGGCACCAGACCTGGAGAAGTATAAGAAAAATGAAGAAGTGACGCTGAGCTGCCCTGAGGGTTTACAGCCATCCTACACCCACATCAGATGTTCAAGAGAAGTGCAGACCATCATTCATGGGAAACCTGTATACAGGGAAGTTTGGCAGGGAAGAGCCAGCAGCGGTCTCTGGATCCGCATTCGGTCCAGAGTGGAGTGTGTGGGTAAGAGGCTTCAGGCTCTCTGCCTGCTGGGGAAGCGGGAGGTGCAGCTGCAGGATCCTGGAGTCTCTGGAGCTGCTGCTCCTCTTGGGATCTCCTGGGGGTTCCGAAAGAAGAGGCACAGGGCGCTTATTCCCCACAATCCTTTTCTGGGGCTGTGGTGCAGAAAGACACTTCTGTATTGTGTCCTAGAGCTCATTCCCTCACCATTGTTTGCCTAGGAAAAAGAACTTTTCTACTGATGTCTGCGAACAGCAGGAGAGGTTATAGAGCAGATACTGTTTGAAAAGGGAGATGCTGGCTGACACTGACAACTTTGGGTTATGACTGAGTGGGGAAAACTGCCTTGGGCATTGGTAGTGCACACATTCAGCTACAATAATTCCCATCCGTACTTCATCTGCTTCTCCATCTGGAGATCTGACATGAGTAGTTTCATCCTCTGGCTTCCCCTCCCTTCAGCTGGGCTGGGAGTGGGGCTGTGTGTCTACAGCACACTTGCAAGGGTGGAGGGGAAGGAAAGGAAATAACCCTATTGCAATGCTTCCTTCACAGAGGTGCTAGAAGTTGTCCCTGAGACCATGGAGGTTTCCAGCACCAGCATCAAACTGAACTGGACCTGCAGCTTCCCTGATGCCTGCCAGGGCATGCAGGCCACGTGCCGCCTGGCAGGGCCTTCCTCTCCTCCCTGTGAGGCTGAGCAGGTCACTGGAGTGGAGTTCCTACACGGTCAGAAGGGAACATTCACCTG
>NC_034438.1:9112660-9128876 GCF_002078875.1 Numida meleagris | reverse complement strand
GGCGGTGCTGTGGGGTTGCTCTGAGCTCTCCCTCCTGTCCCCTTCAACAGGCGGAGACATTCACCTGCGTGTGCTACAGCTTCTCCATGGGTAAGCGGTTCCTCTGCCCCACACCTGTGCCCGAGGCTGTCTCTGCATCCCCCCTTTTCCCAGCCCCAGCACTTGCAAGGAGAGGAGCCTCTCATTTCCCATACACGATCCCTCATCCCACAAGTATCCTGATCCTGCAGTCACCTCTACACACTTGCACATATCTACTTCCATGGTTAGGGTCTGTGCAGACGCGTGGCCCAGGCTGTGGCATTCATTCCTGTCTGTGTGTTAGTTGCAGGGCAGGTGCCGCGCCCGTGGACAGGGATTGTGATTGGGGTAGTTGTGCTGTTGGTGCTGGTCCTCCTGTTTGCAGGCATTGTGTGGTTTGTGCAGTCCAGGTGAGTAGGATGGGGACTGTGGTTCAGCAGGGCAACCTTCATTCACAACCAGCCCTTCGCTCAGGACTGCCCTTTGTCTTTGCAGGAGAAGGAAGGCTGTGTCCATCAAAGCTCAGGAGGAGAATTAAAAACATAGGGAAAAGGTGGAACCAGGAAATCCTGACCCTCAGGAAAATCATATGCTCATCCTCTTCTTGAACACATTCCCCTGTGCCCTAGCCAGGCTGGAAAGCTGCTCTTCCAGCTCCTGCCTGTCCTGGAGTTCTGGGGACAGTAACAGCAGTGATGCAGAGAAGATGGCGTGGTTGTACCTGGATCAGTGCTGGCTCTCCTGTGACCATCACCAGACAGCATCCCATCCATTTCAACAGAGCAGGAGGAAAGCGGGAAGCCAAGGAGGGTCATGAACTTTTTCTTCCCAGCTTTCATTTACGCTTGTTGTAAGTTCTGGAAATTTTTAATGGGATTTTCTGCAGTTCTTTTTTTTTTTTTAGACTTTGCTTTTGCTTTCTTAATGGTGAGAATTGTACACAGGAATTCCCAGTCTTTGCCTCGGGGGGGCTCAGGCTGAAGGATGGTCTGTACTCCTGCAATGTCCTGGGTTCCTCACTCAGTTTCCCCCCATATGCTGAAATCCACCCAAACCCACTGCTCTGCTTGAGCTTGATGTGACCGCAGTGCCCTTGCCAGCCTGCCTGCCCTGTCCTGAAAACCAATAAATGCTGTTTGCAGGTGGCTGCCTGCCACGCTACAGCTCCTGGCTGGTCCCCTCATTGCCCATAGGGAGCTGTGGTCCCTGTGGTGTGCTGATCAAACAATGCCTTGTTGAGATGATGCCAGCACACATCTTGGGCAGAAATGTATCCTGTGCCCATGCTGTGGGTAGAGCTGAGGGGCCTGTGCTCCTTTGTAGCCCCCATGTCAGATCAAACCTGGAAGAAAAGTGAAGATCAGAGCTCACAGCCACCACTGAAGCCATCAGAGAGCCTTTATTGATGATACACAGAACAGAGCCATGGGGTCAGTCCTGACAGATATTGTTAGTGGTGTAGCAGCCTCTCCTGGACTGTAACCTGCAGAGACAGTGTTCAAAGTATGGACATCTAACTTGGATTGCCATGGTGGGGCAGGCAGGCTTGTAAGGGAGCCTTGCTGGTGCTGTCAGGGCTGTGCACCTGAACCAGTATTGGGAAGATGCAGCAGCAGGAAGGGACTGTGCAGTGTGGGAAGGACTAGGTCATCCCCGTGGGGCTGTGGATTATCCCTCCGCTGACTCTTCTTGGATACAAGCTTGCTGCTTCTCCCAGAGCAGGACAGATGGCCTGTGCTCCACTCCTGGAGGAGATCTCATGGTGGTTTGGTGCTTCTGACTGAGCACAACTGGGGCATTGGTGCAGCTACCCCACTTTTTCTGAGGATGCCTGAAGGGGAGCCTGGATGGGACAGCTAGTTCTCTGCATCCTTGGCATGGACACACCAAGGCCTGATGCCTATGCTCTGCTCACTGTACTCAGGCTGTGGTGCCAGGTAAAATCCTGCCAAAAGTCTGAGCAAAGGGCCAGGTTCGTTCAGTCCAGCCTGTGTTCTCTAGCTGCAGATGGCCATTAGGGTGGCTTGTCAGAGGAGTAAAGCACTGATGGGTTGATGGTTGGACTAGATGATTTCAGTGGTCTTTCCAGCCTTAATGATTTTGTGATCTTGGGGCTGTGCACATCTCCTCTGGTTTCCATTGTTTCCTCCAGAAGGCTGAAGTCCTGGCCAGAGGTGGGCTGTGACCATGTCTCTACTTAAAATTGCCATAGGTTTCAAATGAATTCAAGTAACTGAGGGCTAGTTTGTAGCAGAGCCCATACTGCTCCTGTGGACAGAAGGATTCACATGAGCATCTGATGCCAGAATGCCTTCTGTGGAAGGCCAGCGTGGTTGCCAAGCATCTCCCAGAGAAACCCAGGGGCAGGTGCATCCCCATCTCCCAGTCACAGTTTGCTTCCCCTAGTGAGGAACGCCACATGGGTGCTCCAGTGGCTGAGAGCCGAGCTGTCCCAATGCTGTGGCCTTCTGGGCTTGGGAGGAGTGCCAGCACCCATGGCACAGTGTCTGATACTCACTCCCAGACAGCAGTGGTATGATGGCTCCAAGGACCTAGAGCTGGTGGAGAGGTGGGGGCAGGGAAAGAACCTGGGCACCCATCAGTTCACCAGTGTTCCAGTATTGCTCCAGTTCCCAGATGAGTGTGAAGTCAGCACCTACCACATCTTTAATCAGCTGCCTCCGCCGCCTCTTCAGCATCCTCACAGCCTGGGATACATCAACCAGCCCCTCGCTTTGGATCTGCTCGCACAGGAAGCTGGCAGCACAGAAGATCCCACTCCGGCTGGCACCATCCCTGTGGAGGACAGCGTGATTTGGTGGTGCTGATCCCAGGAGGTGTCCCACCAGCCACACAGACCTGGGGCTCTCGGCATGGTCCTGCACCAAGCCAGCCTCCACAGGGAAGCCTTTCTCCCTGAACACAGCTGAACATGTCCACCCTGAGTTGAGACTGGAGCTGGGACCTGAGTTCACTAGTGTAACTCAGAGTGAGCCATCTCTGCACCACGGCTGCTCCTCTGAAAGACATATTGCTTACCAGCAAGTGACGAGGATGTGCCCATCCTGGCTCTGCCGCTGGTGCGTCTCCACCTTCCCTAGCAGGCTGATGATGGTGGTGGGGTGCGGGGGAAGACGATACTGCATGGGCCAGTCCTCCAGCTGCCAGAAGTGGACTTTCATTGCAGATTTCTTGGGCTAGCAAGGAAGAAATAAGTTGGGTTGGGCAGACAAGTAACCCACTGGCTTCATGGAGAGGAAGGAGAGAAAGTATGGATCTGGTCCAGATACTTATAATAGCTGTCCCCATCCATAAACAACCACTGAGATGCACAGACTATTCATGACTGGTGTTCTCTGCGTTGGAAATGTGTGCACACAGATCTGTGCTCTGCCTTGTACTGCTGCCTACAGCCTCACCCTCTTGGGATGAACCTCCCATGGGAAAAGGCCCTGTTCTGACCAGTGTAGTTCAAGAACCCCATCAGCTCCCTCTGACCACTGCAGCCTCTGACATTTCCAGCTGTGACTTTGGCCCCAAAACAAAGCCTGCTGAGGCTCTCAGCTCTGTCAAAGGCTGTTCTCAAAGGACTTTGTCATCACTGTGCCAAAAGCCCACCTGCTGCCTATTGGTGAGTGCAAGCGTCCAGGCCGTGAAACCAGCTCCATGCTCCTCAGAGATCCACTGGATGTGGAAATGGCCATGGATGGCTTTGCCCTGGGTGGGCCAGACCTCCACATATGTCTGGGGGGAGACAAATGCATGGTGACACACAGCAGCTCAATACTTCGTGGGTACACTTGGTCCAACCTCTCGCCCACCAACCACAGCGTGCACATGGGTACTCTGCCTGCTCTGTGCTTGGGCCTGACCTGCAGGTAGCAGCCAGAAAAACAGCACTCTTACAGCAATGGGTACTGGGTGAGGGGAAGCAAAACCAAGGGATGCCCTTGTTCCTGTGGCTTCACCCCACCACTGCAATGCCATGGGACTGGGACTGTCCCCACGGTGCAGCAACGTGGAGCCCACAGGCTTGCAGTTGGCCCCCGTAGCAAGCAGGGCCCCAGTGAAAAGAGCTGCACAGGGCAAAGGCGGAAAGCAGGCTGGCGGAGAAGAGCAGGCAGCTGACCTTGTCCAGCTCCTGGAGCTGGTTCAGCACAACCACTGAGGTGCAGGTGTAATCCCAGACCAGAGCCCAGAAATCCACCAGCGTGCTGGAGAAGGGCAGCTGGGTGATGATCAGCCTGTCCTCCTTGCTGTACGTCTGCAAAACAGAGCAGTTGGGAGGAGGAAATTAAGAGGTCACGCATTCACAGACACGGCCATGCCTGTGGGAACCACACGGGGCTACTCCAGCAACCTCCATGAGGAGGAGGGCTAGGCAGAGCCCAGGATGTTGCAGGGCACCCAGCCTTGCTCAGCACAGGCAAAAGGCAGCAGCCGTGCAGCAGCCCGCTGAGCTGCGAGCAGGCAGGGCTCCGGCTGAACACGGGGGCCATCTCCTGGCAGCAGGGCCCCAGGCACTGGGGACAGTCACCAGGATGGAGCTCTAGATGAAGCTGAGCGGCACAGGCCAGCTCTGCGCTGGATGCTCGTGGAGCTTCTGCTGGTCCCAGCAGCCCCAAGCCCTGCTTGGCTGCAGCCTTACGCTGGCAAACACGGCGTTGATGTAGCCCGGGGAGCCATCGGCATTCAGTGAGGACATCAGGATGGGCCGGAAGGAGTCCGCTGTGGAGGCAAGGGCAGGGGGAGAAGGGTTGAGCCATCTCTGTCTGCACAGAGGGGAGCATGGGGAAGGCACTGAAGCAGCAGTGAACTCCACTCCTGATGGCTCCCTGATGCCTGATCTGGGCTCCTCCGCAGTGACAGAGCGAGGGTTAGGGTTAGCAGTAGGGGTAGGAGTAGGGGTAGGTTGAGGTTAGGGTTAAGGTTGGATTAGAGTTAAGGTTAGGGTTAGGGTAAGGTTAGGGTTTGTGTTAAGGGTTAAGGTTAGCGTTATGGTTAAGGTTGGGGCTATGGTTAAGTTTAGGGTAAGTGTTAGTGCTGGTGTTTGGATTAAGGTTAGGGTTAGGGTAGCGGTTAAGGTTAGGGTTAAAGTTAGGATTAGGGTAAGGATAAAGGTGAGGGTTAGAGTAAGTGTTAAGGTTAGTGTTGGGGTTAAGGCTGGGGTTAGAGTTAGAATGCAGAAGGTTAGTTTTAGCTGTGGAAGCACAGAAGGAGGTGGGGATAGGGTGGGTCTCACATGGAGGGAACACCTTGCCTATGTTAAGTAACAGTCTCAGTTTGCATCAGGAGAGGTTTAAATGGGTCATTAGAAAGAATTTCTTCATGGGGAGGGAGGTCAAGAATTGGAACAGGCTGCCCAGGGAAGTGGTGGAGTCCCCATCCCCGGAGGTGTTTAAGAGATGCTAGGATGTGGCACTGAGGGACATGGTTTAGTGATGGGCCTCGATAGATCAGGTTGATGGTTGGGCTTGGTGGTTCTGAAGACCTTTTCCAACCTGTATGATTCTATGATACTATGCATCACCAACCAGAAACTGACATTAGGTCCCATGGGCAGAATGCTTGGTCCCATGTTTCTGGCACGGTGCTGGGGAGGGAAGCAGCAGTGCTGGGGACAGCATCCTCCCCCTCTCTCCTCCCAGGAGCTGGGTCTTGGAGCAAGGGGCTGCCCAGCCCTGCAGTACCTGGCAGGATCCCTGGCTTGCGGTTCTTGGGCTGGTTGCTGGGTTTCTCTGCTTCTCTGCACGGCAGGAGCTGGAACAACTCGGAAAACTTCTGCACTGCCTGTAAGGGATGATTCACCTGAGCAAGCCCTTCCTGTCATCTCCCTTTCTGTCTCCAGGTAAACCACAGAAAAACACTCCCCCCACCTCACCCTCAGCTGGGTAAGAGCTGTGGCTAGAGGCAGCAGACCTGTTGCACCAGGTCCTGGTTTTACCTTGAACTCCTTCTCCAGGATGTTGTTCTGGCTCTGGGTCTCAGCTCCTTGGAGGCAGCTGATGTAACTTGCAACTCTCTCTACTGGCACTCCAGTGCAGCCACAGAGCAAGCCTTCAAGCAGCACCTCATACAAGAAGGCATACTGCTCCTGCATGGACATGAGAGTCAGTGCACCGTCTGGAGCAGCTCTATGGGCATCACTGGGACTCCAGACTACTGTCCCACAGACTGCATCACACTAACATTGACCTGCATCAGGAATGTGCCAGCTCCACCCTTCACCTCCTTGCCAGACACCCTTGGGGCAGGCAGCCCTGCTCTGAGGAGCAGCCAGCAACTGCAGCCACCCAGAAAAGACCATCTTCCTGTGATTCAGTGCTCTCTCTCATACCAGACCCCTGCTCTCAGGAAGGAAGCCCAGAAAACCAGTGAACTATTCCTCCTGTGAGCAGCTGGACAGTCTGGCCCAACCTACATCTTCCTGCATAGGGTCACGGCCCTGAGCAGACCATGGAAACATAGTCCCTTGGCCAGGACACATCTGCCCAAATAATGCCCTACAGGCAAATATCCTGAAAGCCTGAAGGAATCACACATGCTCCTTGCCTATAAGAGCAAGCAGCTGCCCTTCCATGACAGGACTGTTGGTGCGTATACATGCTGGTGCCACTTCAGAAAGTCTCAGGGGGTCCCTAGCTTTGGACACCACAATAACAAGATCCTGCAGTCTGTATCACCTGGCAGCTCCAGTCCTGGTGTCTGGACTATGCACATCACAGCTGATGTGGCTTGGCACACCACAGGTGGGAGGCAGATCTGCGGTCCCACAGCATGTGGGCAGCAGGTCACATCTCTCACCTTGGTCTGCACCATGCAGACCCGCTGCTCCCGCAGCTTCTGCACACAATGAAACACATCCACCTTTCCCTCGGCCTTCGCCATCTTCAGGAGGAAGTCCAGAGCAATGAAGGTGCCAGTCCGCCCAATCCCTGCACTGAGAATACAGAAGAGGGGTTGGTACTGCCCTGGGCAGCCTTGCTCCAGCACCTGAGCACTCCCATCCCAGTACCTGCAGTGCACCAGCACAGGGCCAGTAGGATATTCTGACCCACTCTTGTTCACCATTTCCACTAGGCACAGCAGCTGGGAAGGGTTCCCGGGCACCCCGTGGTCGGGCCACTGCAGGTAGTGAAACTGCTCCACTGTTCTTGGGAGAGCACAGCCTGCCTGCAAGGAGGAATATGTGTCTGGAGCAGGAACCAGCCTGAGGAGTTGTGTGAAGTACTCAACAACAAGTCGAGAAAAAGCATGGGAGGGATGCACCAGCACCAAGCCTCCCCACAGTACCACCAACACAATGGCTGCTCCACTGTAGCTGATCAGACAGCAAAGGGCACCACGAGGACTTGGAGCAAAGTCACCAAGCCGCATAACTTGCTTTATTCTCTGCCTCCCCATGCTGAGAACTGTGAACTCAGAGCAGTAAATGCAGTGTCTCAGAGAAAATAAATAAATATCACAGTGTACCACTTTGGTACCAGGCCATCCTGTATTCACTTGGCTTGAGCTAATGAAAGGCAATGTCCCACCATCAGGTGCTCTTGGAGTCTTGCCGTTCAGGTGGACTTTGTTCTAGGCAAGACAAGAACATGCATAACATCTGCAGCTGTTCCCATTTTCCTCTCCTTAAAATTCTTTTAGTTTCTGCTTATTATCCAATGTACAACTTCAGTAGAAGTACTCATCCTGAGAAATGTCTTCAGGTAAGCTGCCTTAAACCATAATCTCTCCATTCAAGTTCAGAAGCCACAAAGCATCTCTGTGCTTCCATGAGGATCTTCTGCAGGTTGACTCAGATGGCAGGTACCTGCCTCATCACCCTGAAAAGCCTGGATGTGGAGAGCTGCCCTTTTATATCCTTCAGCTGCATTTCTACCTGCTGTGATCACGTCTTCCAGGCCCTCAAGAATGCAGGGTCTGCCCAGGTACAACAGTCCAGACTCAGTCAGGGTGATCACTGGAACTGACTGCTTGTCTTTGCCTTGCACAGAAACCCAGGGCTGATGCTCTGGAATAGTGCTTAGTGACAGCAATGCTGACCCCAGGCAGGGCTGAAGGGCAGATGCTAACCCCAGAAGAACCCTGCAACTCCACCACAGCTGCACGGCAGCCTTACCTTCTGCAGGCAGAAGACACGTGTAATAAGGCTTGTGGTGGTCCTGGTGTTGTTGAGTGTTACAGTGAAGTCCCCATAGACTTGCTGCTGCTCTGGCCAGTACTTCTCGCACTTGATCTGTCAATGGCAACACGAAGAAATTCATTAGAGGAGTCCTGCAAGCCAGCAGTGGTGTGGAGCTGGTCCTTGCCCTCACTGAGGGTTGTGCTGAGCAAAGCAAAGCAAGGAAGACTGGTCAGTGGGAGACCAGAGCTGTGCACAGGCTGGGATGGTTTATCTACCTTGTTCTGCTCCACCAAGCCCGTCAGCATCACAATGACAGAGGTCTTCTCCTGCCAGACCATCTGCCAGAAATCCACCACTGTCACAGGCAAGGGGCCTTGAGAAGGAAGAGGAGAGCCCTGTGTCAGAGCCCAAACCATGGAGGTGCCCCCAGGCCTGATGCGACCCAGTCTGAGCATGGCAGCATGTGGCCAGGGGTACAGGGCACCCTGGCTTTGGCATCCGCTTTAGAAAGAGGGACCAGCAAGAGGGAAAGTGGATGAGGGATTCTGATGGGTACTGGCACAGGGCAGTGGTCACTCCACCAAACCCAAGAGTGAGCTGCTGCCCATTCACCTGAAAGTGAGTGCCCGCCCCACCCATGTGTCCAGGATGATCATAGAATCATAGAATCATGAGGTTGGAAAAGACCTCTAAGACCATTTAGTCTAACCCCAGCCCACCCCCCACGCCCACTAACCATGCCACATCCATATGTGTCTTGGACACCTTCAGAGACAGTGACTCTAGCACCTTCCTAGGCAGCCTGTTCTAATGCCTCACCACTGTTTCTGAGAAGAAATTTTTCCTGATTTCCAACCTGAGATCCCACATCTAGAGTCCTATTTACCCAAAATGGTTCAGCAGATTTGGAAGGAGCCTGAGAACCCCCTCTGCTTGCTGCACAGAACAGACCAGTGCATTCCAAAGGGACTCCAAAGTACTCAGGGCAGAGTCAGGCACCTCCTGAACATACGATGACCTGTGCCAGCTCTGGGCAGTTCCCAGGGCTGGGAGCACCCACCTTGTGCAGCAATGAAGAAGCGCGGGCTCCGATAGCTCTGCGGGGGAGAATTTCAACAGCTCCAATCACCCATATTAAACATTTAATGAGGCAAGACATAGAGGAGCCATCCTCCTTGCTACCTACATCCACATAGCTGGCGTTGATGTAGTCGTTCCCCATGTCAGAGGGCTGCAGCACCACACGGCAGTGGTCGTCTGGGAGAGAGGGGAGGTGGGAGTCAGTGGGCTGTCCCTTTGGGGCAGCAGTGAAATGACTGTTTGAGGAAGGGGGTGTCTTTTAAAAAAGCCCTGCTTGATCTCTCCTCAGCAGCTTTCCAAGCCTCAGGACAAGTTCAGAAGGAAAGAAGAGCTAACAAAACAACAGGGGACATGGCACAGGAAGAAAATGCAATGTGTTTTGGGAGAAGATCATTAGTGCCACGGCCAAGTGTCCACACTGCATCAGGCACAGAGGAGCTTTGAGACCCAGGAGAGCTTTGCTTACATGGGATGATACTCTTGTAGCGGTTCTTTCCCTCGTTACACAGCTCCTTCCCAGCACTGCAGGAGTGGCACAGAGTGGAGGCCAGTTTCTGCACAGAAGGAAGAGGAGCTCTGCATCAGTCCAGGCTCTGGGGCAGGCTGAGGCTGAGTGCCTCACACACCCCAGGAGGGGCTGGGGCTGGTTGGTTGGTGCAGCCAGATGGGAAAGAACAGCTAACAGACCTGGTACTCGCCCAGACGCCCTGCCTCATGCCTGTCAACTGATTCATCCTCCATCTGCTCTGCTTCTATCTCTTCCCTTTGAAGACTCTTCAGAGAATCCAGCAGTTCCTCCACCAGGATCTGTGTGTTCAGCTTGCTGGCACCTGTGTGGAACACCAGGACAGGAGGTCAGCAAGAGCTGATGGGACTGAGCTGGCATTTCAGTGGGCGGAACCCTAGCAAACCCAGCTTTGTCCCTCCCCATTCATGTCTCCCTCTCCGGGAGGGGTCTTTCCCCAAACCAGCCAGCTCTGACCTCCTTTGTTCTGCAAGGACCTCACAGTGCCTGGGAGCACCCTGCTCATTCTTTTACCAAGCCTGTGCAGGCTGCTCATACCGCACCTCTGCGACGCTTTCGGAGGGGGATACTGCTGTTGACCTCAGAGGCTTTTGATCTGTTGCGCTTTTGCCTGCAAGACAGCAAGTTTGCTCAAAGACCAGCAGGAGGTGGAGAGCAGAGGGGGATGCCCACATGGCAACACATCCTGCTTTATTTAAGGGTCCACACTGGGGAGCCCCTGGACAGAACAAAGAGCAGGAGAGGAGAGAAAGGTACAGACCTGAGGAGCAGGGTAAACAGGATAATCCCCAGTGCCAGGACTATAGCAGCCAGCACAAGTGCCATCAGCACAGGCGGTCTGTGCAGCAGAGGAATCGACTCCTGCCCTGCAACCAGCACAGCCCAGGATCAGGCTCCACACAACTCAAACCCAGCAGAAAGAGACCCCACAGCTTTGTTGGGAGAAAAGCAACTCCTTTCATTTCCCACCACAAGCTCTGTGCTAGGGAACAGCCACGCTGCTGCGGAAGGAGAGGTGATGTTGGGTGTGACACCCTTCAGCATGGGCATGTCTCCATGCCTTCCCCCAGCACGGCAAGAGCTGGGTGAGATGTTAGTGTTTCTGGGATTGCACGTGGACTGGGGCACTGTTAGGACTGGGATGTGATGTGAGATGATGGCAGAGAAGCTGCAGGGGATCCTGCTGCCAGCCATGCACACCTGCCCAAGCGGCCAGAAGTACCAAAGCCTGTGCACCCACAGGGAGCCTTGGGATCCAGAGAACATCCAAGAAGATGGAGGTAGGATCTGGTTATAGCAAATAAATACTCCCAGTATCCAGGAAACAGGAGTTTCCTCTGCTCCCACAAGAACTCCTGCACTCCCCAGCTCTTCTCCTTGCAAGCGTTGGGGCTGGGAAAAGGGGGGATGCAGAGACAGCCTCGGGCACAGGTGTGGGGCAGAGGAACCGCTTACCCATGGAGAAGCTGTAGCACACGCAGGTGAATGTCTCCGCCTGTTGAAGGGGACAGGAGGGAGAGCTCAGAGCAACCCCACAGCACCGCCCGCACCGCAGCAAGGGGCCTCCACCCAGGGCCACCACAGGCCCCGACCATGGCTGAGGACACGGGGGTCGCTGCCCTGCCCCGTCCCCAAGAGCCCCCAGCACGGGTACCTGCGGTGAGCGCCGGACGAGGCGCAGGAGGGCGGTGTAGTCCCATCCCGGGCGCAGGGGAGCATTGTGGAAGCCCTGCCCGCGGGTCCCATCACCCAGCATGAAATCTGTGGGTGCGCTGAGGTTGAGCACGGCGGCCACGTAGGGGTCAGGTGGGTGGCTGTCGTTGGAGGGCTGCAGCTCCCCCGAGCAGGCATCTTCCAGCACCGTGCTGTTGTGTGTCACAGCCACGAGCAGCTGGTGCTCACTGCAAGGCAGAGCTGTGAGACGGGGATGGGGACGGGGACTGAGGAGGGGATGGGGATGGGGAAGGGTATTGAAGAGGGGATGAGGATGGCGATTCAGGAGGGGATGGGGATGGTGTTAGGGATGAGGATGGGAATGGGGATGAGGATGGAGATTGGGGATGGTGGTGAGGACTGGGGATAGAGAAAGGGTTGAGGGTGGTGATGATAAGGGAATGAGGACAAGGATGGTAATGAGAACAAGGATGAAAATGGGAATGGGGATGGAAATGGGAATGGGGATGAGGATGGAGATGGGGAAGAGAATGAGCCTGGGAATGGAGACTGGGCTGTGAGACGGTGATGAGGATGGAGAAGGAGAGGGGGGATAGATATAAGGATGGTTGATGACAATGTGGAAAGGGAAGGACGTGGAGATGGGGATGGAGAGAGTTGGACTTAAGGCAGCTTAAGGGGGGCAGCTCTGCTCAGCGCTGCAAGAGCAAAGCAGCCAGGGCTGTGTTCACCTTACTGCCTCAGAGGCCTGGGAGATGGGGTGCAGGGGAAGAATGGCTGTCCCCTGGGATGGGGAGACATTGAGCATGAGATGGGAGCAGCCATCGGGTGGCCCTGGGGTCTCTACAGAGGAAAATGCCCAGAATGAGTATCAGCAGATGGCATGGGGGCATCTTGGAGGGGTGGGAGCAGGAGCTGTGTGTAGAGGCCCTCACCTGAGCCGCTGGTGTGAAACTCCCACAGTGATGCAGCTCCAGGACCCACGGCTGTGAGGCCCCGCACAGCCACAGTATACCTGGTGCCAGTGCTGTATGCGGGCAGCAGGTGCTCCGTGGTCTGGCTGCTCAGCCTCAGCCGCTTGATCTGCAGGAAGCCGCCGTCCTGCAAGGCCCTGGCCGTGATGTTCAGCTGGGGACAGGACATGGAGCTGGAGGGCGGTGGCACCCACCTGCCTGTGGGAACCTCCCCACCTCATGGCCAGAAAGCAACCAGCACCCAGTGTTGGTTGCAGCTCCCTCAGCACCTCTACTGCATCATCCCCCATCACCCACACTGCCTCAACCATAGGAGTGCCGGGTGTCTGCCCTGTTACCTGGTACCCAACGATCTTCCCTTGGCAGGAGGGCAACGCCTTCCACGTGATCATCCCTGTGCTGGCATTCTGCTGCAGCTGCTCCAGCTTCTGTGGCACTGGAAGCACAGGAAGATGGGGTCATGTGTGTGCTTGATATTTGGTGAGGACCCCAAACTGAACTCAGTATGGTGAAGTCTCACCAGTGCCATGAACAAGGGGAAGATCCCTTCCCTAGTCCTGCTGGCCACAGTAGTACTGTTGCAGGCCTGGAGGCCATTGGTGTTGTTGGCCACCTGGGCTCATTGAGGAGTTCTCCAGCCACTCTTCCAAAAGCCAGTGCCTTTGCATGAGGTTGTATTGGCCCAAGGGTACCAGCTGGCATTTGGCCTCATTGAATGGTTTACAGTTGGACTTGGCCCACTGATGCAGCCTATCCAAATCCCTCTGCAGTTGCGTCCTGCCCTCAAGTTTTTGACATTCACATCCAACTCATTTAAGTAAGATTGCAAACTTAATGAGGGTGCACTCAGTTCCCCTGACTCAGGGGATAAAATCGTTAAATAAACTGTCCCCAGAAGTGAACACTTCTGTTGTCCAGCAACCAGCCATTCCCCAGCTCCTTCCCTTGGATGAATTCCCTCTGGCCCCGCAGAATTATGAACATTTAAAACACGGAGAGATTGCCTGCAGTTGCCCATTGGATTATAGTGTCTTCTCCTTGTTCCCTGTCCCCATTTTGCAACTCGCGGGCGTGGGTACCCTAGCAACAGTGGGCCTTGCTAATAAGCACTGAGGAAAAAAGGGTATAATGCACCTCAGCCTTATTCTCATCTTTCTTCACTCTGTTTCCCCTCACAGCCAATAAAGTACAGGGATTCTCCTTAGTCCCTTTTTGCTGTTGCTGCATGTATAAAAGCACTTTTTAATGTCTTTTACAGCGCTAGCCAAACTGAGTTCCAGTTGTACTTTGGCCCTTACAATGTTCTCCCTGTGTAACTTGACAACAGCTTTACAATCCTTGCACATTACCTGCCCCTTCTTCCTGAATTCATGATCTCTCCTCTACCTCCCGAGTTTCTAAGGGAGCTTTGTTCAGCCATGCTGCCCTTCTCTTGCAGCAGCTCGACTTTGGGTGCATTGGGATGATCTGCTCCTGCTCCATGAGGATTTTGCTCTGGAAGAAGTCCGGGCTTCCTGGACTCCTTCACCTTTCAAAACTGCCTCTCAAGGGGCTCTGTCGATCAGGTCTCTAAAGAGCCCAAATTCTGCCCTCAGAAATCCAAGGTAGCAGTTCTGCTAACTGCTTTCCACTCATCACCAAAGACTGAAAAGTCTCGTGTTTGGTGATCGCTGTACTCAGGACAGACTCCAACCATCACATTACTGTAGGGGGACAATTACCTGTTTCTTTTGTCTTGATGAGCTGTGAGAACAGGTTTGTGCTGGCGGGCACCGAGATGGTGACAATGTACTCAGTGAAGGGCTGCAGAGGTGGGCAGGTGAATGTTCCCTTCTGACCGTGTAGGAACTCCACTCCAGTGACCTGCTCAGCCTCACAGGGAGGAGAGGAAGGCCCTGCCAGGCGGCACGTGGCCTGCATGCCCTGGCAGGCATCAGGGAAGCTGCAGGTCCAGTTCAGTTTGATGCTGGTGCTGGAAACCTCCAGGGTCCCAGGGACAATCTGGAAGGCCTCTGTGAAGGAAGCATTGCAGGAGAGTCACTTCTTTCCCTTCCCCTCCACCCTTGTCATGGTGCTGCAGACTCACAACCCCGTTCCCAACCCAGCTGGAAGAAGGGGAAGCCAGAGGGTGTAACAGCTCATTCAGTTCTCTGAATGGAGAAGCCGGAGGAGTTTTAGACCACAGTGTTTTCAGAAGCTGTACATGAACTTTGGGTCTGTTGTCACTGCTGGAGGTGACCGCGCCACTTCAGGCAAACTTCAGGCCCCCACCACTCATCAGGATGTGCCCACGGGCACTGCAGCTCCTGACACAACCAATGGGCCCATCTGTGCCCATCATTCTCCCCTGGCTGCCAGATTACAGCCCTATCGGCAGAGCTGGCTCCCACCAGGGCATTTGGCATGTTCCTGGCAGAGGTGGAAGGGGTGCGTGTCAGCTGGGGCTGGGGCTGCAGGGTCAGGATGGATGTTCGCTGGGGAGTGCACTTAGGTATTGACCCCAGGGTAATATAAGGGATGCTGTCAGGCATCAGGATGGTGTTCTTGAACGTATTTTTGAGGTGGGAAACTCAGAGAGGGATGAGGGCAAAACGTTTGAGCACAGGGCTGCAGAGAAGGCACCTCCTGCCACCCCACTTACCAAGACACTGCACAGTCCCCTCAATGGGAATCCAGGCACCAGCGCTGTTCCTCCCCTTCCACTTGTTTCTGTGAACAGATCCAGCATAATCTGAAGCCCATTCACTCCCTGCACATCTGACGTGGGTGTAGGATGGCTGTAAACCCTCAGGGCAGCTCAGCGTCACTTCTTCTTTCTTCCTGTACTCCTCCAGGTCTGGTGCCAGACGGAGTGTTGGGTCCCACCAGGGCCTTTGGCACATTTCTGGCAGAGGTGGAAGCAGGTTCAGTTGGGGTAGGAGGTGGTGAGGTGGGGCAGCGGCTGAGGATGGGGTTGGCAGGAATCCCCAGAAATGTCCTCTGGATCCCAAACACAAAGGGGAAGGTGACACCTCAGCCAGGACCAAAGCCTTGGCCCTTGCTCTGCAGGCACAGCAGATCCCCACAGACCTGCTCTGCTCTCCCAGCCAGGGACACAGTGAGGCATCCGTTGCCCCCCACACCAAGGCACAGCCTGGACCCTTCCTAAGCAGACACCTCTTTTCCTTCCTTCAAACCTGCCTCTATGCACTCCCTGAGTGCCCGTGGTGCTCCAGACCTCCCAGGGTTCCAGCACAGCCCTTCTGCACCCTCCTTGCACAGAGGTTGGTTGCAGCCTGCTGCTGCCTCCCTCCTCACTCTGCCTGCCCTGGCATGCAGGCAGCGTGAGCTCCAGCAGCAAGAATGGCACCTGTCTCCCTGCCCACCTCCCTGCAACCCCTGCACAGGTAGCACAGCCCTGTCCCTGCGGGAGGGCATCGTCCTTCCAACTGTGTCATGGTTTTATGATTTTCGGTTATTGGTATTCCACATCATAACATCATGTAGTGAATGTACCTGGTTCTCAGAAGAGAGGGGCTACTACATTCCACAGGGTACTTTGCTCCTCTATTACCATTTCTGGCCAGAGGGAAAAGATAAAAACTTGCAGATCACGAGACCTCGTCCCTTCTCTTTCTGCCCGTTCTTATCCTGGCAGCACCTCGCTCTCCAGCCGTCTGATCGTCGGTAGTAGAGTAAGGCCTACCTTGATTTTGGGACATTCTCTCTCTCTGTATTGGATTAATCAGCTTAAATTGTAATTATATTGTATTATAGTGTGTTGTTTTGCATTCCGATATCTTATTTAGTAAATTAGTTTGTTTCTCCTCAGAT
>NC_034438.1:9107859-9111948 GCF_002078875.1 Numida meleagris | reverse complement strand
CCCCTGCCAATAACTGGGATAAAATCCCTGCCAGACTGGCAAATCATGCAGCCGTTCTTTCAGGCACAGGAGAGCTGCTAGTGAAGGCATTCCCAGTGTTTCCATTTGCATTTAGGGCCCAAGGTCCTGTTTAGTGACCAGTGGGGATCCTGCCAGCGTACAGTCACAGAAGGCATGTGAGCGGCTGTTGCCTGAATGGCACCTGCAGTGCCTGGAGCGGGACAAGAAGCAGTGTGGGGAAGTGACACCCTCCAGCTGGGCTTGGCTGAGAGCCTGGGGGTGTGGGTGCCTCTGGCACAGCCAACTTCTTTCTGCCCTCCCCAGTGCTGATCTTCTGTCAACTCCTGCTCTAACCCAGTGCGTGCTTCGGGGTGCCTGCAGGAACACGAGGGGCACAGGTGAGCCTCAGCACATCTGGTTGGCCCCGTGTCACCAGGACGGAGCTCATAGCGAGCCAGGAGAGAAACACACAGCACCCAGCCTGGCAGGGACTGACAGCATCCTGCAAGCAGAGGGACCACCTTGGGAGGCTGTTTTTCACAGCCGCACTGCGCGGACAGCCGCCTACAGGCCTGCACAGAGTGCAGGAAGGAGTCTGGTGTTGTTTTAGCACGGAAAATATGATTCAGGTGTGAGAAAGAGGCTCCTCTCAGCATGTGACACGTGCTGCCTGCAGAACGGTTGGTCTGTACGCATTGCATTGGCAGGCACGCAGTGCTGCATTGGTCTTCACACAGTTTACAGTTTCTGCAGCATCCCGTGGAGTCTGTGCCCCCCCCCAGGATTTATTTGAGTCCCTGTTTGAAAGCCACGTCCCCCTTACGCACACCTACTGTACCACCAGCCACTGCTGCTATTGCTCTTGTGTGTCTGCCTGAAAGTCCCTGCATAACATCAAGCTTTGCAGGAAAACGTCCCCTACAGGCTTCCCCACCTCCCTTCTGAGCGTGGTGTGAGGGGCTGAGGCCTTCATACAGGTGTTGAGTAAAACCTTCCAAAAGCAGAGCAGGAGGACAGTCAGGGACAGCATGACAAAGGGACGTGCAGCTTGGTGTACACAATGCACCACACGCCCCAACCACATCCTCTGCTGGCAGCTGCTCGCAGCGCCAGCAGTGCTGGCACCGTGATTGTGGGGCTGCCTCGCCCCAGCTTCGGCTTATGTCATCTCGTTTCCTCTGTGCTACCCAAAAACGGTCCTAGGGTTGTTCCCCACTCCTTCATTGTACCTCCAGGGTTCAGGGGTATGCGCAGGGATCCCTGCTCCCTTTGTTCCCTATCTCTTCCCAGGGGGTCTGCCCTGCCCCACTGCTGCTGACCACTGCATGTAAGATGGCTCCAGCAAGGCTCCATCCTGACCACCCCACTGCTCCTCGTCCTCTGCAATGTGAGGACCCCAACCCTGGGAGGACGAGCTCACTGCTCTTGGTGTGAATGTGCTCATGCTGAACATGCAGGCAGGGCTGCTGTGTGCCACTGCTGAGCTCTCGTGTCTCAGTTCCTCTTTTTCACAAACACCACGGTGCAAACTCAGCAAATACCATCGATACCACAGGCAGCTCCTGGGATGGACAGGTGACGTAGATGTGCAGAGCACACCACGCGGTCACCAGCCACCATGTCCCTGCTGTGTCCCACAGCTGTGTCCTGGCCTCCACATACCCTTGTGCACTGTGCAAACAAGCGGAAGGACGACGCATGGGCATGGTTACCTACTCTGGCCCATCAGAACGGTTTCAGCCTGGGGTTTGGGCACTGCAGGCAGGGGGGATGTCCCCTACCACCAGCTTTGCCCCTGGTGTTGCAGTGATGGAGTGCTGTGCTGTGCTCCCTGCAAGCACAGGGCACTCCTCCGCTGCAGTTCCTCTGTGCCACACAGCAGGCTGGGACAATACGGTGCTCATTTAACATTTTTTGTCATCCAGCTGTGGCAAGGTCAGTTTAGAGACAGACTCCCAGTCAAACAGATGCAGAAGGCAGAGTGATGGCCCCGGCCCTAGGCAGTGCTGCTGTGGATGGGTCCCCCAGCTCCTGGGAGCTCGGATAGCTCCTGACCTGCAGAGATACTCAAAGGGCTCTGCTGAGATTAAATACCAGCCCTGCATCTCAGCTTTGCTGGCAGATGTTGGAAATAACAAAACAAGCCTGACCTGCTCTTAGAAAGCGAGCGTTCTGTGGTGCTCTGCAGTCCCCCTCCATTCCAGGCTGCAGAGCTGGGGACGGGCACAGTCACTCTGGCTTATGGACCGGGAAAGCCCCCTCTCCCACGTCTCCCTGGAGGATCCCCAGCTCATGGCTTGGGCACCCCACAGCTGGTACTAAGGGCAGCCTTCAGGAGATGTCACCGCGCACCGGGGCACGGCACAGCGGAGAGCATCCATGTGCTCCCCTAGAGACAGCAGCACACAGCTCATGGCAGCTCAAGCCCAGTGCATCCCGGCTGATGTCCGTGTGTCTCAGGTCCTGCTGCGGATATCACCTCTGGCCCTACTGTGTGCTGTGTGTGGTAAAAATACGCAGCAAACGCACAGCAAGTGAGCAGTGAAACTTCTTGCCAGGAGAGAGCAACCACCCCTTACCTGAGTACCGGGAATATCTCCTGTTGTTGGGGTCATGCTGTTCTGGCTCCAGCGCTGCCAGCAGAGTCACGAGGAGCAGGAGANAAAACCAGCACAGCTTCACCGAGGGCAGGTCCTGCCTGACCAACCCTGTCATGTTTTTATCATGCTGTAACTGCATCAGTGGAGAAGGAAAGAACTGAGGATGTCATCTTATCTGGACTTCAGTACTGCCTTTGACATTGTCCCCCATAACATCCCTCTCTCCAAATTGGAATGATATGGATTTGAGGGGTGGATTTTTTAAGGGACTGTGAACTGGTAGTGAGAGTGTACCCAGAGAGTGGTGGTCAATGGCTCATTGTCCAGATGGAGATCAGTGACGAGTGCTGTACCTCAGGGGTCAGTACTGGGACTGACGCTCTTTGATATCATCATCAATGACACGGACAGTGGGATGGAGTGCACCCTCAGCAGTTTTCGGGTGACACCAAGCTGTGCGCTGTGGTCAGCACGCACGAGGGCCTGGCATGGATCAAGAATCAGTCAGGGGAAGTGGTATCCTATAGCACAGACAGCACGGCTCAGCTGTGAGCATGGTGAGGCATCAGGATGATGCTCCTGCACAGTTTTGAGGTGGGAAACTGAGAGAGGGATGAGGGCAGAAAGTTTGAGCACAGGGCTGCAGAGAAGGCACCTCCTGCCACCCTACTTACCAAGACACTGCACAGTCCCCTCAATGGGAATCCAGGCACCGGTGCTGTTCCTCCCCTGCCACATATTTCCGTAAAACGATCCAGCATCATCAAAAGTCCCATCACGCCCTGCACATCTGACGTGGGTGTAGGATGGCTGTAAACCCTCAGGGCAGCTCAGCATCACTTCTTCGTTCTTCCTGTACTCCTCCAGGTCTGGTGCCAGACGGAGTGTTGGGTCCCACCGGGGCCTTTGGCATGTTTCTGAGGTGGAAGCAGGTTCAGTTAGGATGGGAGGTGGTGAGGTGGGGCAGAGCATGGTGGGTATCAGCAACCACCTGCAGCCCTCCGGTCACTGAAGGGACACTGAAAGTGACACATCCGTCTGCCACCATATGACCCCACGAATGCTTCTTGGGAAGGGGCTCATCTTGTACATCCTAGTGGTCTCTCATTCACAAACTGTCCCACTCCACGCTTGTCCCTTAACCCTCCTCACAGCCCAGAGCTGGGATTTTCCCAGGACTACCCCCTCCATCCCCTCCTTGGAGCAGACCCCCAAGGCACAGGGTGCAGGACCCGGCACCTCCTGAAGCACGCTGCCCTGCACTGCGTGGTGCTCTCACTTACCTACACACGACACGGCCCTTTCAATGCGGATCCAGGCACCTGTGCTGTTCCTCCCCCACCAGACATCTCCATAGGAGGGTTCCCCAGCACTCAGTCTAAGAAATTCCTTTGCACATTTGACGCTGGTGAAGGAGGGCTTGAGATATCCAGGGCAGGTCAGCAGCAGTTCCTCATTCACTCCATAACTGTTTCTGTCTGGTGCAAAT
>NC_034438.1:9011863-9102244 GCF_002078875.1 Numida meleagris | reverse complement strand
GTGCAGACTGATTTCAGCATCATGGATTCGGGTGACCCTGCTTTGTTGGGTTGACAAATCCCCTTCCCACACTGATGACCACATCCTGCCGTGATGCCACCCCCAGATGTGGGGACAGCAGATATCTCAGCACCTGCAGGCTGGCACCAGAGCCCTCCACTGTGAGGTCAACACAAAGAGCCCCTTCGCTTTTCACTGAGGATCTGTCTTCTCTCCATTCTTCATGCCCTGAGCTCCCAGCAACATGACATGCTTTTTTTCTTTTTGGGGTGGGGCAGATTTACAGCTCTCAAAGTGTCTGCAAAAGGACTGCCGGCTGCTCCTACAGGCTCCTTGCTCTGTTGTCTTGCTGTGTTTTGACATCCTATCTGCTTGATGCTATTTTGTGCCACCTAGCTGTGACCTCAGCTCTTAGGAGAGCACTGTCTGTTTTGAACAGCCCCTGGCCCTGGCGGTCTGCCCTGCTGGCTCCCCTCTGCCTTTTAATACCAGGAGCTCCGAAAGGCTGCCCTTTCGGGAGTATCTTTGTGGGCTGCAGGACACTGCATGACCACACTGCTTCCTTCGGAGAGATCTTGTCCAAGTTTCCTCACTGCATGCATTTTCCCTTTCTGAAGCTGAGCGAGAAGCCACTGGACTTTTCAAACACTGAGGTGTTGCAGGGTTGGGGCACAGAGCTCATTGGTGAGCAGCTCTTGGCGCCCAGCCCTGTGCAGAGCTCAGCTCCCCATCTTCCTCCCAGGCTTCCCTGCAGGGTGCTCTCAAGGAGTCCCAGCCTTGCCGACATGTCCCCTGCGTGGGGACTTTGGGATGCTCACAGCTGCTGCCCTGAGGCGTGTCCCCTCGAGCACGGTGGAAAGGGGAAGCAGTGCTCTGGGCCGTGGCAGCCTCCCATGGGCCATGCTACCACAGAAGAAACCTCCTGGGCCTCATTGTATTAATGAGGGCACTGAGGCAGCCAGTGAAGGGCCCGATGAAGGTCAGCCACACAGCAGCTGTGTGCTCAGTGCTGGGACTGCCCGGCCTGCCCTGTGAGCATTCCACCCCACCTCTCTGCGGGGTGCTGGGATCAGGTGCCTCCTCCCTTCCCAGGATCCTGCACCCCCCCAGGGAGCTTCTGCATTGCTCCCAGCAGCAGAGACACAGCCGTGGCTGCAGCCTCTGCCCCACAGAATAGCCACATCCCGATGACCCCGGACCATGACTCTATGACTCCAGGTATCCTTGTGCATGGCTCCCTGTCCAGGCTGACCCACTAGTGGGACCTGCAGGGCCTTCCCAGCCCATCCACCTCTGCCCACCCCCATAGGGCTCTGCTGCTGCTTCCCAGTCCTGCACAAACCCCAGACCCCTGGGTGTTGGGCTGGGAAGGAGCTTCAGCTCTCAGGATGCTGTGCATGGGGGATCCATCGTAACCCTGCCCAGCCATGGCCATACAAGGGAGCAGCCCAGCACAGGGCAGCATCCCATAGGGACACCCCAGTCCACAGCACTGCAGGGTGCTGCTCGCTGGACTGAGCCTGCATGAGGGAGGCTGCCATCTGCCCTCTCTTTGCTCTTACAGCTACACTGGTCTCTGCCCACACTGCAGATTGAGCACGAGGAAGCCATATAGTGACTAGGAGTCCCAGCTCTTGCAGAGCCCCACAGCCCAAGCTCCCACCAGCCACAGTCAAATCACCGGTGCTGCCAGGATTAGGAACCCCCTGGGCTGGGGGGCATTCAGCTGCATCGCCATCCCTGGGTATACAGGTAGGAGAAGGAGGGCACCCTGGCCTGGGGCAGTGACCTATCTCGTAGGGGAGCAACCTATCTCACTCTGAAGGTCTGGTGCTGGCTGTGGCTGGAGGCAGGGCAAAGCATAGGTACCCCTCATTCCCTTCTTGAAGACAGGGTGAAATGACAAGGCTGCGAAACAAGGGAGCTCAATCAGCACCTTTTAATTAATATGCATCATAAATAAAGAAATAAATAAAGGCGAGACACCTCGTTCTAACAGGGAAATACAAATTAAATATGGTGCAACGTCCGCTAAGCGATGTACAAGCAGGAGGTAACCTTGCAAGACCAGGGCCCCTCGCCATGGGGAAGCCAGCTCAGGCATGACACCATGAGCAGCATCCGCCTGGCCAAGGCACCAAATACTGGCACGGACTTTCACTAACACTGTCACCCACCCAGTGGCAGGTGAGGATCCCCACACCACCCCAAGAGCATGGCAAGGCAGGGACTGACTGACATTGCCTCTGCTGAGGAGCCCTGGACTCCCAGCAGCCCCTTGTGTTCGTGCACAACACTTATCCCCCAAACTCACACCACGGGGAGCATTTCCTATCCCCATCTCCCCCGCTGTTCCTCCTGGGAGCACGGCCCCCAAACCCCAAAAGCATCCCATCCCTAGCCCTGTCAGGGACCCTGCCCTCACCCCCCTTCCCTCCCCTCCCACCTTCCCTCCACTGAGCACCCCAGGGCATCTGAGGTGACCTGCCCGGCATGGAGGGCACATCCCCACATCACCTATCTCTGCACAGGGTGGCACTACCTCACCTGAACCTACATCACACTGTACATCCACGTGCCTTCCTCACAACCCCACACAACCTCGCTCTGCACACACACAAACACCCCTTCCCTCCCGAGGCCGAGGCCGGGCAGCGTTGGCAGTGCACGGTGCTCCCACCCCAGTAACATCGGGGTGCTGGAGGCTGCACGGCCACCCCCGGGAGGGGCCATCCTCCTGCACCCTGCAGCGTGAAACTGAGCCAGTGCTGCTCTGGCAGGGATTGTTTCGATTCCTGCTACATACAAACCCACCACCTATGGGTGCTGGAGATGGCATGGGGTGGAGGGGGCTCTAACGGTCCCTGGTGTGGCTGCATGCACGGCAATGCCTGGCAATACGAGGTACAGCTTGCAGAAGGCTCCACGGGCCAGTTTGGCCTTTGGCAGCTGCACAAGGAGGAGCAAGAAGGAACCACCTACGGTTACTGTATTCTGTAATGGCAAGAAAGGTAAGAAACTAGCAAGAAGCTGTGTTTGCTTCTCTGGGCATCCCCAGAGGAGCCTCAGCAGCCCACGGTACTGTGCTTGGCCAGTCAGCCACATCAATAGTCCTTGTCCTCCGGGTGGGTCACGTACATGATGGGCACGAGTCCCTTCTCGGAGCCGAGACTGCACTTCAGCCAGTCACCGTCCACCTTGGAGATGACCTGCAGGATATCCCCCTTGTTGAAGCTCAGCTGTCCCTCCTCGGTGGCAATGTGATGACAAAGAGCTTTCACCTCGCTGTGGGCAAAAGGAGAGGAGAAAGGGTGAGATCCTCACAGCATGCTTACCCCACTGGAGTCTGGGGACCACAGTGGGGTCAGAAACACCCCCTGCCTCCCTCCCCTCTGCCACAACAGGCAGAGCTATGACAACTCCATCCCACTACGTCCTCAGCCACGTGTCATCTCTCACCAGGGAGGGCTGGCACACAGTCCTCGGGCTGGCTGTGGTGCAGGTGATACTTCAGGAGGCTCTGGTTGGGGGGGTTCTGGCTCAGGGGCTGCTTCTCTCCACATGCTTGCTCCAACCTGGGCCACCAGCTGGAACACAGACTTGTCCAGGCTCAGCCAGCCAGAGGGCAACCTGCAACGATGAGACAGAAGCCGGTTATGGTGAGGAAGCCAGCGTCTCATGGTAATGCCATGCCTTAGGGATCTGGATCATGCACAACATACCCTGCAGTCCCCAGGCTTTTTCCTTTCCAGGGCACCCAGCAAGCTCTAGACACACCAGGTGTGATGGGTCTCTCTGTTCACTCACTACCTTTGATTTGCCACTATAGTGTAGCCCAGTGGTAGGCTATTTGCGTGACTCCCAACCACACTGCTGCAGCTCCAGCTTAACCAGCCCCTCTAGCCCCAAGTCACCTGTGTCCCTACCTGTTAGGTTGCCTGGGCTCTTTCTGCACCTTCCTGGACCCAAACAAGTGTCCCCACTTGATGGGCTGGCTGGCCTCTGACGCACTGGCACTGCTCTCTTCTTGGGGGGCTGCTGCTGCTGCTCCCACTTTTAGCTGAGTCCCCGTCTCTTTTTCCTTGCTGCGCTTCAGCTCTGTAACCACCGAGTCTGGGGGGCTGCCCATCCAGAAGGGCCAGCTCCGTTCCTTGACCTCTTCACCACCTGGTACATGCTGGGGCTTCTCCAGGGGCTCTTCCACAGTCTCAGGACTTGGCCTGCTGGCAGCCTTGGGCTTCTCCTCCAGGCTGCCCTCGGCAATGTGGCATGCTTCTGCTCCCTCCACCACCCCTTCACGTGGGGGTGGTGTCTCGTGGGACTCAGCCGAACCGGGCACACCACTCAAAGCCTTCTTCTTTTCATAACGGATGAACTTCGAGCCTTCAGTCGAGCCCTCAATGTAAATCTGAGAGCTCTGCATGAGCTGGTACCACCAACCCGCCTGCTTGTCCTTCTTCCCCTCCCACGTGCTCTCTCGCACCTTCCTCCGTTCTTCCTCTCTGTCCCCATCTCCGCAGGAGGCTCCCACTCCCTTGACCCTCTCACTTGCAGCCTGCTCAGGGCTGTGGCCTGGTGACACGCCACCATCTCTGCCACCCACTTTGCATGCTTCACGGGCAGTGCTGCAGCCGTCGGGATCCTCACTGCTGCCCCGCGTCCGCATCAGCTGCAGGGTGGAGTGTGCAGAAAGCAGCAGGTCCTGCTTCACACGCAGCAGCTCCTTTTGCTGCTGCTGCTCTTTGCCCATCTGCATCAGGTGGTACTCAAAAAGGAGGTCCAGGTTGAAGGGCAGCAGGGAGAGAGGCTGCAGCAGGAGCAGGAGCTCCTCAAAAAGAGGCTGGCACACACTATGAGACAGGCATAAGAAGCCCACCGGTTGGTAGTGTGCCAGGATGATATCTGTAGGGCAAGAGACATTGATTAGATGAGAGTCCCTTGAGACTTTGCCAAGCCACCAAGAAACCACTGAACAAAGGAAGTGAGCGCTGGTTTCTGATCACAGCTGTGCCTGTAGCACGAGGCTCAATACTGGGTCAGGGAGCACTGGGCAAACTGGTTAAGATCCTGCTTTCTGCAGCCACTACCTGCCTGGCAGGTGACCCACTGGAACAACCATGCCGTCAGAGTAGGGTGCAAACAGAAAGCACTGAAGAGAGTTGGCACACTAAGATTCTCTTCTCCCACCTCCTGGATATGAATGAGAAACTGCAGATCTGGGCCAGCACCAGTGTCCTACAGGGAGAGAGGCGCTGGGGACAGCAGAATGCAGCGTTTCCAGGGATCTGGCTGGGCTCAGCTGCGGATCTTAACAGAAAACAGACTGGAATTTGCACCTGCAGCATCCTACACTTCTTTGGGCCGCTTCCACACTGCCCTGCCACTGGCTTTATTGTCAGCCGTCATTACTGGAGAAAGAGTTTGGCATAGGATTTTTGTACATTTGACTGCAGTGAGATGACAAATGTGCACTGCAGACAGGACTAGCAGTTTACCTGCACACCCTGTGCCTAGCCTTCAGCAATCTGGCAGACTTACATCACACTTCAGCTCTTAATGTGTCTTGAGCCAGACAAAACCAGAAGATTTGCAAGGGTAGTATTCTCCTCCAGAAAACCAGAGCACTTTCTCTTGCTACACTTCTCAGTGCAAAAAGTAGTGATCGAAGTGTGACTGTGTGCTGACTGCACGAACAGACCTGAACAATGTCTGCTGTCAGCCCCCAAACCTGCCAGAAGATACTGGGCTGGAGTTAATGCTTGGGCTGAGCATGCATTGAGCCAGCAGCACTCTCACAGAATTCAGCATGTCAAGGGTTTCTGACTCACTGTGCACTTAGCACTTAGTTGTGCTGCTTCGAGGCATCATGCAGCTGGGTTATCTACACACTTCAGAAACACTTCTGTTTGGGAAAAAAAACCAAAACCCCGAACAAAAACAACTCCCAAATAACAGACACATGAAGGAAAATCTGCTTTTTGTTTGACAGAAGGTTTTCCTTTCTATTTCCCATGCTTGAAGGGCTTCAGGTAAGTGCTTCCGTCTCCAGCCCTACAAAGTTCTCAGGCACTGGGCAGCAGACACAGGCATCTGGGGAGGGCTAGACTGATCTCTTGAGGGTAGACTGAGCGATCTGTATTGTAGGTGATAGTCCCGTGTACCAGCTGCATCAGAGAAGGACACAGTTACCAGATTCTCCACAGCTCAGGTGGAAGAAGCTGCACGGAGCTCTGACTTCCACCTCCCTCCCTTTAGCCCTCCAGCAACATTTACACCAGGACTGCATACAGTATAATCCTTCAGCTCAGAGCAGGAGGCAGCAGCACAGGCTGAGACACCAGCAGGAGATAAACATGTCACAGAGCTTAGATCTCTGCTGCAGAATGTGCAGAATTTGGTCCTTCCTGCAGCACACAGCCTCTTACCTTCATGGTTGTAGAGGTGGTTGAACCAGAACTCCAAGGACCGGATACTGTAGGAAGAGCACACAGTCAGGAAAGGAGAGAAAAAGCAAAAATCAACTCATGGCCTTAATCCTTGCTGTTCTAGAAATGTGGCTGGAAAAAAGCATTTACACAGCATAGCCCAGGGAACATTAAGACCTGCAGAAATGGACTCAGTTCCATCAGCATGCACTGACCACCCAGCCAGTCAAGGATCCATCCTATTTGCTTTGCAGTGAGACACTGTGCAACTGTAACACCTAAGAGCCAGTTTTCAGCAAGTTTCCACATCTCTTAGCTCCTGTGCTTCTGGCAGACTCAAGTTTTATGAGAAGTGCTCACATAGAAGAGACAAACCAACTACAAATATGAGATTGTTGTGTCAAGCTTGGCCCAAAATGTGCTGGTGATCTGTGCCAAGAGAAGAGAGCTAGGTAAGCCTGGGTGGGGTCAGCAGGCCAAAGCTTGCTCCTAGGGGTCCCCCAGCATTTGGAGACATTACAGACTCTGTTGCCAGAGTCAAAGGTCTTATCTTGCAGAGGAGTGGGGAAATACTATCCTGACAGGACTCACCACATCAAAGGCACAGAGATGGAACTCCACTGACTTTTTTTGCTTAAAACTGAGCGTAATGTGTACAATCCTCATCCAGCCTAGAAGGATCAGCCTTGAGTCCTATACCAGGGCTTTCTGAGAGTCATGCACTGAGATTCACTCCAACCCCAGGAAGCAGTGACACGGGGATTTTCAGGATCAAATTATGCATACATTATGTTTATCCCTGTGTGAAGCCTGTCAGACAGACACTTTGCACCTAACCTTCTGGGGCCAGAACAAGCTGACAATATAATTCAGTGGGCTACAACCAGCCCATCTCAGCCTTGGCCTAGTTAGGGTAAGTTTTAATCTCTTTGGAGTTCCCTGAAGCTCATAGCTTCTAACTTCTCTCATCTACAGCTTGGAGAGATGCTTCCCAGGTTTCCTTCTTTTCATTGGCAACTGTGTCTGCTTGCAGTCAAGGAGCAGCACCTGCTGCCAGCCCTGGACAGTGCTGTGCAGTCAGCCCAGGAGTCTGCTTACTTGAGGAGGCCAAAGATGAACGCATTGAACCGCATGGTGTGGTTGGTGAGCTCCGTGTACTGGCTGATCTTGCTATAGAGGCTGTGCAGCAACTTGGTAGAGGGGCCTACAGAAAAAAAGTGAAACACTGGGATTTGTTGTAGTCAACAAAGCCAAAACAACATCATGAGAAGCAGCATTCAGGCAAAGACCGAATGTGGCTGAGCTCCCATGCCTGTACTACCTGCCTCCCATACCCGGACAGCCCTCCAACAGTCATCAAGATGAGTTCACTTCATTCCAACATCCCAGCGCCACACAGGAGATAGGTCCTTCTAAGGCTTTCACTCCAAAACTTTGAGAGAGTGTCAATAGATGGAAGTGCTCCAGGAATCTGTCTCCCACGTTACAGGTATAATCATGGCCTTTAGCTCAGAATCGTCAGGCAAAAAGAATACTGCAGGGGTGGGGCATGGATTATAATTTGGGGTGTCTGCAATCAGAGATAATCCTAGAGCTAGAGATCTGCCACAAACAGGGCAGGATGCTTCCCAGCCCTGGGTGTAAACTCTTCCTGATACAGAAGTCAATGTGGACCCATCATCTCCAACTTCAGAAAGGAGTTTTCCTGGATGGTAGCAACTGCCAAAATCCAGGGTGCAGGCTGATACTAGCAGACGGTGCAGGTGTCATGAGCATACTTGAGGGCAGCAAGTAGTGTGTGCAAATTTTCTTACACATTAGGTTAGCTCTTTTTTGTTTTGTCTGTTTTTTTACCTAGTTGGGTGGATGCTTCCACCACACTCCAGGGGATGTTCCTCCTCTGGCCAATGATCATGTCCAGAACATAGGCCTTGAGCCCATCACTCAGGATGTCCCGGACAGCTGGGCACAGGTATTTCAGTATGAGATGACCCACGTTGGGGCTCACGGAACTGTTCCCAAGTTTGGCCTACAGGAGAAGAGACAACAAGGAGAGGGCTAGTAATTGCTCTGCATGGTACAAACAAATGCAAACAGTCCACACCCACCTGCCTACTACAGACACCCTGGAGGCAATATCCAGGCCATGATGAAGCTCAGCAGCTCCTTGAACAGGAGCTTTCCCTTCACCCTTGCTGCCTCAGACAGCAATTCTGGGTTGCTCTCTGCAAGGTCTGCCCCAGACTGGGATGAGGCAAGAGCTTGGGAGAAGAATATCTCAGCTCGGAAACAGGATGTTCCAGTTAGAAGGGGTGCCCAGCTCTCCCCATGGGTATAACAAGGCTGCAGCTGGAGGGAGGAAAGAGATGGGGTTTTTTCTGCTGTCATAGAAGATTTTGATGTTGCTATTTTAGAAGTAGGAAGTAGCAAACTTCCAGCACTGCGGAGTTAAGAAACACTTAACAGTGACAAGTTGAGCTATAATTCCCGAGGATTACTATAAATAAACAGAGTGACAGCAAAAGAACTGGACAGAGCCCAAGATGAGGTGAAGAAGCATCTAAGAGCCCAGCCTCAGCAGAGCAGGGATATATTCTGTTGCATGCAATCCTTCAGCTGCCAAAGGTCAATCGAAAGACGTCAGCCCTGGACCTTGCACATATTGGAGGTCCCAGGCAGTTGTGTTCAGGGCACAGATTTTACCAGCTGAGCTGGAATTACACTGGTCAGTTGGCATGGGTCCACAAAGGTCCTGAACTCAGATTGAACTTCTTTGTCAGGAATAATCCTGCCAGATCCACTGAGCACTCGAGCATCAGGGATGTGTGCTGCCTTTTGACAGGTGAATGCTCAGCCCTTGGCACACTGATGGATAAGGAAAAGTCAGATCAAAACCACAGTGTTGTCCAGCAGGTAATGTAATGGGCGAATACTGCAATTATTCCCCAAACCAACACAGCAAGTACAGGAAAATAACAGTGAAGTTTTCAAAAACTGGAAATCTAACCAGCTCCAGTTACACTGCATGGCAATCTCTACATCAGAGACAACTGTAATTAGGGGCTAATTACCCTGGGCTCTGTGATAAGTCTGAATGAGCTTGGAACATGTCCTAGTCAAGTTTCTCCTTGGGGATGGCACTCCAGGGCAGCTGTCACCTCCAAACAGTCACACTGCTGCCCCAGAGTCCCTGTAACTGAAGGAGACTATTCAGCTTTGAGAGGAGGCAGCACAAACAATGCTGAGTATCATAGGACAGAAAACATTTTTGGGACAAACGTGCAACTTTGTTCTGGCTGTGTTATTCTAGAAATGGGAGATACGAGAGACGCAAGCAGACAGTCAGTCCCATGGGCAACCTACATGCACTCTGATGCTAGTGGGTTTGTGGTAATGGCCGTAGGGAAAGACCATCTGCCCTAGATGGGCAATGACTAATGCATTTTTTATTATTATGAAGCCATGTCATACATTAAGGGACTGGGGATACTGTGTTATGCTCTGCTACAGATGTCAGAACGGAATCAGAGGACAGATGGAGTAGTGAGACATAACTTTCCACTGTACGAGAAAAAAGAGCTGGGGTACTGCATGATACCAGAAATCCACATAGCTTGGTATTCTCTTTCCTTAAGGACCATAAGTAAGTACATAAGTGTCCTGATTTCAGCTGTACAGAGTTATTTTTTTCTTCATAGTGTCTGGTATGATGCTATGTTTTGGCTTTGGGAGAAAAACAGTGTTGACAACATATTGATGTTTCAGTTGTTACTGAGCAGTGCTGCACAGAGCTAAGGATGTTTCAACTTCTTGTACAGTCTTGCCAGCAAAGGGGCTGAGGGGACACAGGGAGCTGGGAGGGGACAGAACAGGAGGACAGCTGACCCAAACTGGTCAAAGGGATATTTCATACTATACGACATCATGCAAATAAATTTTAAACCTAAAGGGAGTTGAAAGCCACTGCTCGGGAACCAGCTGGGCACTGGTCAGCAGGTGATGAGCAGTTGCATTGTGCATCACCTGTTTTGTAAATATACATATCATTTCAATTAATATTATTATTTTCCATTTCTCTTTCTTTTCTGCCTTAGTCAACAGTTGTAGTTATATTTTATCTCAACCCATAAGTTCTACTTTGTGGGTTTTTTCATTTTCTTCCCCCCGATTCTCTCCCCCATCCCACTTGGAGAGGAGAGTGAGTAAACAACTGCGTGGTACTTAGCTGCCTGCCGGGTAGAACCACAACAATAAGAGACACTCTCAGTAGAGTAAATGTATATAGTACTCCCTGCTGATGTTCCCCTTGCCTACAGCTAATTTCAACTCAGGAACAACCTAACGTAGATCTGATTCCTATGTACTTAGTAGATATCAACGAATTTCCCTCCCCTTCACTTTTCCAATCTTCCCTTAAACCCATGTAATTGTTTAGCATCCCCAACATCGTGGAGCCAGAACTGTCACGCATTTACTGTCTGCTGCATGATGTACCACTGCCTATTTTTGTTTTGTTCTTGTTGCTACTTGCTCTATCTGATGCCCCTTAATTTTTGAATTGGAAGAGAATGGAAAAACAGTCTTTTTCCATCCTCTCCCTATCACTTATGATGGTAAAAAGCAATAAGAAAAATAAGACTTACCTTCACCCCTGGATCTCTGCTGGTTCCAAAGTGAGCCACAATCAGGTCAACAGCAGTATTGATTGCCTTCACCAGACCTAGAGGGAAATACAGAGTCAGAGCTGCCTGAGGGGCTTCTAGGACAGACCCAGACCAAACACTTGACAGAGAAATCATGCATCAGACATGGCGTTTCCAGGCCACGTCAGCACAGATCCCTCCTCTGCCAAAAACATGCAGAGCCCTTCCTAAATCCTCAGCAAATCTATCCCTGCTGGTTCCAACACCCATGTATCAGCCTGACAGTTCAACAATCTTTAGAAGAGGCTGAAGGACAAGACACCCTGTCAATATTCCCACAGCAAATGGAAACATCACCTCCACACACCACCTCTTGAGGGACCAGAGATGGGCTCTGAGGCAATGACAGGGCAGAAAGGACATATTCAGGAGCCACATAATGATGATCACTAACAAGCCAGTGGTGGCTAATCCGGCATCTGCATCAGCATGATGCAAGAACAATAGTGGGATAGAGGAGAAGCTGCAATCTAGCAATCACCAACACACAACTGGTAAAGGCATGGGAACCTTTCTGCACATCCCTCATCTCTGACATGACACATAGGCAGCTGTCATCAGTCATCACAATCACATCTTGTCCTGCTTTGAAATCCTTTCTCCCACTCTGTTATATAAACTACATTCACCATATAGGACCCAAAAGACATTTTACCTGAATGATTAAAACTCAGGCTAGCCCATCTGCAACACCACACAGATCCACAGGTCTAGCCCTGTATACTGAAATGGGATGGCAGCATGCCGTGCCATAGGTTCATACTCCTGTGCCTGCCTGCTCTCTTTACACTTTCTTGTGGTCCCTTCTTGTCATACTTCCTGGAACAAGTAGATGACACGTGTTTTTTAGCATACGGTGTGGTGCAAAGGAAAATGAACATGTGCTGGCTGTCCAGGGTAATATCTAGTTACGATTCTACAGCAGAAGAGGGCAGGGAAAGAAATCATTAAGACTACAGAGAAGAGAGAGAAAGAAGCACTGTTCACCTTATGCTATGTTACCCTCCATTCTCCTCCACTGCCACAAGAGACACATGGACTCACCCTTCTTCTGCAGCAAGTCAATAGAGATGGATTCTGTGTTGCCATCTGGGGAGAGACAGAACTCAGCAGGGGGTTTCTCAGCTAGCGAGAAGTAGTCAGGGAAGAAGTCAGTGTAGGTAAGTTGGAGTTGCTTCATAGACTGCCCTGCATGGCCAAGAGAGAGGGGAAAAAGAGTTAAATCCAAGCCCTTATACGAAAGCCTCTGCATACAGTTTGCTTTTCCCAGAAGCAAGCTGCACCAGGAGTCTTCCCACCTGTTTGACCAAGACTGGAGCAGCAAGGCTACAGGCTTGTCACTCCCCCAGGAACAGTACACATGTTCAGCCCCACAGCTGAATCTCACAACCAACCCAGCGTGTAGCTCCAGCTTGGCTGGGAGACTGTTGGCACTGGAAGATACTGAGGGATGTTCACCCTCACGGGATTGTGCTAGAGAAAATCTCGATGTGCCAGACTCAGGGCTGCTGTGCAGGTAGCCGCACCAGGGACATAAGCTGAACAAAAAGAGCACACAGGGAATCCCTGTGTGGGACAGAGGCATTCACAGGCAATGAACAACATGCCTTCTGCCTGTCCTCTGGAGGGGCTCTGTTTTCAAGGGGAGACTTCGGTGAATGCTCTTTCATAATGCTTCATTTTCCTACAGGTTGTTTCTTCAGCTCCATATCAGGCACTCTCCCGCAAAAGAGTGATGGAGAAGCTGTTTGGGTTGGCAGAGGGAGGTGTAGAGCTTTGGAGCTGACCATGAGAATACTCTCCCTCCCACATACCCTACTGTTTCCCCAGGAGGACTCTCAAAGGTTCAGACAAAATCAGCTCACCCTCCCTCAGCCCCTCTTGCTTAGCTTTTGGAGGACAGGGAAGACCTTAATGGCAAAGCATGAACAAGCTGCCTCATGAGAGCTACAGCCCAGCATCTAGCATGCTGATGGGGCTGGTGCAGACAAGCAGACACTGCAGGGCACAGACACAAGATCTCCAAGGGCCGCAACTCCTGTGTGAGACATGAACTACAAGCTGCACACAGCCCTGGAGCACTTGCTGAGGTTTGAACTGTCCCTTCAATACTGCCCAGAGCCAGACCTGACTGCTCTCAGCTCATGGAGAAGAAGGGAGGCTCCAGAAGTTGTACCCATCAGTAAGCAGTTTTCACCTTCCTCTTGTACACTACAGCCCCACTGTGAGTAGATGCACCAGCACTCCTTCTCAGAGCATGCAGAGTGGTGATGAGGCCAGGCATAGCTGGGACTCTGAACCTGAGCCCTGAGGTCACCCCCAGACCCAACGGCAGAAGGGTGGTGCGCACCGTTCAGCTTGCAGTGGAAATGGCTGGTGTTGAGAGTGCCAGGGAACTCAAAGATGGGATTCCCCCGGTTCATCCGGGGCTCTTGCTGCTTCCTGTCTAGGCTGCTGGCTAAGCTGGGCAGCCCTGAAACACGGTCCAGGCCCAGGGGGTTCCTCCGCCTGTACTCTCGCCACTTCAGTGCTTGAGGGGAGAGGTGGTTCGCTACAGTGCCGCAGGCAGTGTGTGCCAGGTGGGAGGACATGAGCAAACAGGAAGACGTGGAGGGCAAACAGGGAGAGAAGGATGAGAAGGAAGAAAAACAGAGAAAGAGAGACAGTAAGTTAGTTGAAGTCCAGTGGCATTTCAGGACATTAGCACATATATACAGCGGGAGGTGGAGGCCATACAGGCACAGCAGGGCAGGAGCCTGAGTAACCTGGTGGCTGCAGGCATAGGGAGAGCAGATTCATGGTGCCAGCACCTGGCATGGGTAACCTGAGGATCAGCATCCCTCTTTGGAAACACTGTGTAGGAGTCAAGACTGAAGGAACATGCTCTTAGCACACAGGCAGAGTGATAAGGGGGGCTACCAGGTGCCGCAGCACCCAGATGCAATTTTGGCCCAGGTTGTGGCTGTAGGAAGGGTAGTGCTATGGTGAGCATCCATGGGCAGGGAGCTGGAGATGTTCTCCACCAGCACATACCAGTGGATGGGTACCTACCATTGAGGGGCCGTCCCCCCATGCTGCTCAGAGGGCCAGAGCTGCTGGTCTCGCTGCCACGCCTCCAGTGGGGATCTGCCTGGGCTCCCACTCGGCTCATGGGCATGCTACTCAGTGAAAGGGGCAGGAGGGACCTGCTGTGGAGTCGGTACTCAGAGAATGGTGGGCTTGGCTCCAGAGCTGCCTCCTTCTTGGGAACCGGCCTGGGGTTCTCATTTTGCTTCGGGGCATCAACTTTGGTGATTTGAGTGGGCTGCACGGCACTGACAGCAGGGGAAGACCTGGTGGGAAGCAGGCTGGCAGAGATGGGGCAGGACCTGCTCCTGGGAGGCTGGCTCTCTCCAGCTCGCTCAGCGGTGGGCGAGGAAGAGGAGTCCACGCTCTGAAAGAAAGGCACGTTGCATCGCACAGGAGAGTAACTGCCCAGTGGGGATGGTCGGGTTGTCTCAGGGGCTGGCTTCTTGATGCAGCCATCGTTGAGGGAGGCAGCTCCATCCACTGAACGCTGGGTCAGGAGCATGCCACGGGCTTGGCCCCCTGCCACTGCTGACTGCTCTGCCAGGGCGGCAGAGGGGTGGGAACTGGAAGAGATCTGCTGGCTGGCAGGTCGGTTGCTGGACAAGTTGTAGAGTTGAGAAAGGCTGGAAGCAAAATGGCTGTGCAGAGCACGGGCCTTGGGTGGCTTGCTGAAATGGTGCTGGAAAACGAAAGGCTGGATGGGCAGCGTTGTGGGACGCTGCTCCTTGCTGTAGCGTACCACAGGCTTGCTGTCTGCACCTCCACCTTTAGAGAGAGAAAGGGGGATAGTATGTGAGGACAAGCAAAGTGACAGTCATCATGAATATGGTGGATCACAGGAAAAACAGAACATGCTCTCAACTACGGGAGGAAGAGGATAAGCTAGAGACCAGCCCCAAAAGATGAGTCGTTCAAGTCTGAACTGGTTACACACATCATGAACTGGTAGGGTAAGGGCATGTGGCTCCAAATGAAGTTTTCAGGTGTTGACAGCTGTCTGGAAGAGCAGGGTGCTGTACTGGGAGTTTCTCTCTCCTGGTAGCGTCACCAGCTTCCCATCTTTTCCCCATTCCTTCATCCCAGTACAGCAGAACCCATGGCCTCAGGCACCTGCCTCTGTCCAGGCAATCCCCAAAGATACAGCTCAATGCACTGCAGTACAGCGGAGTTTTATATATCAAAGGACCGCTTCCTCTCAGAAGTGCAGGGAACTCACCCAACCTGCCAGAGGTATTATGAGCACCACAGATGTTAATCCAAGCATTCCTGGCTCCCCATGGGTTGTGCCTGCCCTCCTTCCCTATAGCTAGCATTTAGCAGGGCTTGCTTTCTCTCTGGTCTCTTATCAGATCATCTAGGCTTGCACGCTGCTTTGAGCTGGAGTGAGGCTGCTCCTTCTCCAACTGCAGCAGGAGTTCTCAGCACAGCTCTAATTACAGCCTTGCTGTTTTGGTGCATAGGAATGTAGTGCAGCCAGGGATGTAGGATATATTGCTCTCTGAGTTTCTGCTCGCCTGTTCCTCCCGCTCCCTAAGTAGCTGCTGCTCCGTCCAAGCATTCTCTCTGCAACTCAGCTGCTCTCATGGCTGCCTTCTATCAGCACAGATTTGTCTTCCCTGCCATCCTGCACTAAGCGCATGCTAAAGGCTCAAAAAACCCCAGGACAATAGAAAAAAAAATCTTGCTCCAAAGGTCAAAATCTGTCCCACACCTGCACTCACAGTGCTCTTCCAGTCTCCTGCTAGAAATCTGCAGGGCATTATATGGCAATCCTTGGCATATCAGAGGCTACCTACTGCAGCAGCCTGGTCAGAGATCCATTTTGGATACTTGTGAAGCAGGTACAGCAACTGTCTAGAGCAGAGTGAGGTCTCCTGCCATGCTGGAGAAACGGCCACATCAACCACTTAAGGAACTGTTACACAGCTTTCTCACAAGGACTTGTAACATTAAGATCAATGTGGAAAGCATATCAGGTACTACAGGCTTCCCACAGAAGGTGCAGGGAAAACTACCCTGGCACTGGCCATGTGCCTTTCCAGAGGAACCTCTGCTGCAGTACTACATACTCTGAGATACAGCCAGAATATTCCAGGGAAAGACACACAGATTCTCTAATCCCTGTACAGCTCATACTTTAAGTGCTGGCAGAGACTGTGCAAGCTCTCTGAACCATGCATCAAGATGAGACTGTTGGCTATGCCATTTCCCTCCCCAACTCTATCTCACAGATTCAAAAAAGAAAGACTAAAAAAGTACTCAATGGTTCTTTTCTCTATGCCTGCTAGGAACGTGGTTCTGTCGAGCATCTGTGAATCTCTGTCTTGGGAGCTAAGGGCAGGTCATGGGACGAGGGAGTACCATGCCCTAGAAAGGAGTCAGAATGAGATAAACCTCCAAGCTGCACGCTCCCTAAGTGCTAATGTAATTTTCTCCCTTACACGATGTGACAGGTTTGCAGAAAACCTCAATTTTCTAAAGAAACACAAGGACAAGCTATATGCACTGATCTGGGTCTGATAAAAGCACAGCAGGACTTTGTTCCAGAGACTAGCAGGCTTGGAAACAAACTGCACAGACTCTGGTCTACTGCTACCATGAAGGTTCCTCTGCTGCTCCCCTCTAGTCCCAAAGAGTAGCCTTTCTATTTAGTTTTCCATTCTGCCTAGTTTGTCTCCTTACCGTCTGCTCGAGCTCTAACATCTCTTTGTCCATGGCCACTGGTAGAACTACCTGAGAAGCTGGCATCTGCCTCCGTCAGCAAGGTGAGAGAGGCTTGCTCACCTGCCCCATGCCCACTGGGGACGGTCTCACTGGGTCCTGAATCTTTAGTGGAACACAAAGCCTGTCTGTCCCCAAAAGGGTGATTCAAACAGAAGCCCTCACAGCTCCGGTTCAGCCCATGGATGAAGGGCATGGGTGGAAGACTCTGGCTGCGGTGAGCTCTTTCTTCAAGGAAGGTTGGGCAGTCTCGCTGTGTCTCAGGGATAGGGGAGAACTCCAAGGAGGAATCTCCACTGCAGCGGAGTGGTGGCGAGGTGCTGTTCTTTTTCCTGCCTTTAGCAAGTTCAGCAAAAGACGTCACTCGCTTTGGTGGGGAACTCTGGATGGGTATTGCTGGACTTTCACTCAACTTAACCGGACAGCTCACCATACGCTCCAAAGACCCCAGCCTGTTGCCAGGACTCCTGTCCAGGTTCTGATCATAGCTTCTGGAGCGCTGCCGGCTTGTGTTGAGGTTAGGCGGTGACACGTTCACATAGACCTGACCCTCAATCATGTTTTCTGTGGTTTCTCCCTTTGTCTCCTCTTCACTGCACTCCACGTTGTTGTCTTCTTCTCTCAGGTCAGGCCTTCTAAAAAGATAGTATTCAGTGGGCTGGGCTGGGCTACCTTTGGTTTGGTCTTCTGAGCAACTAGTTATGGAAGATCCTGCAGGGCTGGGGGATGACTGGGAAGACAAGTCACACGTGACTAGCTTATAATAATTCTGAGTAGCCACAACAAGCCGTGCTTGGCTCTGGAAGCAGGCAGTGAGATCTGAGCTCTCTGAAGTGCAAGGCTCACAGTGGAGGTGGTAGGAGTTGCAGTTAGCATCAAGAACAGGTGAGGAAGAACGGTGACACTCACATGCCTTCCCTGAACTCTCCAGGTGATGCGACTCACAAGACATCTTGGATTCTGTGGGTGATGAATGCAAATCCAAGTAAAAAGCCCCTGTGTCCGAGTGGCTGCAGAAGGAAGAGTCGCAGGACAGGTTGGCTGAATTCAGGTTAGATCGAGAATGGCCATTCATTTTGTTGTAGAGAGCACTGAAGTTCACCAGCACCCCATCAGAGCTGTTGCAAGAAGAGTCACTGATGTAACCCATCTGCTGGTCGATCACTTCAGACTGACTTGATGAACTGTAGCAGCGACAGTGTTGGAGCTCTGAGCTGGAACAGCTGCATGTCCGGCTATGCAGGGCATCATGATTCCTCAGCGATTCACCTGTATTTTGATTCCACTCCTGGTCACCACCATCGAAGGAGAAGCTGGAGGAGCTGCCACGATTGCAGCTGCATTCATCCAACTCCATGCGCTCTGTGGCCTGGTGGCACCTGTTTGCATTGTTCCTCTTCTGGACATCATCACTGTTGATTTTGTCCTCTTGCCCATCTACCACACCGGACCGGCTTGCCATGTTCCAGGATTTCACAATGTGGTTGGAGTCGTGGAGGTGGAAAGGGGGCAAGGCCAGCTCATGCAGATGAAAGGGAGGTTTTCCACCCACAAGGGAGTTGTGAAGGTGGAAAGATTTTTGACCCAAGTCATCCCCAAAGATGCTGAGATCTTCACCCTCGTTCAGTAAGAACGGGTTGTGTCGCTTACTGGCACTAGGGACAACCAAGTCCCTTGCTTTGCCTTCTTTGTTGTCTGAGGCCTCTGCTGAGGATTCAGAAGTCTGGAGAAAGCTGCTGTACACCAAGGAGTCGGTTTGTGAAAGGTCTCTTTCTGGAAGGGTAGAGGTGCGCGTAATGCCGAGATCTGGCTGACAGAAGGGGTTGGTCCTTTTGTTCACGGAGCAGCACTGTCTATCCGGGACCTGGCAATGCACAAGAGGAATGTGATGGACAATCAGCGTCTCGCCAGTTAGCTTTGGTGGACTATCCATGGTGAGGAATGCTCTTCAGGACATCAGTTAAGCTGTTGCTACCCATGGACCAGTGTGGCTGCACATGAGAGACTGGTAGGACCCTTCTCATGAGGGAATTTAGATACCTAGAGAGACAGAAATGCAAAGGAAGTCACTTCTCAGTTAAGGCAGTGAATATTTTTAAATATTCTTTGTTCAACCGGATCCTTTGTTAGTCCGAAGACTTCATGATCTAAACAGAGTGTTTCTTGTCAGTACAAGTACCTGAGCATAAGGTTCTGAGCAACCTTTCTCCAGGAAAAGCATTACAATTCAAGACAAAAATGTCCCTTTCCCTCCAGTCTCCTGGGACAACCCTTGTGCTTCCAGCTGACCCTTTTCAAACTTCTCTGAGGTAACTTATTTCACTCAAGTGGCCGAAGGACTGCACAGGCTTTGGGCCAAAGGAAGCCCTCAATGCTGATGGCACTCACTGCACATGCACTGGAAAACTTTCTAACACTTACCTGCTCATCTAGTTATTTAATGTATTTCACAACAGGACTGCTGTCACAGTGCACAGACCCAGGATTCACACAACCAAGGCACTAAGAGACCAACACCTCATGTTCAGTATTTAGCAGACTGTCATAAAGCTAGAGGAAGATGTTCATCAGCATGAGACATGGGAGAGCAGGGAACATACTCATTTCTCTTTCCCCAGCTGCCCCTGAGGACCAACCAGCAAGAGCTTTCAGGACAGTCTGGAGAGAGTTTTCCTTTTTGCATTCTCTTCCACGTTTAGAGAAATCAATGCAGAGAAGATCAGGGGAGGACAGATAAGGCACAAAGGAGAGGGAGAAACCTCAAAAAAAAAAAAAAAAAAAAAAAAAAAAAAAAAAAAAAAAAAAAAAAAAAAAACAACCAAAAAACACACATCGATCCAGGGTGATCCTGAGGGATGCAAACCTAAATTAAGAGTCTCACATATCAATCCTTTGTTTTGGAAAACCTGGCCCAAACATCCTTGGTCAGCAATTCACGTCCCACATCCAATCCCGGCATCCTCAGTGCTCGCAGCATCCTGGCACCGCACACTGTGATCTCTGGACACCAGGACCCTAGGTCTGCTGCCATCATGATTAGACTTCAAAGTGACAGTAACAGCATCTGAGTCTTTATCTACATAAGCCCAGTGTTCGTGACTATGAAATGATAATGGATTTGGAACAGAGCTGCAAAAGCGCATAAGAGTGCAGAGAGGAAACTGAGAAACGTGGGATAAATGAAATCAGAACAACACTGCAAACAATGAGACATCTCTACAGAAAGATCAAGAGCTTCAGTTCTTTCAGCTTCATGGCGTAAGAATAGCAATTAAAAGATGCTAAAATAAAGCTGATCAAACGAAGTACTTTCTCCCACACATAATAGTGATTCTCACAGACACAGGATATTTTGGCAGAAAAAAAAATCCAGAAAGATGGAAACAGACCTAGTGTTTACAGCAAACATCCAGTGATGTAGAAGTTGATATGAACAGCGGTGCTAGTGAGCTGACAAGCCTTGTGGGTCAGACTAGACTCTACCAGAGACCCACGTGAGGGGCAAACACACCCTCACAGCTGCTTATGCTGGGATGATTCACCCAGAATTAGGCTCTGAAGCAGAAAAATCACCTGACCACATCTAGGGAACTACCATGTGACCTAAACTAGCCCTGCCTATAGACTTCTTGGTGCTTATAGCACCTTTCCCTCTCTGTTCACTGACTCCTCTGTCTCACAAGCCTCCGCTCCTTTCCCACAGCCTCTGCCATAGTCGCTGAAAGGAATGAGTCTGTTCTCCGTCTGGTTCCTGAGAGGAGATTTTGTACATTAGGGATTCCCACGACCACATTGTTCAAGAAGCACCACTGGTAACAACAGCTTCTGGCTCTGTGCCTAGCACAAACACGCTGAAAATGGTGTTCAACAGCTAGGGCTGTGTTCCTGCCCCATTTTGAACCTTGTGCATCACTGACGGTGCATGTAGCAGCAGGAGCCCCCATTTATCCCCCAGCACTGTGGGAAAACCTACCTCTGGTTCTGCAGTGCTTATTTGCTCATTCAGACCTCTCCTTCCCTTGTTACTACCCTGGTAGCTGATTGTAACACTTAGATCATGTCTCCCCATAAGGTTTTGCTGTGTTTTGAGTGCTGCCACAATGCAACAGCTTGAAAAGCATCACTTTGTGGATACAGACGGTGACAACCAAACGCCTCATTGCTAAAGCACAACATCTCCACTGCCTCTGGGACATGGCTGCTTAGAGCACCAGCACCCATCTGCTGCCCAGCCCTGCCAAGCAGCACACAGCTCACATTGCTGCAGATGCTGCTGTGGGAAGACAAGGTTTGCATAGGCACACATTGGCATTTGACAGCAAATTGTCAGGGGAGGTGACACACAGCCATTTCCCAGCAGTCTCTCTGCAGCTCTGCCCAGCTCTTTGGTTTTGGTGGCAGCACAGGCTGCCCGGCTGGACTGCGAGTCATTGACTGTCACAGGTGCTGCAGCAGATGAATGCCTGCTCTGCCTACACCTACAGCACACGGCTCCAAGAGCCAGTATCACAGGAAAAATGCTGCCAGCTCGTGCCAGGAGCCATTTTGACAGCTTCCCTGTCAAATATGCATGGATATGCAGGACTTCTGTGCCCTAGATTTTTTGTGCCCTGTCTCCCTTTGGACATCCTCCTGTCTCAGGGGTGCACAGAGGTTAGACTGCGGCACTGTCAGCACAAGGATCGTTAATTTCCCAACCCTGTCCTCCCTGGCCATACCATCTGTTGGTTCTCCTTCCAATTCTGGAAGACTGCAGAAGGATCCACTCTCTTCTGTTTTGGGTGTAGTAGGCTGAGATCTATGCTGGGTTGTAAAATCCAGCAAGCACAGTAGTTTCACATTCTGCTTACCCCTTTGCAAGTGCAGGGTTTCAGAAGGAGGGATACACAGTTTGCACCCAGACACTTCTAGCAAAATCAGTTCATTCTTCTTAATGATCATAGCAGAACCCACAGCAGAAGCCCTGAGAGCTGCCTGCCAAGCTGCATCATGCTTTAGAAAGGGTACAGCACATTGCAGATAAAAGGAACACAGCGCTGCTCATGCTCTGCACCTCATTCCTTGCATGGCTTTTGCAAGGTCCCCAGCTCTTTTCTCTGCCCTATCCACAAAGCTGAAGATGTTGTGCTAATTGGAGGGTGGTCAGTGCAGCTCCTTGGCTTCTGAAGTACCGCCTCCTGCTGCCGTAACACTGCTGAGAAGGTGCAAGAGCCAGCAGAGCCTTGTCTAGAAGTCCTGATGTGCCAGATGTGGCAGTCACTGAGCTCCAGGCACATCCTATTATTATCTCTCTGGTCACACTTTTGGAGTTTGCTGGCAGCTGCCCACGAGGTGTGGCTGGGTTCAACAGTCAGCGACACAGGTTTTCACATAATAGGTAATGCAATAGCAGGGAAGCACGCAGAGATTTCAGAAATAAATATGATTTCAGTACACAGAGACTGCATATATAACATGAAGGAAGAAGAGATGATCAGAATTGTCAGCTCTAGGAGATGCTGGCTTTTTGGAGGCTGGCTTTTCTGAACAGATTACTGTTTCTACAGACCTCTGCCACTTTATCTATGAAATCAAATGCCCCATGTAAGTCTTTAACTGCGAAGATTCTTGCTGCCTCTTTCTGAGTGGCTTTGATTTCAGTCATCATCATCATCTTCCCTCAGATAAAACAAGACAACCAAGTCACTGAAAGGTGAAAGATGGAAAAACAAGGTTAGAAGCTGGGCATTTGGTTTAATAGACGAGTTGGCCAAAATCATTCACTATTAGAGCTGCTTGTTCTTTTGTTATTGTTTCATATGATTCCCTGACTCCTACAGGGCATTTGCATTAAGATGGCTGAAGAAACTACACAGATCCACAAAACAAACGTGAGCAAAAATGCTGCAAAAAGCAGCAGTTTGTGAGCTTGCAGACAAATGCACAATACAGACGTCTTCTCATTGCTCCATGGGAAGAGAGAGATCCAGTTCATTCTCTGTCAGCTTACCTCCAGGCAAAAGGGCTGGGAGAAGAGCCCAAACCGAAAGTCTCTCTCCAGCTGCTCTGCAGGACAGGCAGAGTGCAGGGCCTCAGGGCTCGGGTGGCTGCTCACTGGTCCTGCCACCAGTTTCCAGGATCCCAGTAATGCAGTTCATCCCTGCCCTGGTTTTGTCACTCTGAAAGCTGCCAGAAAGAATTGAATGGTTTAAAAAAAAAAGTACAAATCAACTCAACAGGAAAATTCTAGCAAGCTGGAAGGCATTCAGAGAACAGCGTGATGAGGAGGATGGGGCAAAGGCCACATAATGAGCAGCCCAAGAACAGGAATGAACCTTCCAGGTGAGTAATAAGAGAGTGTATACAAGGACTTGGGAAGTCTGTAAGCTGTTCTAGGGAGTGATGAGCTATTCGTATCCATTCCTTTATTGCCACCTAATGTAACTGCCAAATACTCACCTTCATTAAACGTTTTAATAAATCACCTAGCACGTTTAATGAAAGAAATGGTTTAAGGGGAAATAGCAGTTGTTAGACTCATCGAAAGCCTCCACTGCTCCTTTCCTGCCTCAGAGAACAGTGAGAAGAATGAGGGTGGCCCTTCTGGGTGGCCCAGAGTGAATACTCCAGGATCCAGGGCTAACAGTGCAGGCTGCTGTAAGATGCAAAGATTTGATGCTTCCTAAATTTCTGCCTTAGTTCAGGGTGGTTCCTCTTGTCATCTTGAGCAAAACTCCTGAAAAGACCACTTCCCTTTCCACAGCAAGGTGCTGCTTGGGCCTCAGCTTTTTTTCCAGAGGTTTCCACGACAGCCTGACTAAGCACACTATCATTACATCCCAGAAATACACAGGATTATGATGTGTTCAGAACAGAAACAGCAGCATGTGCTGGTCAATGAGCACATGACGGAAAGGAGGAGGAGCCTGACAGCAGGGATGACAGGGTGAGTGAGATGAAAGTAAATAGTAGGTATGTGCATGCCTACAAATGACACAACTAGGATGAGCAGGTACTGCCTCACACTCAGAGGAAAGTAAGTCCCAGCTGTGTTGGGTATTTTGAGTTACAGAAGACATTAGAAATAGCTCATGCAGCAGCTCTATACCAGCAGCCATGGAGCTGGACAGTGACCAAACCCAATTCTCCCATGTCTGTGCTCTCTTGCTCTGTGACTCATGAGCTGGCATGTGGCACTCAGCAGGAGCCACTTGCAGGCTCTGACTTAAGAAGTGGTGACCTGGGTTGGAATCTGCCCCTCCTCCTCCAACAGCCCATCCTCTGCCCCAGCCCCCACTGCATATGCTCCTAATTAGCATATGCAAATCCATAGAGGAGAAAGACTCTAATGTTGCTAATTGTTAGTACTGCAGTGAAATTGCTGCTGAATTAGACTCCAAACACGGTATATCCTTTTTTATCACACTCCAGTGGCAGCAATGGGAGGAGGGATCACATTTGGATAGCATTTTTCTGCATGAGCACTCTGAAAGCTTATCTAAGATTTTACAAAAACAGAAATAACACAATTCCTTTGCGAAACAGGGATCCATCTAGGTGCTGGAGCCTGGCTGTTATGTGATTCCCAAAGTATTTGAGAACCCATTCAGATAAGAAAAAATCCTATCAGCAAACAAAATCGCTAGGCAGAATCAGTAGCAAATATACCAGGCTTAACACCTCCTTGGCTGCACTTTCCCTGGGGCTTAGCCATGAAGAAGGGCTGTGGCTATCAGCTGGCTGCCTCACAAACATGCTCCTTGGATAGACATGAGGGTCTGAGGACCATGCCTGCAGCTTCATGCAGGGAGCTGGCTCTCTGACCTGTGCTTGGAAGTACGCAAGAATCAGAATGACCTCGGTTGGAAGAGACCTTAAAGACCACCTAGTTCCAACTCCCTGCCATGGGCTGGTTGCCCCCACCAGCTCAGGCTGCCCAGGACCCCATCCAACCTGGCCTTGAGCAGCTCCAGGGACAGGGCACCACAGCTTTCTGGGCAGTAGTGCCACGGTCTCACTACCCTCAGAGTAAATAAATTCTTCCTAACATCTATCCTAAATTTCCCTTCTTTTAGTTTAAAGCCATTCCCCCTTATCCTATCATTATCAGACTATGCAAAATGTTGGTTCCTCTCCTGCTTGTAATTCCCTTCAAGTACGGGAAGGCTGCAATGAGGTGTTCCTGGAGCTTTCTCTTCTCCAGGCTGAGCAAGCTCAACTTCCTCAAACTTTCTTCACAGGAGAGGTGCTCCATCCTCTGAACATCTTCATGGCCTCCCTCTGCACCCGCCCCAACAGCTCTGCATCCCTTCTGTACTGAGAGCCCCAGGCCTGGACGAAGTACTGCAGGTGGGGTCCCATGAGGACAGAGCAGAGGGGGATGATCCCCTCCCTGTCCCTGCTGCCACCCCTCTGTTGATGCAGCCCAGGATACTGCTGGACTTCCAGGCTGCAAGTGCGCACTGCTACCTCACACAGCTTTTTGTCCACCAGGACCCCCAAGTCCTTCTCTGCAGAGCTGCTCTTAATGGGTTCTTTTCCCAGTCTGCACACACATCTGCACCCAACCCTTGTGGGCTGGCCTTGTTCAACCTCATTACATTCTTGTGCCCACTTTCTAAGCATGTCCAGGTCCCTCTGGATGGCATCTCCTTCTACTGTGTCAACTAAACCACTCAGATTGATGTCATCAGAAAACGTGCTGAGGATACATTCAATTCCACTGTTTATGTCAAGATGACAAGGCTGTTCCCAACGTATTTGTTATCTTGCTATGTGCAAATGTGAACAGGCAGCCATTCTTGCTCAGGTGTGTGCTGCAGGGGTAAAAGCCCCCAGTATCACAGCAAGAGGTGGAGAGGGCATGGATGCTTTGGGTAGATGGGACTGTTCTAAGTACTGGAGTTTTCAGAGGTTGCTGGGGATCTGAAGCATCCCTAGAATTAATATATTTTGGAAAAACCTGTCAATGAGAGGTCATAGATCACTCCCACCAGGCACTCGAGACTTTCCAAACATTTACTGGAAGCTAGCATGGGTTTGTTTAGACCATGGAAAAGACAGATCCTGTTCTCCAAGACTTACTAATGGATAATCTCAGAAGTCTCATCTTAACATAGAAAAAGAATGAGGACAGCTTCATCTCAAGTAGTTCTAGATCTCCTATCACCTTCATGACTTGGGGAAATGACACGAGCCAAGCCCTAAAACAGACAATGAATGTCTGTCTGCAGAGGAAATATGATCTTACTATAGTACAGTTCAGCACACTCAAGCCACTCCAGATCCTCATTATTACTTGCTCTCTTTCCAGGTTAAAACTAGCACTGCTCATCTTTTGAGACCCTTCCTGCCAGGAATCACAGCTGCAAAACAATCCTGAATCCCCACTGCAAAGCAAAAGATAGTGCAAGAAATAAGGAGCTCAGCCACAAAACAGCTCAGTTAAGGACACAGCAAAATCATGTTTACTGTTTATTTAGCCCAGAGCTCCAAGTATATACAGGTGTCACCTTATCAAGTGAAAAACAATCATTTCTGTGACAGAACATTACATATCTGCAACCTCATGTAGCAAAACAGCAAAAGCAGAATGGGCAATAAATGTGGATATGGCATTCAGCTGAGAGTGAAGGAATACTCCAGGGAGAACAAGTTCTTGAAATAAATAAAGCATCATCCCCCCAGCTCACCATAAATAAAACAGCTACAGATGTCAGGAAGCCCTCACAGAATTATCTCCAGAATTAGACGCAGCAGTAGTATGATGGTTTGCTACAAGGACTAGGTAGCCATGTGAAAAGGAGAAACAAGGCAGGTATGGCATTTCCACACAGTGATGGGCATCAGTTCTGCCAGCCAGTCAAAATGTCTGCATCTGCAGAGATTCGCTATTTTAAAATGACGCAGTCTTGCAAAGAATTTAGTATGTACTGTGTGCAACCAGATCAGAAGCCCCAAAAGCAAACACAAACAAAAAACATCATAGCAGCAGGTTGGTTTTATCAGATGTTTCTCTTCACACTGTATACCTAAAGAGTTTCTCAAACAGCAGCTCTGTCCAACAGCTGACTCCTGCCAAGGCTGCAGAAAGTTTTAACCCTTCCTAGCTCTAGTTGCATAGTGAGACTGTGTGAGACTGGAAGCTGTTCTCTGCACTGCACAGCAGGCCTTACTATTACCTTCCCGGCCAAAACAAGTCTACCAAGAACACTGTGTTTTTTTTCGAAGAAATACAAAATCTAGGGCAACTGTTGCCACTAGCTCAGAAACAGTGGAGAAAGAAGTAATGGACAGATGAACAAATTTAGCCTTCACAGATCAACAGCCTCAGGAGATTTTGTTTCAGCATGGGAACACAGAAGTCTGTGGACTGAATCAGATGGCTGCTACAGCCTATTCCTTCACCTTGGTTAGCAAAGTTCAGAAGCTCTGCATTAGGTGTAATAACCTGAAAGTGGGAAAATGAGTGATCAGCTGCTCCACTGTCGCCTCCCAACACAGGCAGCCTCCATTAGAGAATGCCTTATGTCCAGAAGCAGGTTTCATAACCTTTCCATAGACAGCTGTGGGCTTATACAATCATAATGCTCTATGTTGATATCTCTGATAGCATCCAATTTTTTTCTGAACTCTTGCAACCTCTGGGCCCTGTAATGTCCTGAACTAGTGAGCTTCACAGCTAATTGCATTCCATAGCCACTGCCGTCTGTCATTTCTTTTGAGCATACCAACATTTATCTTCATTATTTATCCTTGCTTAGGACAAGAAGAGCACTACATTTTTTTGCATTTGTCACCCCACTGAGCAGTCCCAAGCTTTTCATCCTGTTCATGTACCAGAGTTCCTCAGTCCAGACACTGGTCTCTCTCCTCCTGTGTGCTCATTTGCAAGGGATGAGGCAGAACTCAGAGGATCTGGATGAAACCACAGCATTAATTTACGTAACAGAATATTTTCCATGCAACAGAACTAATAAAAGGCAAGCCAGACCTTCATAAAATACTTATGAAGCAGACCAGTCACAAATAATGATTACACATATTTTTCTTCTGAGAGGAGAAACTTATCCCTTACAGGGGCTGGCAACACAAACCAAACTCGGCACGTAAAGCTCCAGCCAGGACAGTGATCAGCTGCCATGAGTCAGACATTTATTTTAGGATAACACTCTAGAAGACAGCTCATGTGCTAATTTGGCTTGGAATGATTGGGCTCAACAGAGCATTAAGGGTCTAATGAACTAAGTCTGATAACCCTAGATTAACCAAGGTCTTCTGCTAAGGAAAGTCGTGCTGGGCTGCAGAGGATGCATAGACCTACACTACTGGAGAAAAAGGAGAGCAAACAGGGACAGTCCTTGGCACTGTACTGTAGGAGCGAGTTGGAGTTCCTGGGGATCCACCAGAGTTATGATTACTCTGCTTTAAACCACTTCAAGGATGCTCAAGAGGGCAAAGGAGATACCTCCCAAACCTCTCTAGATAGGACATGCTCACATTTGGAAATCTTTCTTGAAGCTGTTGTGTCCTTTTTGTACCAGACGTCAAAGAAGAAGCATCTACAACAAGCAGTGAGGAAGAATTTGTCTCAGCTGAACCCTCACAATGAGATGGGCTTCAAGTCATCCAGGTTTCAAAACTCTGCAACCTCTGTGCTGAGCACATATTATAAATAAACTAGGTAGGCTTGTTATTCACAAAAACGTCAAGCCATCTGGGAATACTGCTGGGCTTTGAAGTTTAACAGCAAGATTCATGGGCTAATTAATCACGGTACATGAAACTTATTGCTATTATTATTTTCAAATAATTCTTCTTAACTCCCTGGAACATTTCCATGTTACAAGCTGGGCAGCACATAAATCATTGTCTTCTCTCTCTAGAAGATTCATCTTTTCTTATAATGAACTCTACATTTTCTCATTTGATACAATAATTCCAGTTTCTACAGTCTCTCCTCTTATGAGAATTTTCCAGGACTTTGCGCACATTTCTGGGAAGCTTGTCAGTTCTCTCTATTCTGAGCTGGGGTGACTAATTACACACATTTCTGAAGTCAACAGTGAGATGTCCTCTGTTTTACATAGCCACACTAAAAGCCTCTGTATTGTAATTTTTCATTTCTACCTTATGTACCCTAATGTTTAAATACAGATGTTCACCAAATAAAATTACTCATGACCAGTGTTACTTCCAGGTACTTTTTGTAGTTTAATGCCAGATCATTTGGAACCTGTCAAAGTGTATTTTTGTGATTGTTATGTTACAGTTTCATGAACATTTATTTAAGTTACCATCAGGCTCAAAAACTCAAGGTTTAGAAAAACACTTGCCTAGAAGAAAAAAGGGCATTTTTATTTTTTCAAGTATGTTTTCTCTGAGGAAAGGAGTTCCATTTCAGTGTCTATGGAGTTTGGTTTGTGGGGTTTTGCACCCTCAAATTCCACACTGTTGGAGTAGTTGTGCAGGAAGTTCTGCCTATCTTCACGCAAATTCTCCTTGTGGGCCCTGGAGAGAGAACAGGGTCTTCAGTGACTGCTAACGTCTGTGCCAAAAAAAATATTGTCTGGAGAACTTGCCTTATTTAACCAGAGAGGTCTGGTAGCCTGCTTCCAGGAAAGAAGATTCTCCTTTTGCTTTTTATCAGCAGGCCAAGAGGTTTTTGTGGTGTTTCCTTTTCAACTTCAACTTCTGACATGGGGAAAGCAGACAACAAGGTAGGAGATCAAAATACTGGCTGTGGAATGCCCTTTGTTAAAGAGGGGAATCACCCTTCTGCAACTCCAGGACAAGTACAAATGCACTGCTTCATATGAAAGTATTTCTCCACCCTGCAATACCAAATCATGTCAGCAGCACAAAGCCTGGTAGGAGTCACTTACAAAGATGGATGCTTATGTTAGGGTCTGTAAAAACTGTTCAGTCACCAGCAGAAGTACAGAGAATATGTAACTCAGTGGATTACTGACTACTGTTGGTGTCTCAACAAGATGTGGTGAAAAGCACACTGAATGACATGTGACGAGTATTGCCACCTTTGTGTCTTAACTACCCTCATGTCCACTGCTAGTGGACATAGCTGTTTCTGACAGTTCCCTCCTCTCCTCGTCTGTTATTGTGCCATGAACTGGCAAGCTCTGCTGTACTGAGAGTTGAGATTTCAAGGATTGCGAGGTCTCTGTGTTTGTGAAGTCTCATCTTTCTTCTCCCCCAGTCCTCCCTGAAAGGCAGGGAAGAAAGGAAACAAAGGAAACAAAATGGGAACAAGAATGTTTTCAGGCTTACAGTGACAAGAAGTAATCACCACCTTCAGAGTGGGTTATAAATACAATAACTATGAATAGCAAGTGTTTGCAGAAATGAAAATGAGGCAAACAACACGGAACAGAAGCACAGAGGAGACATCCGGGTGAGGAAGATACTTTCCCCAGTGGCCACTTCATGAACCAAAACCTGCAGCTGGAGGATAAATCTTAGCTGTAGGTTAAGTAAGATGTCACTGAAGGTAGATGAGAGAACACCTTGCTGGCAACAGAAAATGACAGAATGCAGACGTATGCTGAAATCCACTTGCTGATCTTCTGAAGGGTCAAGCTACAACCACTGCTCACGGTAAGTTACATTCAGGCAAAATACATCCCTTAAAAGTAACTACAGCTATTCACATGCTAACAAGTGGTAAAGGACAGGGCAACCACAGCAAGCCAAACCTCAGGGTAGATGTGTCACTTCAGCCACGGAACATAAGAAGGAACAAGACAAATCCAGGGAAGATGCTCACTGTTGGCTAGCAGTGCCTTGGGACCAGAAATTTACAGCTCCGCAGGATCTTTGCATAGGAGGACTTTTGACTCCACCACTTGGAAAAGATCCTAGGATTGGTCTACAGGGAAAAATGCAGTCCAAGCAGGAACTGGAAAAAGTCTCACTATGAAGAACAGCAAATTGCACTAACAATGGTCCAGATGGGCCATTCTCCCTACAGAGAAGGACATCTGTGAGGACAGCTACACAATCTGAGCTACACAGAAAACATGTGGCAAGTCCCTGCTCTGTGCCATGGGAACCCAGAGAGAGACCAAAAGAAGGGGCCTTGATAAACAAGAAGCAGTTAAACTGATATGGTTAGTCTAACTATGTAGGAAGAACAGCTCCCTTCAAGAGTGACACCTGAAGAGCCCATCCCCTGAGGGTCAAAGGAAGTGCAGAAACAATCTAATTGATGACAGTCTGTGTTAGACAACATTTAGAAGCACAAGAGTTTTTCCTCGGGGTTGACTGCATCATGGTTGAGCAACTCATTAGCTCAAACATCACATGATAACTTGAATTCTTGCAAAATAAATATATAAATAAAATAAAAAATCCTGCTACTATTTTTTTTGTTTGTTTGTTTTTTAACTGGCACCAGTATGTAGGAATGCTGAGTAAACAGAGCCACAGATGCACAGGGGAGTCTCTTGCACATCTGGGAATCAACAAGAAGGCAGACTCTCCCAGTTCAGTACCCATCTCTTGTCCATGTGTTCCATTCCTTCCCCAAGAACAGAGTACATGCTAGTCTGAGGTAATGGCAGGTCCCATGGAAGTATCAGGCAAAAAAATCTGCAGCATATTTGCCAAGATCTTCCCTACAGGCTCTAATTTTTTTTCTTTCCTATAATTTGCAGAGGAGAAAATCCCGTCTTGCCAGAAAGACCTGTGAGCTCCCACCACTCTGTGATACCTGTGCCACTGGCCCACAGAGTACAAGAGGGCAGTGATGCTCAGTCTCTGCTTCCAGAGAATATCTTGTGCTGGACCAGAGAGGGATGGCTTGGTGGTAGTGCTGGTTTCCCATCGTTTGCCAAGAGTCAGTACTAAGCACTGAGCCTGACCTCCACTGCAGTTTCTTGACGTGAATGTCATGAAAAAAAAAAACAAAAAACCCTGCAGCATGACTGTCACTACTGCTGAACCACCAGCAGCCTTGTCGAGCAAGAAGTATTTGCATGTGTCAGATGGATATAGAAAAAAACACTGTCGGTGTATTTTTGAGGACACAACACAACGGTGGTGGGGAAAGAAAGAGTTTACGGGTAGGCCTGCTCTTGGTCTCCTCTTAACAGGCATGCCCTGGCTCTGCCCCACTTCTTTCAGAAAATGAACAATAAAATAATCTTCATCAAGAGAGGAAACTGGAGCAGAATCTGGGACCAGAGCCATTTTGACAGCCTGTAACTTTCTCTTTGGAGACTAACCAGCTTTCAGATGAATGCTTGGGCATGCAGGGAACCTGCTCATCTGACAACATGACAAATCCCTGCTAAGGCTAGTGACCAGTGCAGCTGTCATTGATCATTGCTATGGATTTCACCCCCTGCCAGCCCAGTTCTCTCAGCTCCTTCAAGCCTTATCCTGCAGCCTTTTGCACAGCTCTGGAATGGTGTAACCTTCTGGCTCTTTTGGACCTACAGACCAGACTGAAAGAAGCTCTTTGTCTCCATCAGGACTCTTCCCACAAAGCAGCAAAGGTAGCAGATAAGCGAGCTTTCCTATTTCCAGCTGGATTTTAAGGGCTTCCACAAGTACGTAAGTTTTCTTGCATGAGAAACTTCCTACAAGTTTCTCATGCAAGTACGATTCCACAACTGACAGGGAGGCATCTCCACCTCAGATCAGTGCCTCACCCACCCACAGGAATCTCCACATCTCTCACATCTTGTTGGCTTTTCTTAGGCTTAACCTGTGCTCAGGTCCATCAGCACCTTGCCTACTGAGATGAATTATTGCCCAGAATCTATAACTTTGGACTAAATATCTTAAGGTGGTCCAGTTTACTTTTAACAGAAGGGTAAAAAGCAAACAGCTCTGTAATTAAACCTTTTTTCTTTTTTCCCCCTTTTTTCCCTTTTTTTTTATTTGTAAAGAGCAGATCTTTGGCACAATAGGCAAATTAGTCATAAAGCCAACAAGAGCAAAGAGCTCAGGGAAGTACTGCAGGAAAGACTTTGAGCATACATCATAATTAAAAAACATCTGGAATCACCTGACCAAGTTGAATCAATAAACACATTGAGAATTATATTAGAGTTCAGTAGAAACAACATCTTTGACACTGTTTTGGCATGAAGAAGAACATGGAAGCTATGTCAGTGACATGTTGACAATACAAGGAAAAGATGGCACAGAAAAGGAAATGAGTATTTGAAGTGGAAACAAATTTGAGCAGACAAATGCACTCCAATCAGAGGACAAAATATTCTTGATCCCAGAACAATGAAGAATCATCACATGATCACAGCTGACAATAGGGCTCTCAATAGAAATACCCATGAGGGAAAAGACGAATGAGCCAAAGCCACATGCCTGGAAAATAATAAAAGTAAGCCTTACCTTTTCTGAAAGAGGAAGGGAACTGACCCACCTGAGATCTATCAACCTGCCCTTCATGCATACTACAGAAGGCATTCAAAAAAATTGGAAAAGATTAGTGAAACTAGGAAATAAATGAAAGATGGGGCAAAACACAATATAGGTTTGTCAAAGATGCATCACTGTCTGGCTATCAGGAATAATACCAGAGTGAGCTCACCAGGAACACCAGATAGGAAGAAAATTGCCATTTCTAGGACAGAGAAATTGTTCCTTGATTGCTATTAAAGCCCCAGACACCCTGACAGGCAGCAATGGAGCTATGGGCAGGCCATTTCCAAGTTTACTGTATACAATCCTAGGCACCTGCACATTCTGCAATGCAGGTCCAGGTCCCTTGCATCCAGCTGTACTTCATCCCAGAATTCTGCATCAAGGCATTGGAGAAGACACACAACTGCAACCTTATCTCCCTGCTGTGAACCAGTCCAGCCAGCTTCAATCTCCACAAGCTCTTGCCCATCTATTAGGCTCAAGCATCTCAGGACAGATAATCTCTGTGCACTCTCACTGCTTAACAGATGCTACTATAAGCATGGCACCTACCAGCTAGGCACATCCTGTGTGTCCTGAGGAACATTCCTCTCCCTGTAGCATAGCAGGCTGCATCACCTTTTTTTTTTGTTAGATAAACACATATTTTTTTCTACAACATGACACAGGTACATGTACTCTGCATACATATATCCTGTTTCACAATCTGACCTCTATCTCATGATGCAACTACAAAGGCAGATGTGCTGTCCTTGCCCCCAGCACCCTTCTGCGGGAGCCTATTCTGCAGTGACACACAGGAGAGCGCTCCCAAACCATAAGGCAAGGTTTCAGGCAGGGGTCAGAAGGAGCTGCAGTTACAGAGCACCTATGGCACTTTCAGGACATAGTCACAGAGCTGTGAGCAGAATTCATTTTGCATTATGAAGTCCCACATTTCACACCTGGCAGCCTAAACTGGAAGTAGGGGTGCATCTTCTTCACTGAGTGCTAAGGCTGAAGGCTGGAGAGCCTTGCCGCTCCGTGGGGATGGAAAGGGAGCAACTGCCTGAGAATCCACAGCAGCAAAATGGTTCCTTCAGACGAGTGCTGTACAAAAGGCTGTGCTGAGGATTGCGCCTAATCTCAGCAAAGCTGTGGGGGATACGCAATGCATTGATCATCTCAGGGAACACAGGGAGAGAGGCTGGAGAATGATATTATGAACCACATATTTACATTCCCTGACCACGACAACCCACATATCCTCCCCTGTGACCTCTACCACTGGTTTCTGACCCTCAATTCTCTGTTCTAGCTCTGCAGTGTTCCTCACATCTGCCTCTTCTTCAAGATTCCTCCATAGCTCTGCCAGACTCTAACCACTTCATGATCTTTATCATCCTGTGGTTCTCGGCAGGCCTAAAGATGCTTTATCTGAACTATCTTCAACTTATTTCAGTGCTCAGCTGCCCCCAGGCAGCTGCCAAGCTGGCACACTGCAGAAGGGTTTTGTGAAGAGGTTAGACATGCCAAGCTCGCTCATTAGCAGCGCCAGGAAGCAAGGCTCCACTAAGATCACATTCCTCTGATACCTGCAATTGCAACTACACATTCTCAACATTTTCTATAAACCCACTGTTTGTTTGCAAATTTACTTAACATTACTATGCTCCCATGTATACATTCACCTACAGTCACATCACTGCATCACAGATACATAAATCCCATTGTTCTATACTTTTGCTTTATTGTTCTCTCTGACTGTCATCCTCACCATTGCCTCTCTGGTGTCTATATTCCTTTGTGATATACATCCTTCTCTTTGTTCAAGCCCTTCTCCCTTTGCATTTGCAGCAGCAATTTGATGGAAGGATTTATGCAGAGGATGGGGGAGGGAATAAGAAGGAAGGCAGGCAGGAGGGAAAAGAGGGATTTGGTTATAACAGGAGCTTGTAATTAAGCTCTGGTAACTGGTACCCAGCCTGGACCACTCATCTCAGTAATTAAAAGTAGTAATTCCTCCATTATGAGATAACCTTTCTCATCTGATCTGCAGAAAGAGGCAGGGAGAAAGCATTCATTTACACAGCCAGAACAGACACACCCTTGGTGACACAAAGGACTCCAGTCTACACAGATCCCACTGCATCATTTTGCAGAACAGCAAGGCTTTACTTGCCACAGTATTTTATGCTAATGCCTTTTGAAGCATTACCAGTGTTAAAAAATAAAAATAAAAATAATAAAAGCCAAAAGACATAATGACAGCAGCCCTTCCTCTGCCATGTCCTTTGTTTGTCTTTTTGTGGAAATGCTGTCTGTCAAAACAGCTTTTGAGCGGCACAGCAGCATCACCACTGGGGATGGACAGAAAGCGTGACAGCTCGTGGGATCACAACAATCCGTGTGGGCTCGGCTGTCATGGCAGACACAATGGAGAGCTGTGTGACTGCACCAAGAGAGCTCTGTCAAGGCAAAATACAGCTCGCCTCTGCTCAACCAGCCTCAGACATGACAACCGTTATTTCCTAGCCACAATGGACAAACACACATTCTGCACAGCAGTACCAGCCTCTTCACTCTCTTGCATCAATTATAATCACAACAGCCCCAAAGCAATGCAGTCTCTGAACAGACAAAGCAATCATAAAATCTTTAAGCTTCACTGCGAAGCTGGCAGTCTCTGCAAAAAACAAGCCAGCCGCTTTGCAGGACAATGAACACCCAGAAAACCATCAGTAGAGCAAACGCCCACCCCACTCATTTCTCCATCTCACCTTTCCGCAGATCTTCTGCTGCCTGTCTCCTCTCCCTGCACACACTCTGCTCTGGCAGTGCTGAACACACTGATTCCAGCAGGCTCCGTGCTCTCTCACCAGGATGCTGTGGGAAACACAGAGTCAATTTTTTTTTTATTCACAGCTGCATCCCTGGCAATGCAGAGGGTCTGCGCAATCACATCTCCAATGCTTCTGCTGCTGCTGCTGTGACGTTGCTGCGTGAAAAGGAGCAAGCATGCCCACAGCAGAGCCGCTCCGGCTTGCAACCAGTCCCTGCGGGACCTCAAACGAGGCAGAGAATGGGAGGGAGCAGAGAAGGAGAGGAAGGCAGAGAACAAATCAGGCTGGAAAATGGAGGATTGATTCTTACAGGAATCGGGAAGTCAGGAAGGTAGCAGAACGAGAAGCATAAAGATCAATGACTACACCGTAGGATAGAGCTGCAGCACCTTATTCTGTAATGAGCTTGGGTTTCATATGTTGCAAACTGTCTGATCTTGAAAGCAAATGGCACTGGAGTGCTGTGCTCCTACAGTTGATAATGGCAGCCAGAGCCCTTGGAGAAAAAACACTCATCTGCAAAGTAATGCACAGCAGGAGGAGGATGGGAGGAAACAGAACAATCAGGAAAATGACAAGAAGCTTCTTGAAGCTTCTTTTACATTTCTGTAGTGCACTGTTCTACAGAGATTCGTCAACAGCATCTAAACAGCCCCCTGAAACACAGCCACCCCGGCAGCGAAAGGCAGCCACAAGCATGTCAGTCAGTGTTGAACAACTCACAGTGACGGGGATTCTGCAGTTCACCTGTCACAGGGAATCTCAAACAAAGACCCCAGCAACTATTAACCACAGCTTGTGATTACAGTGCTGCCCATAACCTGGGCCAAACCTATGCACATCTACAAAAAAAACCACAGCAGAGCCTCCTTCCTGAAACAAAGGATTGCCACCTGCAAAAAGCCAGAGTTTTCTGCTATCACAGGAACATATATAGAGATTTTTTCATTATTTCCTTTCACCCTGGCTCTCTCCTTCATCAGTGCAGTAATTTGGGTGGGTTTTTTTCGTTTGTCTTTTTTTTGGTGCATGTGGTGTTGTTGGTTTTTTTGTCTTATTCTGGGCACAACCACATGGTCCACATACTCAGCTATGTTCGAGGTTGTCTCAAGGGAAGTGTTTCCTGCACAGGAGTGGTTCCCTGAGACAGCCATCCTGCAGGGGAAACACCCTGCTGCACCATTTACCCCTGCTCACAGGGCTGCAGCCATCACTGCTCCTAGAGCCACTGTGCTGTGCTCAGCAGAGCTCAGAACCAACGATCCATATCAGAAGAAGCTCTACACCTGCAAGCCAAAACCCACCTCTGACACTGAGGCTTCCATGGGGACCGGGCAAGTCAGAGAAGAGGTAAAAACATTACATGGACACACAGGGCAAAGAAAGGAAGAATCATCACATGACTGAATATTTTTTGCTCTACACCGTGACACACTCAAAGGAACAACCAAATAAATTAAGCAAGGCAACACAATACTTTGCAAAAGCTTCTGCGTCTGGAGAGGCACACGAAAAAGCTATGCCAGAAAGACCTATTTAGAACTATTACTGGAAGCGGCTGCCTGTTGATCTTGGATCCCAGAACACTAGAACCCTTCAGAACACCCATTTAGGTAACATTCAAGTCAGATTTCTGACTGAAAGCCCAGTGCCCGTCCCCACCAGGCTGGTGCAAAGGCTGGGGGCCAGGTCCAGCCCCACAGGTGCTACTCACCCCCAGGACAGCTCGTGAGGCCAGAGCCCACCTCAGCCGGTCCCTCCTCGAGGCCTGGGGCTGCTGCCCTATGCATGGCACCTTACCATGCTTCCAGCCCACCCTCAGCCCTCACACAGCCACCTGAGCCCCTTCAAGCATCAGGGATGAGCCCGAGGGATGATGCAAGGCTGAGGGACGGACCGCAGGCCAGCAGAACGCAGAGGGAGGAGGTGGCCAGGCCCAGCCACCAGCTTGAAGCAGAACAAGGCACGCTTGTTACCCAGGAGACTCGTTCCCACAGCAGAGAGGAGAATGGAAACTATGTCGGTGCCCTCTCAGCCCTCTGCAGGCCTTGCCAGCGCTGAGGGAGGAGGCACAAGCTGCTGCCTCCCTGTCCCCACCACCGCATTAACTGCTTCACTGATGTGAACCAGACCCACGCCCCGGGGCAGGTGGAGTTCGGGGCTATTCTGCAGCAGACAAAGGGCTCCCTTGGAAAAAATAGTGTTCAACACATCTGCTCCCCAACACTGACATGCACGTCATCCTCCACGGTGCATTATTCAGCCTTCCCCAGGCTCACACGGCCTTCATCGCTGCAGTGCACCTCCCTGCCTGGACCTGCTCCTCAGCCACAGACACTCTGTCGTCCCACAGCTTCGTAGGCGGCAAGAGATTACAGGCGCTAATGAGGAAGAAGAAAGCTCTTTCTGGGGGATTGTCTTTTAAGAGATGACTGCTCTCTGATCACAGAGATGAGTCAGTGTGGGAAGGGGAGAGCGGCTGGCACTGGGAGCAGGGACACTGCAGGCTGGTGGCTGTGCTCCTCCAGGAGGAGAGCGGAGGGAGATGGCGGTGTAGGACATGCCTGTCCCCACCATAACCTGGCTCCCTCCTGCTTGGCCTGCAAGCCAGGGGATACTCCAGCATCATGGAGTATAGCTTGGTAGTAAAAAGCTTCCTAATTCTATTCTGTCTTTGCAGGATTACTTTCATCTGCCTTCAGGTACTCTGCAGTCACTGGCTGCTAAGGCTGGCTGAAACCTTCCCACTTTCACTGCAATTATACTGCAAAATCAACACAAAGAGCACAGGCCTCTTCCCAACGTGCTGCAAATCTGCTCTGGTGATCAGTGAAGTGGAAACGGCCCAGACCCAAAGCCCAGCTGGCCACCTGGGTTGCAGCTGTGACACCACATGCCGGTTGGGAAAAAGGTTTTCATCACGCCAGGCATCGTGCACAACCTGCCCACCCTTACCACAGCCCAACAGCCCCAGGGCCGCAGCAGCACATGGGTGTAAACCAGCACAGGGAGCTGCCTGCCCCCTTCTGCTAAAGGATGGTTGTTTGCGTCTGCCCTTACTGCCTTCAGAGGACTTGTATCACAGCAAGCTGACCAGCACTGCACACCATCTCTACCTTGCTATCTGTGGGTGAAGCAGTAAGGACATGTGTAGGCCATATCTTTTGGCTCATTATGGCCCTGTTTATAGCACAAACACTGGAGGGACAGACAATACTGCACCTTTCCAGTTGGTGGACAATCCAGGAGCAACTAGCAGCCTCTCCACCTTGCTCAGTGATTGCTCGAGGCAGAAATTTGAGTTCCCAAGACATGGCAACCCCATCCACCACAGGCTGTTTCAGGGATGCTGGTCACAGCTGAACCAATAGTATGCTCCTGCTCAGTGGGAGCAAGGAGGACCAGGATAAAGAGGTTAGCAGGAAAGCAGGAGGTGCTGCAAAATTTATATAAGTCCCCAGCAAGAAAGAAATAAATAATTCCCCATGCCTGCAAGGCCTGGCCTTCAAAGTCAAACAATATCTCTCACAAATACACAGAAATCAATACAGGCTAATCATTACCAGTGTGTACTTGACAACTTTTCTATTTGGTGGAAGGTGGGAACAAACATGGGAGTTCTCAAATGAGAAGTCAAAACTCCAGTCAGATGGAGGAAACCACATGGGAGTGTTGTGCCAGTGCCTGCCCTTAGTCCCCACATTCTCCCCAGAGGGTCACCTATTGATTCCCACTAAGCCTACCTTTGGAGCATGTCTGAAGACAGATACAGAAGCCTGCGAGGCCATGCATGTTGCAGACAGGTTTCTAACAGCAGGATTCACCAGGCACCCCATGGTGGTCCTACCCCAATAAGCCCTGCCTATGGCCCAGAACAGCAGTATTAGTTTCTTCAGGGCTTTGTAACCGCAGGCAAACAAGAAGGTGGCTTGAAATGAGAAAGTTGTTGCTGGTTTTTACCCTCAAAAACAATTGACATTTTGTGACAAAACCAATTGACATTTCTTGTTTACTAACCATTTTCTAACAGAATTAATTCCCAGCTTCACTCCTCTGATGTTTAAGAACCTTCTCTGAATTTTCAGCTTATCTTTATCCATGCATAGCTCATCCCTATTCACTCCTGTTCTAAAAATGGTCTTTAATGTCAGTATTTATCCAGTCTGTGTTTAAAGTTACATCATCTGAGTTCTTTAATCACTTAGCACGAGGCAGGCTCTCCATCTCTTTGATCATACCAGTAACCCTTCTCTGGACATGACCCATTTTGAATACATCCTTCAGAGAGTGACAAGAAATGTGGACAATCTTCCAAGCCACACATCATCATGCCTTAAACTCCCTCAAATTCCCCAGTCACTGCTACAAATATTTTATCCAGTATGTCACAGTAGATAACATTTATCTTTTCACTGATGCTCACAGTTATCCTCCACATCACTGACAGACCCCGGGTTTTCCTTTGCCTTTCTTACTTTCCCCAGGGCACTCCCAGATGAAGTTGAACTTTTTGGTTATTTCTCATGCACACTATCATCCAGTTTGAACTATCCAGTTCTTGTCTGTATTATTTCTTAAGGACTTCAAAGTCTTTCTGCTGAATAACCCTGAACTGCCTTTGAATTGATGATCCTTCTCGGCTTTGTGTCTTTAGGACTAAACATCATCAGCAATATTACCTTCCAGAGCCCACAGCATTATCTCATGTATTGAACAGCTTCCATCTCAAGGCTACATTCTACCAGAACTTCCCTTCAGACAAGCACATCCTTGTTGAACATTCTTGTTAATCTTCCTTTAGTCTGTGTGCTGCTCCTCACCTCTCAGCAAAGGGCATTATGGATTGGAGAATTCCACACGGGATGGAATTCAGTGGGAGGCAGGACAAGCACCTGAGAGATCCATTTCAGGTAACCAAACAGATAAAATACAACAGACTTAGAAAATCCCACCCCACTCCCCGNCAAAAAAAAAAAAAGAAATATTAGGATACCCTATCTGCTTGCCTAGCTGACAACCTGCAACCTATTTTTGTAAATGCATACTGGGTTAAGGTGGATCCTTCATCCAAATTACTACAGTGATTTTCATCTTCCTTGTATTAAGGTCAAACCCTTCACATTGCTAGTGGCTGACGCTTTACTGCCCAGGCACCGAAGCAGTTGCAAGCTCCATAAAAAGTCACAACTACCAGATAGGGCTAGTTCTGGCATGGCTCCCACAGGGCTGGGCTGAGTTCCACATAACTCAACAATACCGAGATGGCTGCGGAAATCCAAACCCAGCCCACAACCAGCTTTTCTGTCTCCAGTTCCTTCCCAGCCAGAAATCCAGGACGTTCATACTGTTCTTCCAGGAAATAGCTGCTATCAACATCTTATACACAAGACTCTGGGGCAAGAAGGAGGTACAAACCTCTCCGAAAGCTGTAGGAGGAAGAATTGATTCAAGAATTCCAGAGTCCATCTTTTAGCCCTAATGCACAGCAATCCCCATGCAGGAGCACAAAGAAATAGGTGAATGTTTTTAGAAGGAGGGAAATCAGGTCAGAAACAGCAGAGCAGCTCCTGAACTGTTGTCTAAAGTCTCAGCTTCAATCTGATAAACAAAGCTCATAAAGCTTTAGTACAGTAAACCTTGGATTAAAGCAAAGCCTGGATGGAACTGATACAGCCTGGAGATTTCAAAGTGTCTGAAGCAGGAGCTGAGCTGTAACAGCAACCCTGTTTCTTCAAGCACTCACTCAAATATTCATGATACACTGAGTGGGAATATGAACTCTTTGACCAATGAAAGCATTGGCAAAAGGACTAGAAAGAGTATTATTACAAAAAACATATATACCTTCATATCTGGCAATCAACCGCTTGCTCTGAGCAACCCATGGGAACGACTGATATTAAGGTGTTACTGGATTGACTTCTGTTAGAATCAATTTTCAAAAATGAGAACAACTGTCTCTACAGTAAAATTTACCCTATCAATTTTAACTAATACATTTTCAGCATAACCTAGTAGTTTCCCACTGCCATGAGGAAGATCTTAAAAGTCTTAAGCTGCCACACGACATCGAATGTTGAAGCTGATGAATCTGGTAGCCACACTTCTGCTGTATACATTGGTTTGTCTTCTGACATCACATTAAAACTGCATTATTTCCAGCTATGCAGCTGAGGAGTCACAAGGCTGAGCTGAATCTGTGCAGTCCTAAGATGGTTCACTGTCTACATACTAAGCACAACCAGAGACTGCTGTGTACACAGCAAGCATTGCTGGAGAAGGGTGACTGCTTCTGGTTCCTGCGATGTAAACTGAAGTGACATTCTCTTCCCTCTGCAGAGGATGATTCCAAGTGAGGGTGACTGTACTGCAAACAAGTCAGCTCAGAGACTATAAATGGGTGGGATGTAGCATGGCAAGGAGGAAAGGAGAAAAACAACCCTCTTGGACGCAGGAAGAGGCCACATCCAAGAATGGAAAAAGCCTCTTTTAGTACTGAGTCATAAATATTCCAGTTTTCCAAGGCAACAGCAAGCATGAAGAATGCTCTCGGCTTCACACAGAAAACCCACATTCGCTTCCCTCTGCGCATGCCTAGGCGCTCCTCTGCCATCGCTGCTCAGAGCAACAGCAAAAGCTACACAGTGAGAGCTGCCAGCTCGCCACAAAGCGTTCCAGCAGATCTCCCCATTCTCAAACCTTCCCACCCTTAACATAGAACCCAGGGAGCACACAACTACCAGGTGATTTATTAGAGACACGTGATACTAATTATGGTTGGTTATAGTGCTTTTTTTTCCTAAGTTTGTACATTTTCCACCCAAACTGGATGAGCAGTGATGTTCTGCAGTGTTACCTGCCCCAGATGGCTATGTTTTAGTGACAAACAAAGCAATCCCTAGATAACTGGTACTTATGCAAAATAGCCTCTGATTAAAAGAGACCATGGAAGGTACACTCAAATGCCATCCACCAGCACAAGACTGGCTGGTTGTAAGAGTTCAGTGCTACCCAATGGACAGCCAGCATTTCAGCACCCACATCCCACTAGGCACTTTGAAACGCTGTAAAGGGGAGAGGGAACAGAACTGTTAAGGGAGAGCCACTGAAAACATCTGCTGAAAAGCCTGCATATTGCAGGCTTGTAACTAAATCCTGCAGACCCCCACCTACCTCTTGTGCATCTAGCCTATTGGCTTTGCAGCAGAATGGATGTCTTTTCATCTGTACCGTCTCTGGTACCAACACTGTTAGCTGAAGGGTAAGGTCAACACATAAACAGCAAATTAACATAAATTATAACCATTGCCATGACACCTCACACAGCACAGACTGCACATCCTCACCCATAATCATCATGCATGACCTGCTCATTAAGAAGGGATTTGTGGTTACCATAGATCACAGGCTGAACTTGACTAATAGTGGCATTTTGCTTTGAAGCAGTCAAACAGTATGTAAGGCTGTATGAATAGACATGACACATGCAAGGCATGGAGTAATCCTTCCTCTCTATCCAGCGCTGGTACGTGCTCCAGCTCTCTATCAGTCTGGCAAAGATATTGACAAACTGTAGAAAGTGTAAAGACAGCAGGAGAATGAGTAAAATAATAAAATGCAGAGCAAGCAGATAAGTTGTCTGTACAAAACTAGAGGGTACAAGAAAGCAAGTCTGAAATGCATAAAAGGCTGCTGCCAAGAAGAAGTTAATAAGCCACACTCCACATCCCAGGGAAACAAGAATAGGGGCTGCCTAAGGGGCAGCCAGGGAAGTTTAGGTTAAACATCAGGTATGACAGATAAAACATTTATTATTTTACAAAAAACAAACAAAACAAAACAAAACACAGCAGTCAGGAGACAAGCATCATTTTCTTAATACTACACATGGTACTGTATGTCTCAGAAGCTCTTTGCTTTGTTTAGAGGCATGCATTCCTGTTAGTTTTTGCTGGCACTTAGTGTGACAAATTGGAAATAATTTCTTTTCCTGGGTTTGCTGACAAAGAAACGTCCATCTTAGGATCTTGACCAATCCAGTGTGCCATGGCATCAGGAAAAACTGAAGAAGAGAAAAGACTGGCCTGAAAAGATGTGGGATGCAGCAATAATCCTCCAATCACTGGGAATTTCTTGAGAGGTGAAACAAAGAAACATGAGGAATGGCATTGCCTGAGTCAACTATGACATGTTAGGGAGATGTAACTCCATGGCTTCTGGAAGTCTTATTCTTGTATGATTTCTGTTTGACTCAGAGGAGCCGGAAGCCTCTAATGCAGAATTAAAAGCCTAGATCAGTTCACTCAGGCAGAATCCCTGGAGAAACAGAAATGCACTTCTGGAAAAATGCAGCAACTCTACAGGTGAAGACTAACCATGGAAAAGCATCCCATGCTAGCAGATCCAGTAGCTAACCCACCGGCTGTTAAAAATACAGTCAGGGTTGTTTTTTTTGTAGATGGAGTATGTTTAGTACCAGCTTTCAGCCGGTGGACTCATCCTCTTTTTGTCCAACACCATGAAGAAACTTTTCTCATGAAGTTAGTCTTGTTGAAGATGATCCATGACCAGAGCTGTAAGTCTCCTCACTTTCTCTTTGGTGATTATGACCTCTTCCCATCTAAGAGAGCAGGCTGCACTGGACAGTCAGTCAGTACCATAGGTCTCTGTGTCACGCCAGCCCAACACTAAACAGCCCTGTGGTTTTGTGTGCTTACAGGTTTATGCTAAATCAGGAGGAAGAGTCTAATCTGCAGCATCTAGCTGCGGTGTGGCCAGCTGCGTGAGGCCTACCTCCTCTACAGACTTGTTCTACCCATCATGCAGAGCCAAAACTGGGAAGAATATTTCCACACACTGCACAAAAGTTCGGCTGAGAATGGAAAGAGACCCACAGCAAAGGAATGCTAGAGCGATAAAAGGGATTTGTATGTGGGAGGAAATCCTGACATGTTCTTTAAAATAGAAGGCAAAAGTTGGTGGAGGTAAGGCCTAGGTTCACACACTGCCCGTGACCTGGCACCAAGTGACAAAGCAGGTCACAGGAGACTTCTGACAAACACATCAAGATTAGACTGCCTTGGACAGACTGAAATGGGTCTCACCCCTAAAGTGGGACTGACTAAACTTGCAGGGCACAACGCTCTGTGATGTTCCCTGTGGATAAATCTCAGCACTTCAGAAACTGCTGGAAGCCATAGTCTGGAGCTCTGGCGCAGGTAGCAGAGAGGTGCTTAAAGACAGAAAACAAGGTCATGTGTCTCCATGCATCCCAGATGCGTTCCAACCATGAGAACAAGAGCATAGCAGAATGGAAAGAGACCTGAAAGAGCCCTCAGGAGCTTCATCACAGAGCCTTTGCCCAGGCCTAATAATAAGCATCAGTGATGATGACTCAGAGATTTCATATGTTGGCTGGACATGGCAGAGGAGAAGGAAGCCCCTGATGAAGGACTGGTTGCCCAGAAAGGTTATTTTCCCTCTCAATACCTGAAAAAATAGAAATATGCTTTTAATCTCCGTGATGCTTCAGAATTCTGAAGCCTGTAGTTTCAATATACACTTAGGAAAACACTCCAACCTGTGCATAATCTCAGCAAGAGGCTTTCAACATATAGTAAAGAAAAGAGAAGCCCAGCTAAATGGCCAGAAGGGGAGGATGGCAAGTGAGAGCTGCACAAGCTAGGTAATACAGTCAAAACCAAGACATTACCATCTGCTGTGCTCTCAGTAGCTATCAGTGCAATAGAAAACTCCCAGCCACCATGTTCTAGCAGGACTTGTCCTCCATTTCTGGGAACATCTGCCAGCACTAGCATTTCCATATCAGAGGAGGTGAAGCATGGAGGCCCCAGGAGCAATGACCTTTTCAGCAATTTTTGCACGCCCACTGCTTTCACAGCAATTTTCCATATTAGCTTAAAATAAACCAAGCCCTTCAGAAAGGAAAGTACTTAGAGACTACAGGAGTGTCTGGCCATTCCCCTACAAAGACAAAACTAGCACAGAAGTATTTGGAGATGCAACAGTGGCTGCCGAGGAGCTTTCAAGAGGGACTGAAGCTGCAGTTCCGAACCCCAGCATCTGAATCAGAAGTACGGTCACTTCTGCCCATGACACTGCTGCCTTCAGCTCAGAGCCAACACATAAGCTCAAGTGCTGTCCCAAGCTTGCAGCCAGGAGACAACTCAGCTCTTCTGTATGCAGAGCTCCATGCATTAAGCAACATAACAACAATGGTGGCTGCAGCCCCACAGAGGGTAACTTCTCCTACCTCTCATATTAGAGCAGAAGAACAGACATGATGCAGCATCTCTGTCTTCTGATGGTGCTTCACTGAGCACAAGCTCTTAAAGAAGCATTTCTGTGAGCTCTGGGATCCACATACAGTGCCACAGCGGGGTCTGCCACTCTGGCCCATAGCCTGAAAACAGCAGAGGCCCATGCTCCAGCAGCATGAGAGCAGGAGAATTACACACCTAGCAATGGACCTGACCATTGACAGGCAAAACACAGCCTGAGGGCAACAAACTGCAGCTTCCAGCTCCTCTGTGGGAAGGTGCAGCCTATGCTGGCTGCCCAAGGAGCGTGGTTCCCCAGTACCCCAGCGGTCTGCAGTGTGTTTCCAGCTATTGCCACCAACCACATCATTAAAAGATACATTTGTGGTTATATGGATAGCAAGGACGTCCAGAGCAATAGGCATTAAAGCATCTTAGATACTATTAAATCTGTAAATCTTCCACAATTAACTCAGGATAAACGTAACACTAGGGCCAGCACCTCTCCACATGCCCTTGCTACCGCACAAGGCTTTTAGAAGGGCAGCAGATCTGCCCAGTGGCAGGGAGCTGGCAGCAGGTGAGCCCCTCCTGGCATCTTGCGTACCTCCCATCAGACCTAGAGATACTGCTCAGAACATGCAGAGAATGCTCAGGAGCAAATGACCTAATTAGAAGTGAAAGTCCCACATCTTCTTGGTGACCAGCAGATCTGCTGGTGGTCAGTGTCCTCCATGGTTAGCAGGGCAGAAAGCACTGGAAGGCCCTCTGGACCCCATCCTGCAGCCCCCAGTCAGGAGCCCCCAGCACTCTGCCTGAACCGACGCCAGCATTTGGGCAGGGCTCAGTGTTATTTTTAACATTTGTTCACATAACTCTTCAGATGAATGCTGGGAAGAGCTTGTCCCCAAAATAGTATGCTGTGGGCACTATTTATACACCACTGGCAGCAGAGTGGGGTGCGCTGAGGAGGACCTTCTTCCCTCTTCAGTGCTTAGGAACTGCGGATGCTAGGGGCCATAAAACAGGGTTTGTTGTTTGGGTCAGTTCTCAGAAGGAAAGCACTGCCTGCAGAGGCCTGAGATCCTTGTCTGTCCTATCTAGGAGACTCTCCCCAAGATGGGATGGAAGCCCAGGTACAAGGGCTGAGGGGAAGATGAATGACTTGTGCACATATGGATAGGCACACGTCAGCTGCCTTGGAGATAAAAAAGGGAACAGCTGTCCTCAGATACAGCAGGGTCAGAAGAAAAAGCTGCTGCCCTCTCAATTTTATCTGTCCTGGGCTCCTGCAGGGAACGGTTCTTTGGTGAGCCTCAGTGAAGGGGTGTAGTGGTGGATACTAAATGCCAGCAAGGATGGCTGGTGAGAGGGCACCAAACCAACATGCTGACTGTCCTCCACCCCAGGGACAACAGCAGCCTCAAGCCTTCCCACAGCAAAACAGCTTGTCTCAAGGGGCTGAAGGAGAAAAAAAAAAAAAAAAAAGACAGCTTTTTCTGGCTATTCAGAGAAAAGAGGCTCTTCCCTACATCTAATTTACACTGTAAGGATGCCTTCTCTCACCCCACTTCTGTGCCTACTTCCTCCTTCATTTTTGTCTTCTGTGAGTTCCTTCTATTCCCCCTTTCTACCAAGACACATCCTGATTGCCCTCCACTTTCAAAGCGACCCTACTGTTACCTGGAGAAAGCAGTGACACCACACAACCTGTAGAAAATGCACACAATGCGGTACAGGAGCAGAGAAGAGAGATGAGCTTTGGAGCATCATAGCACCATGCTGGAGGAGAAGGGAGCCAGAGCTGATTTCCCAGTGTATTGGGGAAAATAAAATATAAGCATGCATTTCCTTTCCATGTAGCAGCATATTGCGTGTTCATCAGAGCTACTGAACAGAGAATAAAACCAGACAGGTGCTATGAATTGAAGCACACCCTACAGGTGGGGCAGGACTGGTCACACTACTTTTAGCACAACAAATAGAAGGGATGAGCTCCTACCTTGGCAGATACAATCTCTCCAGATTGTGGGCTCAGCGCACAGCAGCTGGGAGTCAGGCACTGCAGCAACTGCATGAGAGGAGCAGGAGGAATGCAGCATGTAGAGCCAGCGATCACCCGAAGCAAACCAGGGGATCAGTGAGCCTGGCAGCAGGGCTCTCTGCAGGCAGCTCCCCTGTTGCTGTAGGATGGCAGGGCACAATGGCACAGTGCTTTTTTCCAGATGGGAGCTGGCTTGGGGGTTCCTTGGGGACAGCAGTGCCAGGCTGCTCACCGAGTGTGTGGGCAGGAGAGACGAGCAAGGGCTGCGGGCTGCTGGCAGCACAAGGGCCAGATTGCTAATGAAAGCCCCAGTGTAAATACAGATGCACTCTGGAGAGGACTATGGCAGAAATGCAGCTCGTGTTACAGACAGCCATTTAGAGCAAGCTTAGAAAGAAGGCACTGTGATGGGACTGCGCTCCTGCAGCTGGGTGGTTGGGCAGCTGCCTGCCGTAGGGCAAAGCACCCCTAGCAACGGGACTCCACCTCCATGCTCCCAAGCAGCTCCTTCAATGCCAGGCAACTTGGACCTAAGCAGTTTTCTGCCCATACCCTTTCCTTGGGCTGCAGTGAGGAAGGTGAAGGTCCTCTGTGCTTTTTCCCTCCACGGAGCAGAAATTCTTCCTCAACACACAGCTGAGCTCAGGATGAGCTCTCCCAGCTTTTGGGTACTCTTGCACAACAACAAAGGGAAAACTTCCCAATGTCACAACAGTAAAACATGGTGCCAGGTGCCAGTCCTCAGATCTGTCTGGAACAAAATCTGTCTAGAACTTAAGTCTCAAAAACTCTACTCATCAATATGGGGTCCATACAGGGGTTGCTTCTCCCAACATGATGAGCCTTTGTGATTTATTCCTGTGTACTGACAGACTGGTTCACTGCGAAGCAAGACAACACAGAAGTCGTATCTTCAACCAAGCTGCTTCTGAAGCCCAGCTGGCCTCAGTCAGGGGATGGCTAACACCAGATGATCCCGAACAGCTTTAAAACTACTCACAGCCATCCAGGCTCAAATAAGGCAGCTGAGAGCGGTTCAGATCATGGCTGCAATAAGGCTTAGCACATCTGCAGCAACTGCATTCCTCCCATGGCACATGTGAGAGGCCTACAGCATCCCTAGCCTACCACAAGCACTGACCTTGGCTGGGGAATCCCAACTGCAGCTCTCCCCTGCGCTTTCTGACCACACGTGGAGAGATGGAAGAAAGTGGCAGCAATAGAAGACGTGGTCTAGGATTCTGTACAGCCTGGCTTTGTCTTGGTTTAGAAGCACTATCCAGTTTAGAATCATAGAATCACCAAGGTTGGAAAAGATCTCCTAGATCATGCAGTCCAGCTGTCCACCTACCATCAATACTGCCCACTAAACCATGTCCCTCAATACAACATCTAAATGTTTCTTGAACACCTCTAGGGTCGGTGACTCCACCACCTCCCTGAGCAGCCCATTCCAGCGACTGACCACTCTTTCGCAGAAGCAGTATTTCCTAACATCCAACCTGAATCTCCCCTGGTGCAACCTGAGGCCATTCTCTCCAGTCCTGTCACTGTTACCTGGGAGAAAAGGCCAACCCCCACCTCACCACAACCTCCTTTCAGCGAACTGCAGAGAGTGATAAGGTCTCCCCTGAGCCTCTTTTTCTCCAAACTAAACAATCCCAGCTCCCTCAGCTGCTCCTCATAAGACTTGTGCTCCAGACCCCTCACCAGCTTCACTGCCCTTCTAAAATATTTGCCTGATCTGCTGCCCACACTCACTGGAGAAACACAGCCAATACAAGAGAGGACAGGCACAGTCAGCATCACCTCCCCAAAGTTAGCTTTGAATAACCTCTAGCAGCCCAGGACCCTGTCCCATGCCTCAGTTTCTCCACTTGTGAAACAAGAATCACAACACTCACCAATTTTCTGAAGCTGTGATGAAGTTCAGGTCCTTAACAGATGCTGACAGTCTGGAAAGAGTAATAAGCATTCTGCATTTTCCACCCATAAAGCAGACATCCTTGTGGCTTCCCCAGGCACACTGCTCTCTGTTTCACCCTCACCAAGGCAGGTATGCTGCAAAGACAGTGATCTCCACTGGCCCCCGACGCAGGAGCTCGCTTCCCTCTCCCAGCTGTGCCCAGGCCATCTGCCAGGCAGGAATGTGGTGCATCAGCTGAGGGCTGCAGGAGAGCTGTCAAGGCAGCGGAAGGGCTGGGGCTGCACCATGCTGGAATTCCAGCAACGCACAAACACCCGTCCGCCCGCACCAGGAACGACTCCTCCCTGCCCCGGACCGGGGCTGAATCACTGGAAATACCAAAACAATGATGAGGTCACGTTCCCTGAGCAAGGAGCCAGAGCCAGATATAGATGCATGGAGAAGCATGCTAAAAAGGGACTCGATGTTCAAGCTGGAGTCTCTGGCAGACAGGCACCCAAGGCATTTGTCTCGCTTAAATACAGCTTGAGGCTGCCAAGAGGCTTTTTCTTTATTTTTTTTTTCCTCTGCACGGAGCAGGGAACTAGGCAGTGCTGCAGGGGCTTTAAATTCTTTATTTGTCCTGCTGAAAGAGGCACAAAACATTGGAGCTCATGAGCGTGTAAACTGGTGTTCAGTGCACTACGTGGATGGCACCGAGGTTACGCTACAGCTCTGTTCCAAGCCAGGTGTTCCCAAAATGTCTGTCTTGCTGAGATATCAGACTCAGGTTTCCACAGCTAAGAATCCACCTGCAACAGCCGGAATGGCAGAGAAAAATCACATGGCATTACTGTCTGGTTGCTTTTGCTACAGCCTCAGCCAGCTCCAGGAAAACATTGGTTTGATAAGTGCTGTGAACAGCACTCCTGCTACAGCTCCTAACAGGAGCATCTAAAGCAATCTACCATCAGCAAATAGACTTTTCCAGGCAGGTGCAGATACGGCTCTTCCCAGTACTCAGTGGTGGGAAAATGGAGACATTTACTGCTTAGAACGTGGAGGAAATTAGAACAGAGAACCTGTAAAAGATGGAGGAATTCACAAGGCAAGCCTAAAATCTGCCCTCTCTGTACGGCTAGATATTTGGATGGATAACTCAAACACCCACACTTGTATGATGAAGAGGCTCAAAGCATCCAGATTTTGTTCAGTCAGGACATAAATCAGATCCTTATCAGGAGCCAAGGGGAGCAGAGGTAGGAGCAGGTATCTGGCACTGTGCATTTCACCCTGCTGGCTGCATGCTGGCTGCAACAGCCACAGCTGTGCCTGGCACACTGTGCCGCTGTGCCTACACCAGTCTCTTCCTACTGCAAGCGCTTTCAGATCTGCTTTAAAAAAAAAAAAAAAAAGAAAGAAAATGTGTGGTGTGAGGTCCCTCCTCAGGGAGGAGGAAGGGAGGGAGGAAACCAAGGCAGTCGCAGTGTGATGGCATGCTACATCCCCCTGCTTAGACATAGCTCACTGTGGAGAAGCACTGCTCTGCAGACTTCAGCTCGGCTGGGCTGAGACACAGCATTATCAAATCTATCCAAGTCCCTTCCAGGGCAAAAGCACTGCTGTGCTGCAGGGTGAACTGGTACCCACACAAAGGCTGTCTGTGTTACTGTGACCCCTTCCTCCAGCCAAAGCCAACAGGAATTCCACCAGCACCACAGCCAGAAAACTCTTCATGCATTCACATCACTTGCTTCTGCCTTCTCTCCAGAGCAGCGACAGAGACAGGAAAGGACATAGACACGCATTGCCCTTCCTCTGATAAAGCATTTTAATTAGTAGACAGGTTGACAGCATCCAAAGGCAGTATTCAACAACCAACTTTATAGCCTAGCCCTTTCAGATACAGATGCCAGCAGGGCATTTGTCCACAGAGGAGAGCTTGGATATCCTCCACTGAGGACTCTGTAGGAAGCAGAGTCCACCACAAGACTTCAGGGCTATAAAGGTGCTCAGAAAATACCAGTCCGGGGCTTAACAGATGTAACTCGTGGAAACCAATGCATCTAATCTGGGCAAGCACATACAAAAATGAGAAGAGGGGGAGAAACCATGGGCTTAGGTGAACGACTATCACAAGCAGAATCTCAACTAGGCTACATGTTCCAGAATAGAGCTAGCCATCTGTCCTCAGGAAACACCCTTGTACGTGTTCTTTGGCAAAGAGTGGGGAATTAAGTGTTCAGCAGAAGGCAGGCTGCGTGAGGCAGATGTTCGGCCTCCCTCAACATCTGGGAGGGACAGAGTGAGCAGAACTCCTCCCAGCCAAGTTTCTCCCGAAGTGCTCCAAACTGAGCTGGCAAAGCAACAGGACCTGGTGCCTGGCCCAGCTTCAGCAGAGCTAACCACAGGGAACATCATCAGGCAGCTGCAGCTACGCATGATAACTTCATTTCACTGAGCTCAGAGCTACCCATGCCACACAGCAGCTTGATGGAGGGTGAAGGAAGCACTCATATAAAATATTGCCTGCCATCCCAGCAGAGATAGAAGGGAGGTTTTAGTGAGCCACAACCCCTATGAACAGCCTTGGATATTACATTTCCTAGCACACTTAAAACCAGAGCAGACGTACTGCGCATTGCACGCCACCCAGCCAACTGCTCCACCAGCCCACTCAATATGCAGCACGACCACGCCACTGCTGCAGAGAAAACCTAGGAAGCCAGGCACCCTGCACAGCAAACAGCGTCAGACAGCATCTGCTGCCACAGCAAAAACTGAACCAGAAGCAGAACTGCGGGCAAAACATTGGGAAATTGCAGATGAGGCTTACACCTTTTGAATATTCAGTGCTCCTTTATCCATGGCTTAGAGGTTTCTGAGGCAGCCAGCAGGCAAGGAAGCTGCTGAAGCAGCTTCAGGTGTTGCCCAAAGCCCAAAGGATGCAAACTCACTGCCCATGAAGAGCCACCAAATGGGGACCTTGCCTAGCAGCCTTTCTGCAGCATGAGAACTAGGAGACTTTGGCTGATGGAGGGCAGCACTGTACTCAAGCTGACACAGAAGATTTCAGTCTAAAATTCAGGGCAGCTCCTGACTCCCCACGTCATCCTGCTCTGCATTTTTCTGGTCGCAGCTCCTGCTGATCCTCAGTATAGGGATGCAGAAAGGGGCAACGATCCCAGGATCGCCAGCAGAAATCTCAAATTTAGGGGATGGAAATGGGGTCATTTGTGATGTACAAAAGCCAGGTGTCTCCTGCTAACAGAACTCACAGAGTGCCCACTAAAAGGGAGCAGTAGGAAGGCATGTTTTCCTAATTCAGAGGAAGCCTGGCCTTACTCTGATTTCCCAGAACATCTCATGGCTTCGGGAGGGCGGAGGGAGTGGAAGAGGACGGATGTGTTTACAACCCCAGAGCCTGGCCAAAGGCTCAGTGCTGTGCAGGCAGTTGGACAGGGACACGGGGGTTATCAGAGGCACTTGCCTTCCTGCTGCGAGCCACAGGAGAGAGGATGCTCCTTCCCAGCACCAGGTGGAGAAAAACATCCTCTGCTTTGGAGCGAATTATAATAAGTAGGGCAGCAGCAGGCTAGCTTTGGAAAAACTGAGCAGCAGCTGAGCTGCAGCTACATGCAGCAGTTCTCGGATGGAGCCTGGTCAGAAGGGCTCAGCAGCCTTCTTCTGAGCCCTGGATCACCTCCACCCCTTCAGAAACACAGTCCTGACCACTGAAATAAGGATAGAGGTGGCTCCCAGGCAGGACACTGAGACTAGGAACTCGTCTTCATCAGGAGGAATGGCAGCTCTCCAGCATGTTTACTGTGGCTGGAAGGAAAGGAGATGCAGTAGGAAGCCCCTGACGGCTCTCACAGAGAAAATTTGCCCCCAAGGACAAGAAAAACACCAGTTTAACACATGCACAGACTGATGGTGTGATGACTTCAGCTCCCTCCCACATTATCAGGCATGAGACAGTGAAAGAGGAAATATTTATTTAGCTCATACCTCAGCTTCACCCAGACATTTAGGAACTCTGGGTGCTGGGTACCCTAGGGGAGTGGGTGCACGGGAATGTAACATTACAGGGATCAAAGCATCCAGTCCTGCATACCAGAAGGCTGCCCCAAATGCTCATCTCTTTGCTGCTGTGCCGCAGGCACAAAGGCACCAGCATGGACTAGAGCAAATTGTCCTCCCATTGCAATAAACAACATATATACAAAGACAGAATAGGGAGATTTGTATCTATTCAGAAAGTCTGCGTTGAAGGAAAGGCATATTTTCAAGCTTCATTCATCTAAAGTTTTGAGGTATTATTTTGCCTGGGTGAGAGCTGGGCTGCAAGGACAGAGCTGGACAACTGCATATTGACAGCAAAGTTTGGAAGAATAGTCACTAACGTTGCACAAGGGATTGCAGAGATGATATAGCCCTAAGAAAAGCAAATGCCATCTAGAGAAGGCAGTGAACCATCAGCACTATTATACAGGCACTGGTGGCAGGAGCATCACACAAAAGAAAAAAAATCTGTTCATTCACATTTAAAAATGATAAACTCAAATGAACAGGTGCATAAAGAGCCTGGGGGAAACAGAAAACCTATCAAACAAGAAGAAACTTAAGAGCCTGGCTTGTTTAGCCTAGCCAAATGTAGGCAGAGAGCGGATAGGATTGCTCTCTAAATATATCACAGGAGACAAACAAAACTGCTGAAGCAAAAGGATAATGCTGGCACAAAAACAAGAGAATAGATATGCTATGAACATATTTAGGGGGAAAAAAAATAAAAAGGCAGTCATCAGAAGAGGAAGCCTTCCAGCTGGCACAGCTGGTTTTTAGGATGAAGTTTTATCAGTGGTCTGAAGGGGCTATAGGACACAGTACCTCTGCCCAAAGGTATCCAAAAGGTCCCTTACGTGCCTGTCCTTGTTCCCAGCTGGGAATCAGCATGGGTCACTATTCACAGGGCTCCTTCCTTGCACAGTCCTTGCTGAGAGTCACGTCTGTCAGAGAAGCTAGGGCTAGCACGTGGTGCTCCAGCAGCCTCCCATGCCACAGGAGCTGCTTATGATTAATGACTGCCAGCCTGCAGGTCACTGGAAGAGCCTCGTGTGGCTGCACATGGACGAGGTGACAGCCACCAGGCACGTGCAGGGAGTTATATAAAACACCCCCCAGGTGCCTCTGTCCTAACACACCCACACTGCTGAGACAGAGGATGCTGTTTTTCCCCATCAGACTCCGGGGGAAGGGAGATGCTGTTTTGTTCCCCTCCCTGCTGCTGTATACAAGAAGTACGTGTACACTGCTCAATGGTTAGCATCACAGCCTTATCCTTCCTGACCCCAAAACTGCTGTGCAATGGCTCAGGAAGTATGGAGGTGCTACAGCAGAACCCACTGTTCAAACCACTGTATTATGGAATAATGCAATCAAAAAAAAAAAATAAATAAAAGCGCCAGGCAATGATTTTTTATATCTCTATCAAACAGAAGAGCTCTGTAAAAGGCTGAATGCCCACCCGCAATCTGTTTTAATAAAGCACGTCGCACAGCAGATCACATGAGGTCTAAATACACCGTGCCCGACCCCGAGCAGAGCGCTGTCCGTGCTCGCGCCACAAACCATCATTCCCGCAGGGCTTCCCCGTTTACCACCAGCGTTTTTCCGACATTCCTCCGCGCCTGTACCGCAGCGAGGGTGGTAACACCCTCCAGCAGGCGCTGGCGAGAAGGCGGTCAGTATTTTCTATGGGCACCAGCGCACACGCGAGCATCCCCTCCGCCCCGCTCCCCCCCTGCCGCCCCTCGCCCCTCCTCACTTACCGAACCGGCGCCGCTGTTTACAGCCGGGTGCCGAGGCGGAGCCTCACCGCTGTCCGCCCCCCGGCCCGCCCCCGGCAGCGGGGTCCTCCCCCGGGCAGCCCCAGCGGCGGCGGGTGGCCGCGCAGAGTGGACGTGGGCAGGGAGGCGGGCCAGCCGCCGGCAGCCGCCGCTCAGGCAGACGGGCGCGGTTAAACATCTGGAGAGAGCATCCTTCGAGGAGGCCGAGGAAACTGAAGAGTTGCAGCTCCATCACCGCCAGCACCTGCGGGGCTTTTCCTAGCGCCTTGCTGCTCAGAGCTGTCCACTGCAGCTTACTTTCTTTCCTGATCGTTTCCCAAGGCCAGATATCGCATTACTCAGCTCTGGTGAGACCACACCTCGAGTGCTGTGTTCAGTTTTGGGCCTCACTACAAGCAAGGGATTGAGGTGCTGGAGCATGTTCGTAGATAGGCAACAAAGACAGGAAGTGTTTGGAGCACAAGTCTTATGGGGAGCGGCTGAGGGAACTGCGGTTGTTCAGTCTGGAGGAGGCTCAGGCGAGACCTCATTGCTCTCTACAGCTCCCTGAAGGGAGGTTGTGGCGAGGTGGGGGTCAGCCTCTTCTCCCATACAACAGTGAGAGGATGAGAGGGAATGGCCTTCAGTTGCACTGGGGGAGGTTGAGGTTGGGTGTTAGGAAAAATGTCTTACCAGAAAGTGGTAATGCATTGAAACTGGCTGCCCAGGGAGGTGGTGGCATCACCATCCCTGGATGGTGATGCACCTCCAAGAACCGTGGAGATGTGGTACTTAGGAACATGGTTTAGTGGGCAGTATTGATGGTAGGTGGACAGTTGGACTAGATGATCTTAGAGGTCTTTTCAACCTTAATGATTCTATGATTCTATGATTAAAGGCACTGTTATCTCAGTTCCAGCCTCCCACAGCCCATCCTGCCACTCTAGGAGATCCCAGAACAACTTGTATGCCTGGTTCTAAACACGCTGGGTCAGTTAGCAGACGGGCAACAAATTGGTCATCCCAATATTCTCTTTTTATTTAAAAAAAAATATTTTACAAAATCAGAAGTGATGCAGGACACACATCACTGCCAGATGATATGTCTCAAATCTAGATTTTGTCAAACTACTGAAATATTTGTAGCTGGAAACAGTTCCCCAACAGATCCACCACCCCCTGCATGTCCTCTGCAGCCTCCACAAATCCCCTGTAGCCAGAAGGTGCTTTGTACGTAAACCACATCACACAAGTGGCACAGCCTCAGAGTTTCCTTGCTCTCTTAGCAAAAAGTCTGTCTGCCTCTGCTGCTCTGCATTAATGTCTGCTGCATTCCATGCTGGGAACAACTCTGATACGTCCACAGGCCAGGCTGGGTGTTGGGTGAATGTCTGCTCACCTGCATACACTCTCTTTTTAACCCCAGCCCCAGGAAGGCTGACTATGAAAGACATAAACCTAACCAGAAAGCCATGATTCCCTCCACAAAGTGAATGGTAAGTCAGACAGAGGTGATGAGCACCAACTATCACAGCAGTTTCCTCAGTCAGGGTGAAGGCTCTCAATGTATTTAGGTATCTCCTTGCAAGGGAGATAACTGAATTAGAATTTGCTCCTTTGGTTGCAAGTAGCTTCTTGCTGCTGAAGTCTGGATCTAGTCCCAGCTCTGGTTTGCACTGGCTATGCTGAAATCTAATACCACAGTTTACAACAAGCCTCCCAAGCAGCAGGTGCAACAGAGTGGTATTTTATGTGTGCTCAGATAAATGCGGGGACACGAAACCTTCTTTCAGATCTTAAACCATTTCTTACAGTAACTGCTGGAACTGGGACCACAGGCAGCATGGTGTTGTGCACAGACCAGATCAAGTGGGGAAATGGTTGGCCTCGTGCCATCATAGATTGCCTCCAGCAATAGCTCAGAGTCAAGGCAGAGAGCTCCCAGTAAATACCAGATGGTTAGCAAAATTCTAAGTCAATACTAGGCAAGAGACTAAATTTGTACAAAGGAACTGAGAAAATATAACAGCTGAAGCTGCTTAGTCCTCTGCACACACACAAAAAAGCTCAATTTGGACAGCTCAGCAGCACTGCAGGACGGATCTTCGTGCTGCCACTCTAGCCTTCCACCCAGTAACTCTCTAGTACTGGACTAACAAAGCCATGGGCAATGCCAGCCTCTTGAGGTCACTACCAGATCACCATGTCCCTCTGCTGGCAGTCAGACTGATAGGATTTGGTGGAGCCTTCTGCTTTCTGGAACTCGTGGCTGAACCATTCCCAAACCATTCCCAAACAAATATCAGTCAGCACAGAGAACCTCTGCAGAGGCCACTGAGCCCCTACCAAATTCCTCTGAAACCTGACCACGTTGCTTAGCAGGGAGGGCAAAGAGCAGCCAGATCACGCTTCATCCCTTACTCTGATCAACCACACCAGTGGAGTACAGGGTAGGATGCCCTGTGCCAGCAGTGAAATAGCATCTTTCCCTCTGATATTTCTGGTGTGAGTTCCATCAGTTCAAACAGTGCTCGTGCATCAGACGTTTTGGAGGGAAATCCATCTGGTGCTGGAGGTTCAGATGAGCCTAGCCATGATATGGGCTTCTACGTGCTAGATTTTAGGGCTTGATCCATAAGGGTGCCTGAACTTCTTTTGACCTTCTATTTTCAGTCTAAATGAAATGGCTGGTGCCCAGCTACAAAACCTGAGATGGCTGTGAGGACAAAGATCTTTTACAAGAGCAGATCTGCAATGCAGACAGGACAGACTGATGAATGTCAACTCCTTGTCCCTTGCCCAAATGGGAGCCTCTCTGGGCTTGCAGCACCTTCTGACCGAACATGGAGGTACAGGGTGGTTGGGGGACACTGGCCTTCCTTTGAGAAACGTGATTAACCATTGGTTTGAAAGGAGGTTACTTCCAAATCATCCTTTCCAAAGTGCTTGTGTACAGAATAGTCAAAAGGCTATAGAATTACACATATGACAAAGACTCAGGGTTGGCGAGTTATATGGCTGGACCTAAGGCACATCTGGGATCCATACTGTCACCCCAGAATTATGGCCCAGAGTGGATTCCCGACAGACCCAAAGGCACATGATTAGAAAAGACATTGCCAATTCAACCTTTTCCTCAGCCTGGACTTCACTTTGCTCTGAGGTATATATGGATAAAAAAAATGATGAACATTACAATCTTAGGGAGCGAAGGGGCCTCCTGGAGCACGTTCTCCTTGCTCCAGGGAGGCCCTTAGGGATATTGTATGGCAGTTTTGTTTCCCCTGCTCCTCCTTCCCCATAAGCAGGACACAGTTTTGGGAGAGGAGCTGAATCCAGAGACTGCACACAGGAGAAAAGAGAGGCCACAGTCTTTGCTTGGGTAGTCCTTCCCACCAGCCCTTTGGTTTGCTTTGGTTTGGTTGGTTTTGGTTTTTATAGTCCCTTGTGTTTATGTTTGTCACTATTGGGTGAAAATGTTCCTGTTGTGGCAAAAGGTGACTTTGGCCGCATGTTTCTCCCAGACATAATGAGTGCTCCAAAGCCATGCTGATGGGAGAAGGCATAGCCCGAGCGGCGCGTGCTGGTCCGACGCAGGCGTCTCTTGGGGGATGGCGGGGGTGGCCTCTTTTTAGCTTCTTTGATCTTCAGTAGCACCTGAAATTGGAAAATAAAATGGAACACATGGCAAATGCATTGTTATTCACAAGCAGAGTTAAAGAGGAGTGAAGAAAAGGGAGAAAAAAGAAGGGTACAAACACAAAAATGATTAAGAAAACAGGAGGATGGTGGGAGAGGCTGCAGAGCAGGAACTGAACTTGCCAGCCTAGAAAAGGGGAAAACTAATCTTATTCTGAAAGGCATTGCTGGTAGTGTCGTCTGTAAGGCATGGGAGGGGATGATTTCTGCTCTGCAAGACCTTGGTTGTGGCACAGTGAAAAGTCCCCCTAAAATGAGAAGTCCCTTTAAAAAGGGACTTCAGTCAAATACTCCAACATATGCAAGTTGTTGTAACAATACCCAAAAGTCCAGAAAACAAGATCTGTAAGGAAATGTTAAAAATTCGGCTTATGTAAACCAGAACACAGAACTACTTGAGGGAATCTCCAATATGTACAAGGTTCTTATGGTGGTGATGATCAATAGATTTTCACATCCTTTGGCAGGGTGGAGAAATACGGTGCACTTTATTTGCAGGTAGGAGGCTCTCTGTCCCCATGTGGCTCAGGATAATCCCCTACTGCCTCCCTCTGTCCCCGCTGCCTGTGTCCCTGCTGCCTGGGACGGTGCTGTAAGTACTCGGCTCTCCCAGTGTCAATCCTGTACTTTAGTTCCTCTTGTGCTGCCAGCCGGGGATCTCCATACAGCAGGAAACCCAAACAATCCTCTCCTGTGGCAGTTCATTCCCCAGAGGTAGGAAAAAACAATAAAGTGGTTTTGCACTAATGATGGTCACCCAATGCACAGAGGCTGGGATTCTGAGTCACAATTATGCCTGCTCAGCTGAAGAGTAAATTCAGCCCATTTTTGCACATTGGAACTTCCTCTTTGTCTCGAGGACCTTCCTACCTAACACCCACCTTCCCCTCTGCAAGAGCTGATCATTCCCCCTCGCTCTTCCTCAAACATCCCTGGAGCACCTGGGGAAATCTGTGTGCATCCCAAGGATGATCACAGAATCATAGAATAGTTTGGGTTGGAAGGGAACTTAAAGGTCATCTGGTCCAACTTCCCTGCAGTGAACACGGATGAAGGCCTTGCAGCGAGGTGCAGGAAGAGGAAGGGAGCACGAGGTGGCAGCAGCATTTAGCAGATGCTCCTGTTTGAGAGGAAGCCTGGGGAGCTGCGGGGATGCAGATGTTGTGCAGGGGTCCTTCGCCGTGCTGAGCTGTGTGTTGTTCACTCCATCTCTCCCAGCCTCCCCTTGCCCTAACGGCCTCACCTCCAGACTCTTGGGCAAGGGAGAGCATCTGGTTTTGGAGGGGCCATATAACCTCTGGCTACAAATGAAGTAACTTCTGAAATCAAAAAATCCCCAGCAAGATGGATGCTGGGTGGAGGGTTGGGGCTGTAGTCTGCCAGGCAAAAAGCTCTGCAGTATCAGGGCAAGAGGACTGAAATACACTGCTCCTTTGCCACCAAGCTCCAGGACCTAAACCTTTCACCTAAAAATAGCGCTGCTTCCTCACTCCAGTGCAATCCAATCCACATCTAAATAATCTCAGCCTTGGTCCCAGCTGCAGATGGTTTCAGCTGTGCCAAAAGCCAAATTCAGTCCTCCTGCTCAAGGGACTGGGAGCCAGACGGATGGCAACAGTTTCACCTGCAGGAACCTGCACTCTGAGCAATGCCAGGTCCCTGCAATATGGCTCTGCAATAAGCCTGGCTGGTAGGAAGAGGGTTTCAGGTTTACTAAAACGCCTCCTTACTTTATCGCTGGCAGTTGGCCTTAAGAGAGCCTTCAGGAATCGGAAGCCAACTACGGGCAGCACACAGAGGGCGATGCTGAGGAAGATTGCTAGCCACACGTTGGGCTGGCTGAGGGTGTTTCGAGCAGTACCTGCAAAATAAACAATTAAAAGCATATCAGCAGTACCTCTCACCATCATTCTCTTTAATGCCCCGATTCAATCACCCTGTCACTCCAAAACACTGGGAAACCAACCAAAATATAAAGTAGACACCTTCTCCAGTAGTGAAATCAACTTGCTGCAGAGGACAGCAATACTGTTATCACTGTCTGAGATGAGCAAACAAGAAGGCAACTTCTGGACTCAGCCACTCAGAGAGACAGGTATGTTAAAGAGTTCAAATCAATGCAAAAGATTGATGTAAATGTTCAAGAGACCTTCAGCAGCAGTTCAACCCTCTCAACATTTTCCAGGATGCTGGTGTGAAAGGAAGAACACTTCTTAATTTCAGCACCATTTCCCGAAATGGGCAGGATCACAGCCCTTTAGGAGAGGAGCGCGCATTGCTCTGGGTGTGCACCTCATGGGTCTGTGGGCAAAGTAGCTGCCACGTCTGACAATGCTGTGTTCTATAAAACCAAAGTGCTGGCTTTTGGCGCCTCTGAAAACTGAAGGAATGTAGGATGTGGAAAACAGTCTACAAAACCCTCATTACAGTGTTCAGCGATGTTGTTGTTGGCAATAAAGCTGCTGAGTGTTTTCAGTTGGCCAAATTCTGCTGTATTACCACTCTTCTAAAATATGTAAAAAAGCTGTCCAAGTCCAGACTAGAAACACTTTCCTTAGACGTGGTTTCAGGCTAAGACCTTATTAAATGGCACTCATCATTATGGATAATTTGACCTCAGTAGCACCAACAGAACTGCAGATAGAGAAACCCCTGGCAAGTGAGTTACCAGCTGTCTTTGGAAACTCAGCAGACATTCTACCTTCTCCCATTCAGCTCTTTTGATATTAAAAGCCATCTTACCATCTGCTTGGAAGATACACTGCAGATGCCGACTGGAATCTCAAAAATTTCTATAATGGCTATGCAGTGAAGATGGGCAGAACTGGTCTTTGTTTAACAGTCCATCCAGAAATAAATGTATTGATTCATACACTGACTTGAAAGACTTGAAACAAAAAGCTTTGTGATTTCAGGTGTGGGGTCTCCTAACAATGGTGTATCAATACAGTGTATGGATACACAGAGCTATTAAAAACATCTAAATTACTTTGCTAAGCTTTCATCTTCTCCCTGGTAAAAGTCTCATGAGAGAGATTCATGTTTATGGTATCTTTTCCTTTTTCAAGTGTTCAGAAATTTCTTATGCAGAGATCAAAAGAGGTAATCATCAGTGGCATCTCTTTATCCTTGAGCATCTCCCATCTAAGCTCACCATCGCGCTATGGCATTTTCTTGTGTCTAAATAGATGTTGTGTTTCTACGCCTTCCTATACTAACACGTCAACTTGTTTACAACATAACATACATCCTTCTGCAAACAAAATGTTTCCAGATACCTATAACAATTGGATATCTGGAAACAGAATGTAAAGATGTAGCAGAAAGTGTTCCAGCCAGCTCAGCAAGTTTATTTTCGGGATCAGTCCCATGGCTGTGTGAGAATGTGCATTCTTTTGCAAGGAGGTGAACATGACACATGTTCACATGGGTGGATGAGATTCAAAATAAGCATTTGTGGCAGCCTGCAGAAGTACCCTGGCATTTCTTGTGAAGAAGGCAATCCATATATTCTGTAGCCTGTTACTGCCTCTGGAGAGGCAATAACCCATACTACAAGTTCTTAGCAAAGTTAAACCCCACAGTATAATAATTTTGAGTGCAATGAAGGTTTGCCCAAGTGCTTACCAACAAATGGGAATGAGGCCGTGAGGATCAGGTACATGCCATCACTATACATGGTGAAGGTGATAGCAAAATAAACAGAAAGGCTGCCCCAGATGAAGAACTGGTTCACAACTGTCCAGTAAGAAGTGTCCAAGCCAATCTGAAAAAGCAGAGCAGTACAACTGTTGTCAGTTGTTGATTATTTAATAGAGTTTGAAGACAGCTAGAGATCTTGTCCTCCACTTTGTATCCCTGCCCCCAAGACAGCTGTTCATTCAGTCCTCAAGAAATACCAAGCCTTAGATCATAGAATGGTAGAAGACCATTCAAGGTAAGCGTTACTACATTTGCCCTGTTCTCATCCTCTTCTCAAAGATTCAGCAGTGGCCAGTACTGGAGACAGGATACTCACATCAAAGAAGCCATACTTATGTCCCCACCCCAAGCTGCGATCTTGCATCAAAAGCTAAGAGAAGGAGCCTATAAGACCTCAGATAGCAGAAACCATTTTCTAGAGAGGTATGAATGATTTGCCATTCTGTTGAGAAATTTATCTCATCGTTCCAATGCCATCTGAATGTTGTAGCTCCAAGTCCTAGCAATTTCTTCCACTAAGTCCAGTTCTAGCCTCTGCAGCATGCGTGGGATCTCACTATGATGGGGACCCCATTTATAACTGCTTGCTAGCAGACAGACAGTCCTATGGTTCAAGCGCGTCCCATAAAACTGGAATGAGTCCTTTTCTACTTCCAGCCTTAACCGTCCTCTCTACAGTAACAGTAAACTTCTCAAGGCAAAAACTCTGCCTTCCTGTGACTGTGATTTTTGCAACAGAAAAATCTGTTGTTCTGTAAAACGGAGGAGAATAAGCTGGTGTCACAACTTGTGTTGTGTTGAATTCAGGATGCAGCAGAAAAAACAATGCTATCAGAACCCCAAGCGGCCCTCCAGAGGCTGCCTTCTGAAAACAATAACTGATTCCTAAATAGAGTCAAGGATGTCCTTACCTGTACAGACACCACAATCAGTAAGCAGGTCTGGGCCATCAGGGCAAAGGACTGGTAGTCAGCAATGGCTTTCCCATCACTTCTCATTGTATTGTACATGGCCCCATAGGGGATAAAGAAGAGAATGAGGGAACTGTAGATCCCTTGCAACATGCACTTGATAAACACTGTTTTGTTAAAATAGAGGTTTTGCTGTCCAGGCACATACAGCTGTGGAAATAGCAAGCTCCAACGGTCATCCACGTCCTGAAAATAGAGAGGAGATGGTCAGATTTGCTGGCCCCTCCCTACTCAACCAATTGCATGAGACCACTTAAGGTTGCCGTGTCCCCATGATGTTCATTTCCATGAGAAAAGGCTCATCACCCAATTCACTCAGAATTTTTGAGCGCACTGAATGACGCTAGCTGAATGACTAGCATGCCACATATCAAGGTCACCTAGACTTCTTTTCCATCCTGAATTTCACCATTCTGTGCAGAGAAATCTGACAAGTGTTGCAAAAAAAATGAAGGTACGTTTCACCTTAATCAGACTGCATGCCCTGTTCTCCTAAGAGTTGCCTGGAAGCTAAAGGATAGAAAATACCATTCTTGCTGTGTTTCTATTGAGGCAGAAATATGTATGTGAAATATATATATATGTGACATTACTGCAGGAACGCTGAACCTGGAACACCTGGCTGACTGGATCCTCAGAGTTATGCATCACCCATTGTTCTATGTGGTGATTAAAATGCCACTTGTCTGGCTTCAGAACCACAGCTAGTGAGATGTGGCTGCTTCAGGAGAATGGTGCAAGAGCACCTTTTACTCTTGTCAACAACCTAACACCAAAGCATCACCGAACACTGAAACACAGAGGACAAGGCAGGATAACATACAATCTCCTTGGTGTGTCCTTTTTTTGTGCTCTTAGGTCTCACTGGCAGGAATCACAACACTTAGCCAAAGAGCCAGCTGCTTTTGCTTCAGTGAATCAACTCAAAGTACCCAGAGACAAAACACTTATAAAAATAATACAAGGAGTTATCGAAACAGTACCTGATCGAAAAGGCTCATTCCTAGCACTGGGAGGGAGGTATACACCAGATTGTAAAGCGTAATGAACCACTGATCGTAGACAGTCTGAACAGAAACAAAATAGAGCATCACGTTAGCAGAACGCTGCCTTTTCCTTCACTTCAAAAGAATACACAATTATAAAAGCAGTCTCCTCCTTGTTGATCTGCCTTATAGATCTGCCTGGACATGGTCCTGCAGGAGCAAGGGTTGCACTTGATCCAGAGGTCCTGCCAACTTCAACCATTCTGTGACTCTGTTGATTAGATGCTAGAGCATCTTGACCGAAGATACTATTGAGACCAAAAGTATAGCATGAATTGAGTTAAACAGCCCTAAACTGCTCATTACCAGAAGGTGGTGAACACACAGGAGGATGGCTTTATGTCACTCCTGATTGCTAAGCACCCACTACTGCCCACAGTCAGAACAAGAGCTCCTTGACCTGACCCAGTATGGTTCTTCTTGTGTACTCAAAAAATTCATAGGTCCTACACAGATCTGCACCACGATGGTCAGGCTCTGGGTAATCGTACTTTGACAGCTGTAATAAGTTTGAACACTTTCAAAAATCCCAGGAGGTGCCTACATCGTTCATAAGGCATCTAAATGTCTTTAGGCATCTTTCCTTTACCAGCAGTACTGTATCAGTTTCATACTCCTGCAAGCTGAAGACAGAACTGTGTGCCTTACAGTGAGGTGGGGAGAACTGGTTTCATTTACTTCCATTTAAAATATTTTCATATATTTTCCTTGGAAATGCTAGACACGACCATGAGAAAAGAGCAGCTGACCTACCTGAGCTGAGAATCCAGAGAAGAATCCATACCAGAAATGCACTAACGTGAAGGCAAAATTCTTATAGAAGAAGTACTTGAGGAACTTGCACATGCGGATGTAGGACCAGCGTCCGTGGACCAAGAGCAGGCGCTGCAGGTAGCGGAACTGCGCAAAGGAGAAGTCACTGGACAGGACTGCCTGCATCCCCTCCTGGCCGCTGATACCAACCCCGATGTGGGCAGCTGCAACAAGGAGGTTGTTGGTCACATCAGGTTGGATGTTAGGAAAAAATTACTGTCTAGGAAAGAGTGGTGAGGCATTGGATCTGGCTGCCCAGGAAGGTGGTGGAGTCACCGTCTCTGGAGGTGTTCAACAAACATGTAGATATGCTATGAGGGACTGGATTAGTGGGCAGTATTGGTTATAGGTGGACGAGATGATCTCAGAGGTCTTTTCCAACCTTAATGATTCTATGGTTCTATCATTCATTGTCAGTACAGCAAGGGCTGTGGTAACCCCGTTGCTTAGATGAATCACCTGCACTGAGACACTGTGTTAATTCCATCCCAGACTGCATTAAAAGTCCTATGTTAAGTTACTGAGGAAAAAAAGTAACTGGAGGGTACCGATTCTTTCAGCACTGTTATGATTTTGGCTGCATCGATTCATTTTCAGTAACTGACTTGTACTACCTGAATGGAGTTACACTCTCAGCAACAATCTATTTTATTTTCCAACAGCACAAATCATTGCTGCTGTTATGAATACCTTTAATTTCTGTTGACACACAAATTGTACTTACATGCATGCAAATCCTTCCAACAGTCTTAAAACATTGCTCCAGACAAGCAAAAATTTCAAACTGTCAAATGCTTTATAGATTTCTCAGACACAGTAGTACAAGGCAAACTGCAGCCTTTTTACATTTCTTGTGCTTCATTAATACAATCAAATAATTGGATAGAAGAGTCACATCTCTTAATAGCAGCTTGGGTTTATTAAACATGGGCAAAAGTTTAATATGATAGCTAATTATACAGCTGTAACTAATGAGAGCAATCTTGATGGCTAAATGTTGGTGAGATTCATAAATTTCCATGGAACCATAAGTTGATAAAATCCCAAAGTCCCAACCCTCTTGTAGTGGCAGGGTTAGCTTCTAATTATCATTTTACACTTTTTAGCTTGCTTTTCTTATCCTTTCTTGACTGGCTGCCTGGCTCCCTTGAAGCTCCCTACTTAGCCTTTTCTTTCTTAATTAAACAGCTCCAGTTAATCAATTCCTGCAAATTAACACAAGAAGATTAGCAATAGGCCCTTCTGAATAATCTTAATTTAATTATACATAGAGGATTTTTTTCATAAATTCATTGAGGAAACGCAGCATCAAATGATGCTCAAGGATGAAGGAGCCTAGAGGCCTGTGTTTTGTAACATATGGGAGATGAATGACAAAGGGCCCCACCATGTGGAAATGTTAAAAAAAAATCCTGTGACATTGTGCAGACTATTTAAAGGAGTGGCGACTGTCCTCTGCATGGCAGACAGGCCCCCCGCTAAAACAAACTTGTTTGTTCTTTGCATTACCATTGTGATGATGGCATGCAGTCCTACAGGTAGACTTGTTGCACCCCAGAGAGCTTCAAGTCTATTATAAATGTAGAAACCACAGGTGAGTTTGATCAGTTGATGGCTGAACTGGATGACCTTAGTGGCTGAACTGGATGACCTTAGTGGCCTTTCTAACCTTTATGATTATGTGATTCTATGATTGAGCCTATGAAACCAAGAAACCTGGGACACAACCATTGCTGCCACCAAGGGGATCAGACAGAGGCCTCTCAGAAGGTTAGGATGGGGGTTAGGACACCTCAGACAGCAAACATAGCAGCGTGTCATTTTTCTGGAGCATGCTGGCTCCCAGCCCTTACTCACTTTTGATCATACTGACATCGTTGGCACCATCTCCAATGGCCAGGGTCACAGCTTTCTTGTACTTCTTCACCAGCTCCACCACCTGGGCCTTCTGCAGCGGAGTCACTCGGCAGCAGATCACCACTTTGCACATGCACGCCGTTCGCACCAGCTCCAGTTCCAGATTCCCTTCCAGCGCATAGGCCTGAGAAGAAAAGACAAAGAGGTTTCCTAGTAGCTTGCGTCAGACCCGCAGTAATGTGTGGTCTGACAAAAAGGACACTGTAGGAACAAAGTGAGATCTGAAGGAGTTCTTCCATTCAGCACAAGGAAGTATGAGGTACCTGAAAATGCTGAGCATAGGTGAATCTGAGAAAGCAAAGCACAGTTGGATTTCTGGTTATCCCTCCAGTTCTGCCTGAGAAGGTGGGAGCAGGCTTAACTTACCATATTGCTTTCAGATTCTGGTATTTGGCTCTGTTCTCCAATGCTTCTTCTCCATAGACATTCATGGATGGAATCTACCTAGCTTCAACTTACTGAGTGGCATGGTCTAGGGTGGTCACAAGCATGGGTAGATGGTTGGATGAGGTGATCCTACTGGTCTTTCCAAACTTAATGATTCTGTGATTCTCTCCTTCTCAGACCCATTACAGCAAGCCCACAGCCCTTCCTGTGTAAGGCAAACCATCCTTTGGCCAGATGTCCTTTTATTTAAGAACCAAGAGCTTTAAATTATTGAGTCATCAGCACCTTCCTTCCCTCCTGTCAGTGGCAGGGAGGCTCTTTATTTGGTTTTAGTGCATGTACCAGTGATTGCAGCTAGAGATGACTTTTGCTACAGCATCCCGCCTGCACAGAACCAGCAAAAGCTCTCACATAGAAACTCTTCTACTGGCATGGTGCAGAAATCAGCTAATTATATAATACTGCTGTGCCCTGTTGTTTCGCTGCGTCTCAGCAAGACCATGTTTACACAGTACCAGTGGATAAGGGGATAAGGCACTGGCCAGATGTTTTGTTTAAGTGGGATGCTAGCAGGACAATTACCACTCTTCAAACCCTAGGTTCATAGAAATAAACCACATCTAGTGATAAGATTTTTGGCTAGCAATTAGCAGGGCTGGTACAGAGCTGGGCATTAAATTTTCTGGATTGCTATTGCAACAACAGGAGACCGAAGTGTCTTGTCTCTGAAAGGCAGTGCCTCCTGGCTTTCTCCATCTCTACCTATTTGCTCACCCTGTGATACAGAAAAGCAAAATACAAAAGTCACATGAACCTGATCTAGTCTAAGCCTTCCTCCTAGAGGGGTTGAACAGTATCTAAATAATTTTTGTGTCTAACCTGTTCTAAAAATTTTCCAAGGATGGAAAATATATTCAAATGCTTCACTATTCTCACTCGGAGGATGTTTAATTCAAGTTCTCTGCCTTGGTTTTACTAGAATCATAGAATCACTAAGGTTGGAAAAGACCTCAGAGACCATCTCGTCCAACCATGAACCCATCCCCACCATGCCCACTAACCCTCAGTGCCACACCTCCAGCGACGGTGACTCCAGCACCTCCCCAGGCAGACTGTTCCAATGCTCAGAAACCCCAACTCTCTTAGATCTCATCTGTGCTCTCAGATCATGATCTTACAGATTTCTTTGTATTCTCTCTAGTTGGTCTACATTTTTCTCAAAAAAAAAAAAAAAAAAAAAAAAGGGACCAAATGACTTGAATTATTTCAGCTACAACTTCACCGATGCCAAATGGAGCAGGAGGGTTTCTTCACAAACATTACAGGTGATGCTCTTACAGACATATGTCTGATCTTGTATGTGTGCAGTTGATTATGTGAAAGTGGAGAACGATGCATTGATTCTTACTGAATTGCATTTTCTATTTTTTCAAAATATTTCTCCAATTTCCCAAAATTATTTCCAATCTAATCTTGAACTTCTTGCATCATGCTTGCAGTTCCTCCCAGCGTATTACCTGCAGGTTTAAGAAGCCTGCTTTCTTTGGAAGCAGTTAATTAAAATACTAAGTATTGAATAATGTGGGATAACCCTCTGTAAATGTCACTGAGCTGTTGTTTCATGTTTACAGTGGGCCCATAAGAGCCATATTTTCCAAGCAGTCTTGCATTTGTCACATAAAAAAACTTAATTTACCATATTACTTCAGCTTGCTTGGAAAAATATCATGGGAAGCATCAAAGAATTTATTAGTCAAGTTTTATGACATACGTCCTGTCTGTTATCAGATACGTGTATTTAGTACACTACATTCTTGGCATACTTGAAATCCATGTTTGATGTTATCTCCTTGGCGCATCCACTGTCTGCCTGACTACTTTTCCACTGTATTTCTGGAAAGAATAACTGATCAGCCCTACTGCTCGAGCTCACTGAGCATCAGGTCCAGCTCTTTCCTGCTCCTTCTGAAACCATGCTCATCACCTTTGATGTCCCAAATAACTACTGGAGCTCATCTTTGGTTAGGAAAAAACAAACAACACACATATATGCAAAACAAAACAAAAAAAAAACACCAAAAAAAAAAAACAACCTCGTCCCCTATGGCTAATTTTTAAACATTTTTAGACTTCCAGTACATCTCTAACATATTAAGTTCTCAGGAAAACTCAGTCCTACCATGACTCTGGACTTCCTTACCAAGCTGTGGCCATTGATAACCAGACCATACACCCCATTTGCTTGTTCATCAGGTAGAAGCTTCAGATTTTTGGAAGACTTTTTAATCTGAATGTTGATTTCATCACTGTCCAGAAAAGAATCTGGCTTCATCTTTTTCCTTGCATTCCTGAAAAAAAATCCATGATAAGAACTAAAATCTTGCAGAGACATACAATTTACTACATCAGCTTTATGATTATAGAAATTTGGTGCTTCCCTTTGTTAGTTTAGTTCCATTTTCCCTGTATCGTTACCACAACATGCAGTGTTTAGCTGCTGCTTTTAGTGCATGTCACACAAATGCTTCTGAAAGTCTACAAAGTATTTACTAAATCCATGCTGATTTAAAGTCAAACAACTTATCTGAATGTCACAAAGGACAGTATTCCAAAGGGATCCCAAATTTCCTTGCACATTGTCTGGCAATCACCTACTTCCTGAGAAAAGGACTGAAAAAAATTCCAGTTTTCCTCCTATCCCTAAAAACTTATGTCTACTGAGGAGGCTATGGAGGAAGGCAGATTTCCAGATAATGCTAGACAAGGATCATATCCAAGCAAAGAACTGCAACTGTGGATGGACAATAGCAGTAGAGCAACAGCACAGATCAAGCCTGAAGCCAAAGGCTTTGTGGCTCCTGATCACTTGCCCAACGTCAACTGATGCTGCCTGCATGACTTTGCTGTCTTATTCACTGATACAGATTTGAACTCTTAGAACAAGAAGCTGCAGAGTTTACCCTCACAGAAGATTTCTACACTATGTCTAGCTGCTAGATCTTCCAGGGAGGCAGCTTGCCCTTATCAAGCATCCCTGAAGTTATTTGTACCAGGTAAAGCACCCAGGGGAAAATCAATCAGTGAATAAAAAAAAAGGGAACAACACAAAATACCGGTCAATTCCAGCATCAGTGCACAGTAATGAAGCTGTACATTTCAACCATTTACCTGAGCTCATTAAGTACGTCATCAGAAGTGCTGCCTTCAATAACGAAGACATCTGCCATGTCATCATAAAGCAAGTTGCAGGAGTAACCGATATTCATTGCCGTTTCTGGGAAAGAAAGACCGGGGAGATTACCCATTTTAGTACTCCAAACCCACCCACAGTCTCTGTGTCTGTTTTAGACTCATGACAAAAGCTCTCTTCCTCATTTCAAAGAGCTCAGGGCTTTTCAGAGCCAGCAGTTTAAGAGAGATGGGAGACTCTTGGATGGCTGTAGCAGCAGGTCTCTAACCAGGCTTGTTAAGGCCACAGAAGGAAGGAATTCTACAAAAAAATAAAGCTCAAAATACCCTTTGGTCAATACATCCGGAGCAATCAAAACATTTCATGTTGACTCCAAAATTTCTTTCAGGAAATTGAACTTTCCCTCCCTTACCTCTCTTGCCACCCTAAAAGTGAAAATGTATCTCCAAATCATAGCTCTGAAGAATATCAAGATATTTTATTTAGAAAACTCCATAGGGAAAAAGCTTTTTTTTTCATAACTATTTCACTCTGAACATGGGAAAATGAAACGCTTCATTTTTTCTCAAAAATTCACTGCTCATTTCTTGGTTGAAGTAATCTGCAAACACTTTTTGCATCCCAGAAATGCCATTGTTTCAGCAAGGTTACTATTTCTCCAAAATAATTCATTGCATTCTATTCACAATTCTTTCCAGCATAATGAATTTTCCAGAAGCTTTTGTTTCTTCCATTTTCATTCTAGAACATGAATGCCAGAAACAGAACTAAGATCAGCTTTAACATTCAAGTTTCTGGAAATTTGTAGTTAACTTTTTCTAGCCTTCATCAGCAGGACAGTAGACTGTATTACGGTGACACCCTTTTCACAGCATAAAACAGAGACTGTACAATCCTCACTGTCACCTCTCCAGTGGCAAAGGACGCTACCTTCAAGCTGCTTCCATCCTCAGGTCAAGAGTTAGGAACAGGCACTACCTGCAGTTAACCAGTCTGACTGCAGCTAACTGGAGTTTTGTCTTGCTAGCAGTGAAGAAAGCCCTCTAAGTCCTGTGCAGTTTTTCAAAGGAGAAAGGTTGAGAACGTGGGTCCTAGTGGAATCATCTCACCAATGGAAGAGAAGGAGCCATCCCAAACTGCAGTCCCCTTACCTTGCTTGTCTCCAGTGAGAACCCATATCTTAATGCTGGCTTTGGCAAGAGTCTCAATGGTTTGTGGGACCCCATCTTGCAGCTTGTCCTCAATCGCTGTGGCACCTAGCAGCTTAACATAGAACAGGGAATGGGTAAGTCTTCCCATTGTGAGTAAAGGAGAAAGCATTAGACATCCATGCAGGTATTCAAGCAAGAACAAACGAAACTTAGACATAAAGTTGCACTGCAAATGCTGTACTTTGTAATCCTCCTGGCTCAGCTGCATCACGAACATGCAAAAAAGTCATTTGCTACACATAAGCAGGTCTGTGTGCTTCCATGTCCTCTTCACAATAGAAACGGATTTAATGCAGGAATGAAGACTTTAGGGGATTCTTGTCCCCAAATTTCCATATGCATCCTCCAATGAGGAGCTTGCTCCAGACATACTGATGGCTTTAAAATATTGTGAAAGGGACGTGAAGGTTTCATTTCTTTTCAGGCCTAGGCCGCATCTGCCACCATATCTCCTGTTGTTGGGAGACTAAATTCCGGTGTTGGCTTTGAGAACAAGATCCCTTTTGGTTTCCTGGGATGTTCATGTTCATGTGTTCAAGTTAAGAATATTATTAACGCATACAAGAACTCCAAGTAAATTCTCTATAGGCTCTTGAAATCAACCCAATCTACATTTGGCAGCAGTAGTCCCTGGTCTTGTAAGCATAGAAAGGCACCTCCTGGGTGTACCTTATCCCTGACAGCCTGAGTTGGAAGCACAAGGATGGAAACCGATGTCAAATGTGCCCAGGGGCACAGAATGAGCACGTGTGTTCCCACAGCCTTTCTGGAGCTGTAGGAAAGCACAGGAGCATTGTTGGGAGCCTCTGCCTATATCTGCCCATGGCCTGGGGCAAGAGCAGATGCAGAACTAGTTGTGATGCCTTCCTGGAGGTGGCTCTTGCTGATTTTTTAGGCCAATTAATGCTAAGGAGTAATTTTAGTACTAATCACTGAGTATGACCATGTTCCATCTCTATTCCTCCTTGCTGCCCTTATATCCCTTCTCACTCTCAGGACCCCTCACAGAACAGACCCCTGCTACACACAGGGTCTTCTGCTCTTGACCAGTAGCCCAACTGAGATATGGGTCAGTCCTCTATGCCTGCTCAAGACTCTTCTACTCCGTTGCTGACTCTGTTCCCTTGCATCCATTCTCCATCACAAGCCAGTGCTACACCACTCCATTTCTCCCTGCAGCACATTCTGGGGATAAAGTCATTCTCGTGTAGGGTACAGAGAAGGGTCTGATTTTCCTTCTGTGAGCCTCTGGCCTCTTCTCTATTCAGGCCATGAGCTTCATCATCCTGAGTTGCAAAGCATCTGGCTCCCTGACTTCCATGTATTTCCTGCTCTGAGCATGCTCCATGATGCGTTTGCACTCACTGGGCTGGAGGATTAGCATTCTCCGCTACTCTACTGAGACCAGGAGGGGAGGGCAATAGGCTCTGCCCCACGGGCTATGCAGCTTCCAGAGGTCAGCTGCTTCTAGGCTTACACTTACTTCTTCCCAGCCCTGGCAGTGTCCTGAGCATAAAACTAATGGAAGGAGCAATAGCGCAGCTCCTCAGATTTCCCACATCTCAGAAAAACATTGCTATGAGTGTAAAAGCTGAATTGTTTCCCCTCAGATACCACACATTCTTTTCATTCATTATTCATGGCTGTAAAACACAGGCAAACCCTAGGGCTGCAACAACACTCATGGAGAAAAGAATGACTTGAAGATCACAGTTCAGCCGGGTTTCAGATTGACACAAACATCTTTGTGGACATCATCCCCCATCCTGCCCAAGGCTGCAAGAACAAAGGCAACACACTCTGAAATGGAGGGGGACCTGGGGATTACTCACTGCCTGCCATTTTGAAGAGAGGAAAATAAATAGATCAGCCATTTGCAAGTACAAAGGATAGCTATGAAATATTTGTGTCCCTGCCACCTCCCTTAGGCTCTGCTATGTCACTTCATCACGAGAAAGCTACTCCAACACCCACGTGAGATAAAAAAAAACCATTCCCAGGCACTGGTGGCTGACACTCCATTACTGGCTCCGCACGGAGGTGCCAGTGAAAACCCAGCACTGCCATATTTCAAACTGCTCCTGTCAAGCAGCCCACAGAGCTCTTTGCAGTGCAGTGTTTACTGAAGTCACACCGAGCTGTTTATTGACAAACCACTATCCTCACTGCCTCCCCCAGAGACTGGCCCAGTTTCCGTGAAATACCAACCATTAGATCTTTTTCGATCTCTTCATATATCTCTGACAGTTTGTCTTCCCGTCCTTCCAAAGCAGTGCTTGCTTCGTGGTGACGCTTGATCCAGTCCTGAAAGTATTCTTCATCCAAGTTCTTATAAGCCACGACAAGTGTCCTCAAACCTTCCCCAGCAAACTCCTGCGAGACAGTGGTGGGGCAGAAGAGGTCAAGGGAGAACAGTCGCCTTGCTCTGCTTTGCAAAGGACTCTCTGAAAGCAAACAGCTATTTGTGAAAACTTCTTACCTAATGTCTGCGGAGGAAAGGTGAAAAGCCACGCTTTAGTCTACAAACTGTGGGGGTACTTTTAAAAGCATTTTACATTGCCATCCACGGTCCTTGCAAAGAAAGAAGTCAAAATCCTCTCCTACTTTCTGGCTTTAACCTTTACATCAACCAGGCTCTTTCTTCCTAGGATCCCATTTTTCAATATGTGGTTCAGAGTAGCAAGACCTAAATTAGACACTCTGAACTCACCCTTAAATTTCAGAGCTGTGCTCAGCATGTCCAGAGGTGGGTCTAAATGCACAGGGGGAGCACAGTCATGGCATCTCAGCAAGCCCTTGTAAGTCTGCTTTCTCCAGATCACAGAGTCATACACAGAATCACAGAGGTTGGATGGGACCTTTAGAGATCATTGACTCCAACCCCCTGCTAAAGCAGGTTTCCCTTTCCACAAATTGAAGTTTTCCCCAAAAACAGGACGTTCATTTTCTTTCTCTTTCTCCTTCGGGATTTCAAAAGTACAGGCTTGAAGTAAAGATGCATCAGGGACAGAATGACAGAATCATAGAACAGAATGACTGAATCATAGAATCATCAAAGTTGGAATAGACCTCTAAGGTCTTCTAGTCCAACATCTCACCTACCACTAATATTGCCCACTAAACCATGTTCCTAAGAATGACATCTCCATCGTTCTTGAACATCCCCAGGGACGGCGACTCCACCACCTCCCTGGGCAGCCCATTCCAGCACCTCACTACTCTTTCAGAGAAGTTTTCCTGATATCCAACCTGAACCTTCCCTGGTGCAACCTAAGGCCATCTCCTCTCACCCTATTGCTGTTAGCTGGGAGAAGAGGCCGACCCCCACCTTGTCACAGCCTCCTTTCAGGTACGCCACAACTGCAGCCCATCTCCCTGTGCTCTGACCTCTCCTTCATCCACCACATTCTTCCTCAGGCAGTGAGCAGAGATGTTTGTGCTATTGCTCAACCTCAAAATGCTCTGTTATCTTGTGCTCTTCTCCGTACCAGCTGGAGTTGGCATCACAAGGCAAAGTAAATGTTGGCCAGAACATTCTCTTCTCACCACACCTCACTGTACACTAACCATATAAAAATCCACAAGTTTGAGAGCTGCATTTTCCAAGCTGCCCTGTATGATCTGGGAGAATCATTAAATGGTTTGGTTTGGTAGAGACATTAAAGACCATCAAGTTCCAACACTCCTGCCATGAGAAGGGACATGATCCTCCACTAGATCATGTTGTCATGTGTTCCACCTGTCCTGCCTGGCTTCTACCTCCTACTCCAGAGGAATACAGCTCTTTTGAATGTTGTAAATTGAATTGGACATTCATGTCATGATATCTCAGATAACACAGAGCAGTTTAAATAGCACCTGGTGATGCCTAGTTTGATACCTAAGGCTTCGTACATTACTTTCTCTCTCCAATCCCCATGCAAAAAAAAAAAATATATATATATATAAAAGTATATATATGTACTTGTTGTTTGGGTGCTGCTTCTGAAACCTATTTTTTATTTTTTTTTGTCTCAATACAAATTACATTTTCATACCTGGAGAAAAGGCAACCATCAAATGCAGAGATGCAGTGCAGAAGGAAACACTTACGTTCAGGTGTTCTGTGGTCTCCTCCTTGAGAGACTCGCAGGATGGATGAAGCAGTTCATAAAGAATGGTGTCAGCCCCCTTGCAGTACAAAGTCAAGTCACCTTCCGGACTGCGCACTACAAGGAAGAGGAGAAAAATTCCACAGATCTCAGACTGAAGCAGTTGGGATTCACAGCATTTGCAACAAAACAAGTGTTTGCATAGGCTTCCAAACTCTACCAAGTGTTGGCAGAATCCCAGGAACCAAGATGAACTTTGCTTAGATCAGAAGAGAGTGTAACTACTCTCAGCCTTAGAGGTTGAACACTGGTCTGAGCAGATGCTCAGTTAAGACAACATGGTCCTAACAATCTGCACTTCAGGTAGGACACCTATATTCAAAAATCAAGAACAATTTGTTCTGCTGCCAGTAAAGGTTCTCATAAATCTAAAGAGCCAGGAAGGAAGAAGGGAGCCAAGAGAACATACCAATAACAGACATTCGTTTGCGGACGTTGTTGAAATCAAGAATAGCCAGAAGTTTGTAGATTTTTGTTTCTCCCATTTCCACAACAGTGATGGTCTCCGGTGTGCGAGCCCGGAACACAAATCCAAAGTTTCTGGCAGCAGTGACGAGGGCTCCCTCATCAGGAGACTGGGCCTGGTACACCAAGTTACCTGCCATGCAAGAAAAGAAGGTAATGTGACTTCTGCCCTGTTTCTGAGCTAAACAAATACAATTAGTTATTTATTTATTTGTTTGTAGCAGTTAACTAGAATGATAGAATCACAAGATCATTAAGGTTGGAAAAAACTCTGAGATCATCTAGTCCAATTGTTCACCTACAGCCAGTGTTGCCTTAGGGCAACACGTCTCCACGTTTCTGGAACACCTCCAGGCACAGTATAGAATTGTAGAATCATTAAGGTTGGGAAACCATGTGTGAACTAGAGAAGAGTGGGACAAGCCATCTCCTGACTGAGGGAAGCTGTGGCACCTGCAATTTCTGCACTCGAGATGCGATGGTTACAGTAATCTCATCTCAACCACAGGCACACATGATGGACACAACCACTCCACCTGCTGCCTTTGCCAGTTCTCACCTTCCTTCTTCTCTTCAGGCATCACAGTGTGACAAAGGGAGAGCAGCCGAAAGAACCTGTGTGTTGGGACATCACTCAGCTTCACAGCTTCAACCAGGCTGTGGTCATAGAAGGCAAACTTTGGGTCGGCCAGCTGGTTGTAGGAGAAATCAACCTTCTCTGTGTTCTGTAAAAATATGGATCAGGGTTATCTGTAGAGCTCTCGCATGTATGTACACCAGTGTCTGCTCACCCCACCCTCTTACATTTACAGAGATCTCTCTCTTGCAGAGCTGCTCATGACAGAGAGTGATGAATCTAAGTAAGTGGGAGGTTTTGAAAGCTACTGAGTCACAGGAGAGGGGAGGCACTCCAGTACCTTTCAGAGCAGCACCTGGGCTGTCAGCAGGATTATCTAAAAAGATGCCCCCCTGTACTGCAGCAAGTACTCTATCAGAACCCCCCACCAAAGGATTTCTACAGCACAGAAATGTGTGCCTTCAAAACACAGCTTCTTGAAAGCGTCATCTGGATTTCAATGGTTGTCTGGGACATGGGCATGTGGAGGCTCAATTTAAAACTATTCAAAAGGCTGTGATCCCCATCCTCCTAAAGGAAGAAAAAAAACTGATATGGAAAAAGATGACAGATGAGTGATGTAAAGGCTCAGCCCCATGGGCACTGCCTACTCTTATTGTCTGAAAACAAGGAGCCCCCAGGCAGAGAGGAACACAGTGAAGAAACAGCACAGAGCATGAAGTGTCCTGGAGGAATGCACTGCGGAGCCTGCCCGGCATGATCTCCACTCTGGTCCCACCCCCAGTGAGCTCAGAGTTTCCAGGATGGGAGTCATCGTTCTGAGCTGCACCAGCTGACATTCAGCACTTACCATCAGAGCACAGCCCTCGCAGCTCTACTGGTTTGCGCAAGAAGGTCCAAACACTCTAGCACCATGGGTGTGTGGGCAGCAGCAGCCTTTCACCCTGCAGGACACCGCTGCAGTGGGCGGTGGGCAGGAGGAGCTGCTGGTGAGTGGCTGGGAGCAGACCAGCATCTCTCCCCCAGCCAGCCAGCCCTCTGCATTCTGCTGCTTGAGGGAGGGCAGGCTGGCGGCACAGCACTCAGAGTGAAGAGCCAATTTCAGTGGTTAGTTTAAGTTTTAAAGGGTCTGGAAATGAATCGACAGGATGAGGAGTGGGATTTTCATCATCATTTTGCCATTTGTTACTTGGATTACTGCATACGGTTTTCGGACATTTTAGGTAGTGAAATCCAAGATGGGGGTTTGTGCCAGCAAGCAGAGGCTGGAGAAAACGAAGAAGTCACTCATTTCACACTCTCCAATGCCCAGACACTAGGGAAATTTGACAGTGACCTTGTTACGGATATGAACTGAACTCCCTGATTCCCAGCCAGAACTTTAATTCACTGCCAAGGATAACAAAATCCAACAGTGCCTATGTTTCCAATCACTATCAATACCCAAGTGTCCCGAGGAGCTGTGCTTGCAGGATGTCACATGAAGCTGAGGGAACAGTGCTGCCTATCCTGCAAGTTTAAAGCAGGTTTACTAGAAGGGAATGCAATTATGACAAGGCTCTGATACCCTCAAGAACACATCTCATTGCTGTTAGGATAAGGAGGAACACAAGCACAAGCTAAGCCTGGGTGGGATGTGTCCACAGATACCTCTGCAGGCAGGATCACAGAAAACAGAGGTTCTACTAGCTCTTGAGCACTCACCTCATTTATTTCTATCCGTTGCCCGGACTTATCATACACATCACCTGCAACAAGAAAGACTGAGGTTATCCCACAAACTCTAGATAACTGCAATCTCGGAGCTTCTCTACCACAAAAAAAAAAAAAAAAAAAAAAAAAGGAGTGTTTTGAAGCTAGTACCAAATTCAGAAGTTTCAATAAGCACAAATATCTTGGCATGTGGAATGGAGACTGGTGTTTCATATTGATCAGATCCTATCAGATCCATGACAAAATCCAGAGACTGACATGTGCTTAAAACACAAAGCAGTTATCATAAAGTTTTCTGCAATTTGGGTAAAGAAGAACTGATTTCTGCTCAGGAGTGACAGTGTTAAGACAGTGCTTTCAGGAGAAGACTTCTCTTCCTTTGGAAGAGAGACATCTTTCCTTCAGAATGTGAGACAAAATCCAGCTCTTGGGCCATATTTTGCAGCAGTCCCTAGACAACCAAAGAACAGTTGCCAAAGCTCCTTTTTCCCATGCGTAGATGGTATTTTGGCTGAATTGATGATCTGATCAGAGAAATGAATGACACCTCCTTTCTAGTGAAAGGAGTTTCACTACCAAAACTTCTGTCTGGACAAAAACATCTAGGAAGCTGTGGACTGTGCCCAGGCCTGGCAGATTCAATACTTTTTGAAATAGGATTGAAACACAGAAAATTACATATTTGACAGACCCAGCCTCAACTGTGACTACTGTCAATTTGAGGTACAGGTATTCCCTCACAAAAGCCCTGAGGGTGTAGAAAGAAACTCAGAAGCCATCTCTCCTGAGAACTGCACAGCAGTTGGTCCCACTGGGAACTGTAATCAAAAGACATCTCCTTCTCAATGGCAAACCTAAGTCTTCTGAGTATCCTCACTGGCAGCAGAACCAATGCATTCTTTCTTCTGGCATGGCTTCTCAAAATGCTCCAAGTGTAAAATCCAAAGTATGCTGATGAAACAGCTAAATATTTAGGGGAAAAAAAAAGGGATAGACTGCCTTCTTCTGCCTATTTTCCAGTCATTTCTTGAACACAAAACTCAACAAGAGGTCATACGAATTAGCAGGCAGAATATTTTCGAACTGCAGCGCTAACGCTAGGTAGTGCATAGTAGCACTGTTATGGATATTGTGTCATCCAAATATACGCAAAGCAAGATTTATAGGAAGAAGTTACTCCTTCATTTAGGCCAACAGATAGCACTGAGAAAAAACACAAGCTTTCTGGCATACTAGTTCATCAGTAGGTCTGATACAGGCAACATAACCATCAATCTACAGATAAGATGTGACTAATTTCTCTGGGGGAGTCTAATGATGTTAATCAATTAGTCGGTATGTGAATTGCTAGCACCTCTTGAGCTGGATGAAGAAAACTGCCAGTGGCAGTATAATGAAGGAGCCTGTTAAGTCAGTGACTGTTGTCATCTAATGACACTAACAATCATTGTTTCCCATTTTTTCCAACTCCCTGCACATTTTTCTTTCTCCTGGTAGGCTAAATAAGTTAGGACTGCAGATGAATGGCCATGCCACCGACAGCCAGAAAGCTGGCTGAAGGGAAAGCTTCTTGAATTGGATGCGTAAAATCACTGCTCATGAGGTAAGAAATTGTTGAATGTGAAAGATAACACTGTGAGTAGTTGACAATATACCATCATGAGGAATGGTAGATTTCACAAGTGGGCGAGCATGTGAGAAACAGCTGCACTCCACATATAGTTGGAAGGGAGGACTGGGAGCCTTTTAGGGAATAGAGTTTTACAAAGTTAGCAATACTTGGGAAACCATATCAGTAACACCACAAAGGGCTGAGATCATATTGGTAGCGATATCAGGAAAAGAATAAATTTGGGTAGAGATGTAGTAAAACTGGGATCAATGAGTGAACAAAGCAATAATGTTCCACTACAGCTTCTTACAAAACACTCTCTTCCGGGTATCATATTTAGTCTCTATTGACTGAGTGGCATGAAATCCAGAGAATAAGATCAATGGGTAACATACCATAGGATTTGCCATTGATGGAGCACTTGTTGAAACACATGATGTTCTGAGTGAGAGTTCCTGTTTTGTCTGAGAAGATGTACTTGATCTGCCCCAGCTCTTCATTGAGCGTAGTAGTGCGGGCCTGAGCTGGTGTGTCATTCACTGGGTAATACATCTTACGGTCCCAGTCGATGTAGAAACTGTTACCCAAGCGTATAATCTCTACACTGATGAAATGGAAAGAGAAGGCAATGGAATATTCATTAATTTAAAGGACAATATCTTCAACTTCAGCACTATCATTAGCAATTGCAATTAGGGGACAACTTTGAAGATAATGACAGGGCATTCTTGTCAAGTAGTCCTTAAATGGACTGTAGTAATACTGTAGCAAGTCACACTGAAACGATGCAATTGGGCTGTAGTAGGTTCCTTTATGTATCAAACAACTTCTTATAAATACATTCGAGAAGTTTCAGCAGTACGTAAGAAAATTTGAAAATTTGACGTTTTCTTTCAGTCTGCACTTGCTTCTGTTGTGGCTATACTTTTCCTTAGGCTGGGCAGTGAGTGAAGGCAAGCCACAAGAATTCACTCTCACTTGGACTAGCACAACTTGTCCTTAACCCTGCTGTGAATAAGTGGCAGCTGTGCACAGCGCACAGACATGCGTCAGAGGCGGCAGCAGCAGGGTGTTTCATTTGGTGCAGTTTAAGGAACATGTTCAGAGGGATTCTGGGCTGAGATGCGCTGCGGTGCCTGGAGATGAGTACAAACAACTCAGACCACCAGAATAAGTGAGTCATTGTGTAACTCACTAGAATCATGGAACAGTATCAGCTCACAGACAACATGAATTTCCACTTTGCTGCTCGTGTGACACACTGGGCAGGAACGGGATGAATTCCTTGCATTTACTAACACAAAAGAGAGTGTAAGAGTGCAACTTCCAGCCCCTTAGCTCTGAATGTAACTCCTCGTGTTCCTGGGAGCTCCATGGAAAGGGCAGCACCAGTAGCTATGAGCTGTTCTTGCGGTTTGGCAACACAAACTTTTCACAAATGTTCTCTGTGAATTACACTGTAATGGTTCATCCTGCAGTCAGTAGCATTTCTCCCCGACAAAGTAGGTACAATGATAAACCGTATCAGCCTGGCAGCCTACAGTGCCACCTCAAGGTTCTGTAGTTAACACATCTACCCTTCTACCCAGCTTGGCCATCTGCAATAGCCAACATAGCACTCTGTTCTCTTGGAAACGATGGCGTTGACTGGCCACTGAGCACTGAGCACTACAGATCCTCAGTTCCTACTTACCTGGCAATACACACCTCGCATGAGCCTTGAGGCCACTGTAAAGAATGTGCTATTCACCTTTTTCAGTGGGCAGTGCGAAGGGGAGAGAGCATGGTGCTACCAGCAGTAGCAAGTTTCCAGTCTCACTCTCACAGCATTTTACCCTTATACCTCTTCTTCAAATGGAGAAGAAAAGGTCTCACTGAAGAAGACAATATCCTTTTAACCCCTTGTCCTTTTAAAACCACGTGGGACCTGTTCTGACTAGTCCAGACAGTAGGGGCTCTGACATGTCTTCACTAGATGGCAACAGCGTAGAGAGCAGGCCCTGGCTGTCTGGGTTCACCCACAGTGGGATCGCATTCGTGTCATATCACAGAATCATAGAATGGCTTGGGTTGGAAGGGACCTCAAAAATCATCTAGTTCTAACCTCCATCCAGCCAAAAGCTGAAACTTTCCTAAAATGAAAGATGAAAGGAGGTTCCAGCACATACCTGACATAGAGTGAAATTGGCACCACTGTGTTTAGAATGATCACATATGACCAGAACATGAGGAAAGCAGAGAGGGGAGCAGAGGTGACATCTTCTACCCAGGGCAGATAGACTTGGAAGTTGTAGCCCTTATCAGATTCCCAGATACCGTTGCCAATGGCTAGGATAAGACACATCAGTGCTAAAAATGCAAAGATCTGTTAAAGAAAAAAAAAAGATACTGCATGTTAGAAACAAGGAATTCATTACGTACTGTTTAATTGGAAGATCGTAATCAAAAGGAGTTGGATAGTCTGCATCATGGGTGAAGGTTTCTAGGGGTGAAGGAGGCAAACAGGCAAAAATATGACTCTTCATCTCAGAGACACAAATACACAGTGCAGAGTCTCTGGCAATTTGGAGTCACAAGACCTCAGACAAATGGGAATTTAAGTCCCAAGTACAGACCTATAACAGAGTGCTCATAGGCATCTGGGCGCAGAGCATCAAATCTCACTAGATGTGCACTGAGCTGCTGCCCCTCAAAAGTCTGGCTGCACACTTGGGAATAAAACACCCCCAAGGACTTCTTCTGGCTGTTTGCAAGATGTATCACAGTTTTCTTCAAATTTTCTGAAAAGTTAGTAAGGATAATTTGTAATGCAGAAAATCTATCACTGTGCAGGTTGGAATTCAGCACTGGATACCCTTCTGATGGTTAAAGGAGCTCAGAACTAATTGTTGCCTTGGTACCTACCATTGCAATACGATTACACCTCTTTGAGCAAACAAAAAGCAATGGCAGACACTGAGGTGTAGCCTTGGACTTAGAGAAACCTATTTCTTGAAGCTTAAAGCAATCGGGGAAAAGCAATTGGGAAGAAAATACAGATAAATACCAAGAAAACAGTAAACACACAAATATAGGTGTGGAAAAGGCAGACGTGTTCAACAGACCACTCCACTAATGATGGAGGAATTAAGCAGAAGGGTGTATATATCCCATATGATGTAGCAGATGGAAAAGACAGTTCACCTGCTGTGACAAGGAACAATATGTGGCTCTATCTGCTAATAACAGGCATTTTGAAAAGTGGTCCAGGTAACTGAAAGCCAAAAGCTTGAAGGGGCTCGCTGAGTAAGTATCTTAACGAGTCAAGTTAATTTTTAACAATGCTTTGAAAGCTGCAAAGCTCCACCATACTGAACATCTGCTAAGATAATTACAATATTTGGAAGGCTGAAATAGTGACTGTGGGAAAGAAACAGAAGCTAGCATGACATCATTCCTGGATAAATGATATTAAAGCAATTCTACTGATACTGAATTCTCCATGTCTTTGCCTTAAAACATCCACCATCCTAATAGGAGTGTGAAGATACAGAATCAACAGACTGCACAACTGTGCAATTAAAAACCATCTCTTGCACATGTGGTCATTAGGGATGAAGTATCAGTACCACTAATAACCACATTACAGGAGTAATCAACTTTTTTTGAAACACTTATTGAGGTACAAATATAGAAACACTGAGGGTAAAGCAGATGTTTGTATTGCTGAAGTAGTCTATGAGGGGAGGAACGATACTTCTGTGGAATGACTTGAGTCACTTGGTTAAAAGTTTGTGTCCAGCCAACTTGAGATTCAATACCAAAAGATGCTAAAGGGGGATTTTAATTAATAAAAGTGTTGTTCTGGATTCAGGAGGCACATTTGTTTACCACAACAGCAGCAGGTTTTCTATTTAGTTGTGGGAAGCCCAGTAAATTACTCCACTGGTGAAATGGAGACAATATCGCTTGCTAGCAAGGAATGCTGAGGGCCGTTTTTAAACCACTGTGACCAGCACTAAAACCAGACTTTATTTTGAGCTGTTGTAATAACAGTGATCTAGGGGTTTGTGAGATGACTCAGGAAAGGGTAATGCCCTTTATTAAACCAATAGATGGGGAAAGCAGACAAGCCTATCCATTTTCATACGTATTTCTTTTGGTCAAGTAAAAAGTGTGATTTCTCACTGCAGACCTTGTCTGTTATAAAACAAACTAATTAGTAAAGTCAACTGGCTCTTTTATCACTATACCTTGAATGATTGATTCCTCATTGCCCCATGGGTTAAAAATGGTCAGTTTGTAGAACATCATAAATCCATCCCGGAAATTCATCATATGATTTAGTGACATACAGACACGTGGAGCAAGACAGCTGGGCTCTCCCCTACTACAACAGCTCTTGTCTACTACTGTACTTCCCTTATGTACATTTTGTCTCATTTGGTTCTGTGCAGTCTTATCCCTCACAGCTCAGATTGTGTGCAGACCACAGTTACAGAAAGACCACTGACGTGTTGTCTACCTTGAGACAAACATCAGAAGTGGCCCCAAAGATTAATTTCTCTGTAGAGAAACCACTGTGGTCAGAGTGTTGTCATCATTACTACCGCCCTGGAAAAGACGGAAGAGAATAAGCCTACGGTAGGCTGAAGGCTTCCCACCATGAGCAGCCAACCCTTTCTGGTGCTGCCTATGTAGTGCCTGTGATGAATCCTCTGCCGGACTGGGAGGGATTTGTGGAGGGAGGAGCTGACTTATGACAGACATTTCCTGCCAGACAGTGAATTAGAACAGTCTCAGTTTCTTCTGTTATTGGAAGCAATAAGGCGCTTAGCAATGAAGCTGACAGCTGTATTTCTCTGAAAATGTGCCTCCTCAAACCTGTAAAAAAGCAAGTTTTGGGGGGAAACCTCATTCCCGGTACTGACAGTAGCATTCCCCTACTGGATGAGGAACATTCACATTTCTCTGAGATCCCGAGAAATGTTCCTCTCTTGCTGGTTTCTGCCCCGTGCTGCCAAAGAGCCTTGCAGCGAGAAACGCTCCCAAACATGAACAAACAGTGATGGTTTCCATCTGGAAAGGTTTATTCCCAATTAACCCCTGTAGGGACAGACCAGGGCAGCACTGAACCACAGCTCCTCTGTCACGCCCTGCCAAAAACACTGATTTGTCCCTGGAAATTTTACAGGCAATTAAACACAAAATAGCTTTGCCAGTGTTAACTTGGAATGAGTTCCATTAAGCTTAAAATGAGCTATTTGCCGCAAGCTGTGGCTGCTCTGCATTTCCAAACTTGCACTGCCCCTTTTTATGACTGCGCTTTGCGACCTTTGGCCACGTGGAGAGCTGGAAGGACCCGATGCCACATCACCTCCAGTGTGCCAAGGGCTGGCTGCTTGGGGCAGGGCAGAGCTATACTCAGACACCAAAATGCTAGGTGCCTTAACAGTGGATAAAGGAGAAAAACACACACTTGGCTCCGCCAGTGCCCGAGAACCCAGGCAGAGGCTGATGCAATCTGCTGCAACTTGCTCTTCTTTTTTTTTTTTTTTACATGGAGCCAGGAGGTAAATTCATGTTGTTTGCATTCACAAAGAGAGGCCAAACAGGCTGAAAGCTCTGGGTGGAACCCTTGGCTTGCAAAAGAAGATTTGGCAAACCTTCATATAATGGTAAATTCTGAGTTCTCTATTCAGACTTCCTCTGCTCCCTTACAATTCTACCCCACATTCCCTGCTCCTTTCCAGCAATAGCAGGACAGAGCACCTTTGAAAATGTGTGTTTTTTCAGAAACCAGAAAAATTCTGAATGTCAGACACCCAAATATTGCTTGGTTTTTGCTGTCCCCTTAAGCCTAAGGGAGGAAAACAGATAGAAAAGCAAGCTGAGGATGACAGATGAGAATTTCACTTAGTAGAGATTGGTGGAGTGTTATTAAAGTCAGTGGAGTGTCTTTACTGTTCACTAAACAAGGGCTCCAGAGGCTCAAAGCTGACCCTTGAACAGCTCCCTGTGCTGTCACATTGCTTTACATCAAATACACACACGTAGATATTCAGGGCACTACTTCACAGCACCAGCAGTCAGTCTTGCATACAGAGGAAAATAGGTTTTCTTCCAGCAACACCGAGTGCAGAAACATCAAAATGCAAGTCTCTGAAGATTAGTAGTAATAAGGGTGGTCCCTTCCCTGAGCTGCTTCAAAAACAACTGGTAAAATATTGGGAGAGTCTGCAGAAGAATCACTGTCTCTGCCTGGTATTGTTTGCCATTTCTTGAAAACACTGACAAGCTTAAATCTCAATTTAGGGCTGTTTTATCATGCGTGTAGAGCACCTGCTATGCAAGATCAGTGCTCTCAGACTTGCCAGCTGCTAAGAACACCACTTTCTTGATATTAACAAGACCCCGTCTCACTTTTCACCACAATGTGATAATGCAAGAGCTGGCATCAGGTAAATCAACAAACTCAGTTACCAAGTGCAATGCATATATGCAATGCGTATACCACCAAACACGCCAAGAAATCAGAAAGAAGAGGGAGAACAGCTAATATTTATGTAAATAGAAAATGACAACATTTCTAGGAAAAAAAGTCATTTGCAGGCTTCAAAGTAGGTGTTACCAAAAAAATGTAGGGGAAGGGAAGGCACAACAAATGAAAAGTTTAGAAGAAAGGTCCTTAACACTGACAGTGTAAAGGCTTTGCAAGACGTGCTGGCAGAGGCACTGCTGAACTCAGTCTGCTGATGCTTTTCCACAGAATTCTTCTTTTTATCACTAATTACTTCTGATACACCCTTGTCTGTGTGGACAAAGAAGTGTGGGGCATGTGAAAATGATAAACACATCTGGAGGGATGGCACTAAATTAATCAGACTTACCATCAGCACAAGGACGTTCATAAGCCGATCGATGCTCGTCCTTTTGAAAGTTGTTCTTCCACTGTTCTGCATCAGTTTGGTGTCTGGCCCTGGAGATGAAACACATTGATGAATTTCAGAAATACAAGCCTGGCAGTTCTAAAGCTGTGACCCCTTGCAGCTTTCTTGAAGGCAGGTAGAGGGGGCAATTTAGGCAGAAGGTTAAGTCACTTGCCTTAGGTTATGAGCGGGAGTCACATAAAGCCATTAATACTGGATTTTGATCCCACTCTCTTCTTTCAACAGCCAATCCTCCCTTTCGGGTTTAATTACTTTTCACAGAATACCTGATGCTGTGCTGTTATTACTGACATATCATACATGTCTCCTAAGTCTACAGCACTATAGAAACAATAGAATGTCTATGCTTGTAAAAAGCATAGGCTGAATAGTCTACAATAATGTCATTAATGGTCTTGATATTCCAGTATGGCTTGAAGTAAAAACGATGTTGAAATTTTGATCAGATATATTTAAGAGCGAAAAATTTTGAACAAGCTTGGGGAATTAAGGCTGCTATTGGCCTAAAGTAGGCCAATAATGGCAGATTTCAGTTAGATGTAATTCCTAAACAAATTTAATGATTGAATTCTTTCCTATTGAGAGATCAAGACTTCTCTCATATACCTTGCTGCACACATTTCAGAAATAAAACACTAGTTCTGCTCATAAAAGCATTTTATTAAGATGGAATTGGATATTCTAATGTAATATTTGCCAATCACTTTTCTCTTATAGACCACTATAAAAAATTTCAGATTAAAATCCCCAGTAGTATACAAAATGCCTAGCCTAGAGTTAAACCAAGGGATTATATGTATTGTTTTGCATTTATTCTTTTACCTGATTGATAGAAATATATCTCCAAAGAGAAAAGTATTTGGCTCCTTTCTCCTTACTTGGCATGATGTGGTCCCATACAAATGCTGCTGCACTCTGCAATTCACTTGTCTGTTTTTCTACCTACCAGCATAAATAACGAGACCAAAGCACCACTCCGTGTTCCTAATAGTACAGCCCCTCAACAACATCTTCTCATTATCCAGGGAGTACTTCTCTCCTCGAAGAGCAAGAGTTCCTGTGAAGTTATCCAGCTTGTTATTAGGTGCCTCGCATTTGACTTCACCTGTTATAAAAATAAAAAAACAAAACAAAACAAAACAAAAAAACCAAGAAAATGTTAAGAATCTTCATGGCCTAGAAGTATGCTGATCAATACTGCATTCTCAGCTGTTTCCAGGCAGGAAATGTTTCACACTATAGTTGCCATCCACTGCCGACCCCATTATTCCTTTCCTTCATCCTACATAGACTGGTGTTGCTCCTACCCCATATCGTGTCATAATCTAATGGCCCCAACAAATTCAGATTTATCCTAGATTTTAGAGATGGTAATTTTGTATTACTACAGTCTAAAACAAAATTTCCACTCTTTTATGTGGATGAGAAGAAATGTTGAACAAGCAACATACTTTTAATCCTTCCACAGCAAGATTGTCATGGCAGGAGGACACTGGGTAATTCTAGACAGCAGTGCTGACCTTACATAATTCCTGTTCCATTTTCTTTAAAATTTTATGAGCCCAAGCAAGAAAATCATTTCCTGAAGGCTGCAAGAGAGTAATTAATTGAGGTGTCTTTATTCACTGTTTTTTAATTTTATCGGTTTTATACCTTAAGACATGCTCACACTTGAAAGAGACGCTGCTCCCTTTGGCCATGCAACTGACACTGTGTTTGGAGAACCTGTTTCTATTTCTATTCCTTATTTCTTAAAAGAGAACATGTTAATGTAAAACCGTAAATACAGATAATTCGGTATAAAAATTATT
>NC_034438.1:8688271-8711847 GCF_002078875.1 Numida meleagris | reverse complement strand
AGCTCTTCCCTGGGTTTTGTGTGAGCTGCTCTACTGCCACAGTCCCGCTTTTCTATTATCATTATTTTTTTTTTTTTTTTTTTTTTTTCCCCTCATTGCATCCTGCAAGCCACCAGCAGATTGTCAGCACTCTTCTGTTGTAGAATCTGCCATGGATGTTGTAACCGGCCTTGCTTCTGTGCAGTACTTTGAGTTTGAGGGGGTTCCCCAAGGATTAAACCAAGGTGGTAAGGAACAGTTTGTGGCAGGAACAAAGAGGGCTTTTACGGTTGTGATAAGAATAGAGGGAATGGATTGAGCTTCTCCCAGTGTGTTGAAATAGAAAGGTGGAGGAGACCCCTTTGCTGGGAGGCAGCAGCACTGTCAGAAGTGGAGCAGAGAGAGAAGAGATGGTGGAATTGAGTGAGAGTGAGTGCATGGGGAGCTTTCGGTCCCTGCGGGGGGGTGGGGAGGGAATGAAAGCTCAGCTGTGTGCTGAAACAAATGAGTACAGAATGCAAGGCTGGGAGCCAGGAGGCCTGGGTCAAATGCTCAGTTGAGACCCTCTCTCCATGCATTTTGGAGTGGCTCAGTTTTGTTATTTTCCCCATATCATACTCCTCAACGTGAAAGTGATCAAGCTGTGCCATTCCTGCCCCTGCTGTTGAGGCTGTTAGTAAATGTGTGGAGCATCCTTCTGCATTGGAGAAGTGGTCAGGGAGCGGCACCCTGGAGTGTCTGGGTACCCCCGGTCAGGGTGAGAGTATGGAACTGATCAGGGCAAAAGTAGCAGGATCTTCCCCCTGGAGGAATGAGGGGGCTGGTTAAATGGGAAGGATCCTGTTGTAAAGTTGGCTGGAAGAAGGAAGAAAGAACCTACTGGAAAGAGAATGGCTTTTGATCCAGGGGGAAGTGGTTAGGCTGTGTTGTCTGTTCTGGGTACCCCATGGGGCACAGCAACAGAAGGACCAGCAAAAGAAACTAGGGAAGGGATGGCAGAATCTTCCATTTTTCTTCCTGCAGTAAGGTGGAAGGAGGACACAGCACATTTCCATCCTGAGGCTTGACTGGTGTGAGCCAGCCCACCCAGTATGTGTGCAGGGCTGCAGGATGTGCTGAGTCAACAAGAGCATCCCCTTGCAGAGGGAGGTTTGATCGAGGCTGCCAAGACAATAGGGGTTTGCAGCTTGCAGGAAGGGTGAGCACCAGCTGCAAGCCACACGGTGGGCTTTCCAATTTTAGTAAACTCAGATTTGTGTTACTGACCAGAAGGGGAAGCTCAGTCCTTACGTTTCACGAGCTTGGTTAGCAGGCACTTGGCCATTCAGCTCCATCCTTCACCACGGGTATGCTCCCTGATCTAAGCTTTTATTTAAAGAAATTCCACATCTGGTCCTAACGTTGGATCGAATGACCTTGGATGTGATTTTTTGGAACAAAAGGTTGATGCTTCATTGTGCTCTGTCTAGGAGATGGAAAGTGGTCCCGGGGAATGCTCCATGAGTGCTGGTGCCAGCTCCGGCTATTTCATCTCCCTGGGCATTGGCAGAGAGGCAATGCTGGGAGGGGAACAGACTCTATTACAGGCTCTGTCCTCTCTGGCAGCTCCATAGGGTCACTGCAGCCCCCAGAGCACTCAACTGCTCTACTTTTTCAAGCACTGTGAGGGTAAACATGGGGAACACAGAGCTGCTGTGAGGAGAACCCAGAAGTGAAAAGCTTGTTATGAAGCTCCTGGAAATGATAATATCTGTTCACCTCAGAGGATGTCAGACTAACAAGCTGTGTGCACCACCTTTGTGTACTAACTGCTGCTCAGCAAAGCTGCTTAGCATCTGCATTCAAAAAACCTGAACTCCTTCTGTAGTTGCCCCAAATCCTTCCTTCCAAATCCAATCCTTCCTTCCAAACACTGCCCTTTGGCATTTTGTTTGGCAGAAGCATGTTACTGACTTAAAGGTGAGTGAATAAATATCTCTGCTGACAGTTCCCACCTTGCTGCCCTGAAACGTGCAGTTATAAGGCAGCGAGGTCCTGCTATTGTGCCTTGGAGGGATGCTCTGCTGGTCTTCAGCCATATGGGCTGCAGAAGCAGGGCACAAGGCAGTTGCAGGGGATCGCTTAGTGTGGGAAGGATGTCAGAGTGAGAGCAGCTTCCCAGGTGTACAGGGGCAAAGGTTATCTATGCTCTCCTGGATGCCCAAGGCTTGTTGGGAAGCCCATCTTTTCAGAGGCTGATTTAAGCATATGCATTTAAATTGGCTGGGCCTGTCCCTCTAGTGGCTGCTGTTTTATTCAGGTGTTTGCTGGGCGCTGTCACATTGGTGACACTGTGACCATGGTGGTGACAGCATGCAATGAACCCTGCGGATCTGCCACCCTGCTGCCCTTGAAGGACCTTGGGGGTGAAGCATCCTGATGGATGTGTGCAGGGGAAGCTGCGTGACACTATATGGCTCACATCTTGGTTTTGTTTGTCCTGAGAAGGCAGAAAGGCTCTATGTGTACGTGGTGAGGCATGGGGAGGTGCTAGGCCACACACGTAAAAATCTAGGGAGAACCAGCAGCTCTGACTTATACCCCTGTGCTTTGGCAGAAAAATGTTCTTTGTTCTTGTTAAATATGTGACATCTCAGCCCAGTGCATTGTCCTTCCCTGGCCAAAGGATCAAAGAATGGGTCATAGAATTGTTTGGGTTGGAAGGGACCTTTAAGGTCATCTAGTTCCAACCTCATGCTATAGGCAGGGACACCTCCCACTAGACCGGGTTGCTCGTAGCCCCATCCAGCCTGGCCTTGAACACCTCCAGGGATGGGAGGATGGTTTAGCCTGGTCCTAATTCCCAGATGGAAGGGCCCCCAACATGTCTGGGGCTGTGTGACCCCTCTGGATATGTGGTGTTCAACCACCTCACGCTATTGCAGCACTGTCAAAGCCTGTCCTCCTGCAGCAAGAAGAGGAGCAGCCTGGGCAAGTGCTCCTTGACGCAGATGGACGTGCTCCGCTCTACGGAGTTGCTTGCTGAGTCTGATGTTTAGCAAGCAGCAGTGATGGGTTGTCTGCCTTCTGTCACCTCTGGAGGAGAGATCATTTGAGGAACCCTTGGAAAGGAATGGTGCTGAGGAATGGTGGGAGGAAAGAATGTGAAGCAAAGCCTGTTTGTTTGAGCTTCTGCTGCTGGAGGAATTTGTATCAGAAATAGTGTTGCCAGTAGGAGTAGGGAAGTCATTGTCCCTCTGTACTCAGCCCTGGTGAGGCCCCACCTTGAGTACTGTGTCCAGTTTTGGGCCCCTCACTGCAAGAAAGACATTGAGGCCCTGGAGCGTGTTCAGAGGAGGGCGACGAAGCTGGTGAGGGGTCTGGAGCACAGGCCTCATGAGGAGCGGCTGAGGGAGCTGGGATTGTGCAGTCTGGAGAAGAGGAGGCTCAGGGGAGACCTTATCGCTCTCTGTAACTACCTGAAGGGAGGTTGTAGTGAGCCGGGGGCCGGCCTCTTCTCTCTTGTAACTAGTGACAGGACGAGGGGGAATGGCCTCAAGTTGCGCCAGGGGAGATGTAGGCTGGACATGAGGAAACACTACTTTTCTGAAAGAGTGGCCAGGTGCTGGAATGGGCTGCCCAGGGAGGTGGTGGAGTCACCGTCCCTGGAGGTGTTCAAGAAACATTTAGATATAGCGTTGAGAGACGTGGTTTAGTGGGGTTATTGGTGGTAGGTGGATGGTTGGACTGGATGATCTTGTAGGTCTTTTCCAACCTAGCTAATTCTATGATTCTATGAATTGCCAGTCTAAGAAGTGGTCTCGTGAAGGACAGGTGTACATGAAGCTATGCGTCATGTGCGTGGCTTCCACCATTCAGATTTGGGAACTGGCCAAACCTGCAAGGACTGCAGTGCTGGTTGATGCTGAGTGACCATAGCCACGCTACAAGAAAACCCGAGCTCTTAACAAGCTCACACCTGAATTGTGAAGGTACGCAGTTTGGGAATGTATGTTGGGCTGTATCCAGTGGCATATCCGTGCCATCCAGCACTGGGTCACTGTCCTGCAACCAGAGATGGGTCCAGCTGCTGGAGGGCTGATAAAGCCACCGGGTTTGCTTGGAAGGCAGCCTCAGAGCCCAGAGAAACCCATCCCCAGCCTTGCTTCTTATCTCAACACATGGCACCACTCTCACTCTGGGCTGCCCTGCCGCTTTGACAGGGTCATGAGCCAGCAGTGTCACCACTGTTGCCAAGTGCTGAGGGAGAACGGGGACTTGGCACCAGCTTGCTGCCCTGCTGCTGCCTCGCTGAGCTTGTGGCATTGCCCTGACACCCACAGATGGGTAAAATGGGTGAGTCAGGCAGGAGGAGAGGGTGAGTCAGAGGGCAGTGAGTCAGCAGGAAGCACAGGGCAGGTGCTGTCCCAGGGCTGGGCTTTCAGAGAGCCCCAGGGCCTGGTGCAGGGTCTTCCTAAGAGCTGGGGAATCCTGAGCTCTGTTGCTGAGGGCAGCACCCAGGGTTCAGGCAGTGGAGTGGTGGGGATGAGCCAGGATCTGACTCAACCGTGTGCCACACAAACCACGCATGTCTCTGTCCTGTTTGTATCCTGCCCAGAACCTTCAATCCCAATGCTACTGCACTGTTAGCATGGAGGGGAAAAAAGGAATGATCTCTGCAGGCACAGAAAAACATGAAAGGTTGAGTGAAGGAGGAGAGCAGGGCCAAACTTTCCAGACCATGTATTTGGGATTCCCAGCTTGGGATAAGCTTGGTGTTTTGCAGCAGGCACTGAGGTGGGTGCTTGGTGCCTCTGTCAACTGGAGCTATGAGTCAAATACTTGAAAACATGCCTCCCTGGTTTTTGCACTGCAGTCAGTCTCTTGTTTCTATGTTCCTAAAGTCTGTAGGGGCTGGCTGCTTGTGGCTGGCTGCAGGCACCTGCTGTCCTGCCTGGCTGCACCTTTGGCTTGAAGGGATGGAAATCAGTGGGCTGCAGCATCCTTCCTCATCTGGAAGTGAAGGTGAGGCCATGGAGATGATGAGGCTGGAGGCCAGCAGAGGAGCAGAGGTTGAGAGCAGTAGGGATTGGGATGGGGGGTGCCAGTGGCTTTGGAGAGAAGCTAGAGACAGGCTGTCCAGGGGAGTGTCCAGGAACAGAATAAGAGGCAACGGCACAAGATGCATCAAGGGAAATTCCGATTAGATGTTAGGAAAAAAATTTCCTCATTGCACTTGAAATTGTCACAGCTCATGTTTTTTGGTGGTTTTTTTTTTTTTTTTTTTTTGTCCTTCTCATGACCTTCGGTTGCTGCAGCATCACCCAGCTCTTTGCTTTGTCTCCATGTTTCTCAGCTGGAGCACCCTTCTTCCCAGAGGACTGTGCTATTCCCTCCCTGCTCAGTCATAACAAGCCCATCTCCAACACCACAGAGGTAAAGCATGGGGCAACAAACCACCCACCCTTTTCTGCTAGGAGCGTGGAGTGTGATCTGCAGGAGGGTGGTTGTGCTCTTGGGGTCTGGAGAAGATGCTGGCCCCCAGCTGCAGGGCTGGAAGGGCTCCGGGGTTATCTTTCCTGTGGTGCCTGTCCCAGCCCTGGAGTCGGTAGTGACTGGAGGGGAAAGCACCGGGAGTCTTTTTAGAGGCTTCAGCTGCCTGACCATCCCGAGCAGATAGGGAGCAGATGGAGGCTGAGATGAGCCTAAAGGACTGTCTGGAAAGAATTACTTGCTCCTAGTATTTTCTGTTTCTTTGCCAGCCTTTTATTCTCATGGCTGCTCTTTTCCTGATCCTGTCCTTCTGCGAGGCTGGCTGCTGGCAGCCTCATCAGCCTTGTCTTCAGAAACAGCTTCACTCTGTGATTTATTGAATCTCCTAACTTTGACCCCGGTGTCTGATGCTCCAGAAGCCTGTGTCCCGTGTGCAAGTGCCAAAAGGGTTTTTAGCACTTGCCCTGTGCCGTCTGCAGGAGTATCAAAACAGAGCAAAGAGGGTGTACACAGCCTGGGCAGAGCTGACCTTCGGCAATAAAGACATGTGCCTCCCCATCTGGCATTCAGGCTCCTCAGACACTTTCATGTGGGTTTTCAAGGTCTAGGGTGTTCCCATGAGCCTCTGTTTGTCCCCAGCTCCATTCTCAAGTTGTTCATCTCAGCTTTTCCCTTGGGCTTGTTGACGCTGGGCTGCATCTTGATGTAAGCACTGTGCACTGCCTTCCCCTGGCTGCTTCTCCACGTTGTTGCTCTGCATCGCTCTGGGCCCCATTGTGTTACTTGGATACCTCTTGTACTACACTTGAGCACTGAGATCTCTGAGCTGGAGCAGCACAGCAAACCAGACTGCAGCAGCAGCAAGCGAGGTTTGTACAGGGATCCCCAATGTTGTACAAAGACAGACCCAGGGGCTCCTGTCTGGGTTGGGAGGGTTGTCTGTGGGTGCAGCTTTCTCAAACATATCCCTGTTTGCTGTCATCCTGCAAAGATGCAGGATACTGATCACAGGATACTGGTATGCTGGAGACTGGTGCTGTGTCATTCCTGCAGGTTGCACCTGCCATATAACTCTGGGGCAGGTCCTTGTGACCTGAAGCACTGTCACCAGTGTCCCTGGTGCCCTCGATGCTGGCAACTCCATCCAGCACTTCCATCCCAACACCTTCAAACCCCCATGCCACGCTTCAAAGGAACTTGTGTACTTGGATGAGGAACTGGTTGCAAGATTGTACCCAGAGAGCAGTGGTCAATGGCTCAGTGTCCAGATGGAGATCAGTGACGAGTGCTGTCCCTCAGGGGTCAGTACTGGGACTGATGCTCTTTGATATCATCATCAATGACACGGACAGTGGGATGGAGTGCGCCCTCAGCAGTTTGCAGGTGACACCAAGCTGTGTGGTGCCCAAGGGACAGGATGCCATCCAAAGAGACCTAGACAGGCTGAGCAGTGCACCCAGGTGAACCTCCTGAGGTTCAACAAATCCAAGTGCAAGGTGTTGCACCTGGGTCATGGCAACCCCCACTGCCAGTACGAGGGATAGAGCACAGCCCTGCCAGAAAGGACCTGGGGGTACTGGTGGAACTGGTGGATGGCAGCTGGGCATGAGCCAGCAGTGTGCCCTCGCAGCCCAGCCAGCCAGCCGGATCCTGGGCTGCATCCAAAGTGGCGCGGCCAGCAGGGCCAGGGAGGGGATCCTGCCCCTCTGCTCTGCGCTGTGAGACCTCACGTGGAGCACTGCGTCCAGAGGTGGAGTGCTCGGCACAGGAGAGACGTGGGCCTGTTGGAGTGCGTCCAGAGGAGGGCCACCAAAATGATCCGAGGGGTGGAACAGCTCCCTACGAGGACAGGCTGAGAGCTGGGGCTGTGCAGCCTGGAGAAGAGAAGGCTGCAGGAGACCTGAGAGCGGCCTGTCTGTATCTAAAGGGGCTGTAAGAAAGAAGGGCCAGACTCTTCAGCAGCATCTGTGGTGATCGGACAAGGGGAAATGCTTTCAAACTAAATAAGGGAAGGTTTAGATTGGATATAGGGAAGAAGATTTTTACAGCGAGGGTGATGAGGCACTGGAACAGGCTGCCCAGAGGGGTGGTGGAGACTCCATCCAGTGATCAGGCTGGAGGGGCTCTGAGCACCTGATGGAGCTGTGATTGTCCCTGCTCATTGCAGGGGAGTTGGACCAGGTGATCTTTGATGGTTCCTTCTTACTCACACAATTCTATGATTTTACTTTTATATATTTGGTTGGGCAGCAGTGGGAGTGTTAAGGGGATAGCTGTGACACCTTTTCCTAAATGCCAGCAGAGAGTTTCTCTCTTGCCTTCAGTTCCCACTGGAAGGAGAGATTTTTGCCTTTCCCTGAAGGCGATAGGACATTGAATTTGTGGTTGAAATATTCCTTCCCCACAGTAGCCCTCCTGGGTGCATGCAGCTCTTTACAGCCAAACATGTCCATAGCTCATCTGGATCCTTGCCCAGGCACTGCTCTGGCCTTTGTAGCCATGGTGCTTCCTAAATCGCAGCTGGAAAGGGGTCAGCTGGGTGGGGGCCCATGTGGTATCTCTTCCTTTTGTGCCACGTGGATGTCTCGCACAGGGAGTGGAATTGATGCTGAATGTCCCTGCAGCTGCTGCTGTCTTATCTGCAGGCTGCAGCTTCGTGACGCTGAGCCGAGTGCCCCGGGCACCTCCCTTGGAGGCACTTACGGTAAAGGGAAGTGTATCGCAAGAGGGGTTGTGGTGAGACAGGACGGTTCCCACGGGGTCAGCGCTGCCTGCACAGTCTTTGCTGCCCTCCTCACCGCAGGCAATCAGCCTGCTCCCTCTTCCATCTGTAGCTTTGATGCCTGTGTCCAGAGTCGCTCCGGGTAATGCAGCATCCCCGGGACCTTCTGTGGTAACTTGGCAGGGAGGTAGGGAAAGGTGACACTGCTATGGCATGGCCAGATGGGTGCTGGGGACTCACTGCCCGGACCTATGGGGTGTGTGTGTGCAGGGAGAGACTCATTATGGGAGGGACAGGGGGAGTCTGGGGTTGGTTGTGGCAGCAGAGCACAGGCAAAGAGTTGGAGGCGTGGGGGATGTACACAGGGGTGCTGTAAACACTGGTGTTTGTGCAGGATGGGGCTGGGGTGGGAGCAACAGGCAGTGTGCTGCAGGGGTGCAGAGCTGGGCTGCCCTGCGGGATCAGGCACTGTGGCTGATTGCAGGGCTCACAGAGTGGTGAGGTGAGGTCACGCTCCCGTGTGACAGGGAGTGGATGGGCAGGGAGCTGACAGTAACTGATTTGCCTTTCCTTTGGGGTCACGTTAAACAGGTTGGGATACAGTTCCCCAGGGCTTCCAATGCGGGAGTAACCCTAAGGTGTTATTCTGCCCATGGCACATCAGAGACTCGAGTTGTTAATCCTAACGTCTGTGCATCAGTTAGCATGGCGATGGTCCAGTCCTGCGTGGACAATGACCTATTGGGCATGTCGTAGTATGTAGCTGCCCTGTTTGTGGCCCTTGTGGGAGGCAGAGCAGACGTGGTCCTGCGTCTCCACCAGCACCGGTTTGGCTTCTTGCAGCCATCCAGGGAGTGGGTGGCCGTGACAAATAGCGCAAAATTTCCCGTGGGTTCCGGTTGGCACCGAGGTCAGGGATGGAGCCGCCACTCTGTGCGGTCCCACGGCCGCTGCAGTCCCTGCTCCCCCAGCTGCCCCCGTGGGGGCACGGTTTGGGAGCTGCCCTCGTGTCCCCATGCAGGGTGATCAGAGACGTGCTTGTGCTGCGGGCGCTTCCTTTGTCACTCTGGGGTGACCTCCACCGCCGTGCCACCACGGTGTCCGGAGCGTGCGCGGCGCTGCGCTCGTGGTAAAACTCGTGCTTGGCACTGGGTGCACATTCCCCTCGGGAGCACGCGGTGGTCACCCCGAGGCGGAAGGGCGCAGCGGCGTTCGGGGAGGCGAAGCCGGCCCGGAGGAATTTTCCCCTGGTGGCCAGCTGTTGTCCTGGGCCTGGCTCGCGTCCTGCGGCACTTCCCACCCCGCGCGTCCTCGGGGAGGGGACCGCGGCCGTCCCACCCTCCGTCCTCCCTTCGCCGGGCGAGTGGGTGCTACCGCGGGCTGGCAGGGGTGAGTAGCTGCGGTGCAGCCCGGCAGCATCCTGCTGCCTCCGCAGGGATCCTCTCGGGCAGCGGAGAGTTTTCCCCACCCCCAGCTCTGCCGCTGCCTCTTTGTTTTCTGGCAGAAGCCTCCGTGCCTTTTCATCGCCGTTAAGGCGCCGAGCAGGAGCCTGCATGTGCCGTGCGCGCGTCTCACCGGGAAGGCGACGCGGGCCCGCGAGCCCTCCGCGCCGCGCATCGCCCCGCAGGGGCCGGTGGGCAGCTCCGGGGCTCTCCTCTCCATGGGCTTCTCTCCCGGCCAGGCAGGGCTCCGAGGCCTCTGCTTTCCTCCGCTAAACCCTCTCTCACGTTGGCAGCGGTTCTGCACCTTGCCACAAGTGGAGTAAGTTGGCTGGGGAGGGGGCGGCCCCGGCCGGGCTCCGCGCGGGGCTCTCCGTCGCGGCCCTCCGGTGCCGTCGCTGCTGCCGGGCAGACACCTGAGCGGAGCGGCGCCGGGGGTGCGGAGCCGGCGGCGGCTGAGCGTTGCGTGTGCCGTGCCTGCCTCTCCGCCTATTTGATCGCACGACTTCCACCGGGGACTGAATTCCTGCGCTGGATTCTGGGCTCGGCTCTTGTGAAAGGATCCAATTATTTCAGAGCTTTGAGCATCTCCATTTGCTGCCCATATTTGCAGCGCCCGGCTCTGCGCTGGCTGGAATTCCAAGTGATTAACGTGACTGTGACATCCCTCCTAGGGGTGTTATCTTTGCTCGCTGTCCCCCCCACCGCCCCCCTCTTCCTCCTCCAGCAGCGATCGAGACAGGCAGGCAGAGACAAAGGTCTGTCCTCAACCTGGGCTGTCCTCCTGCCAGCGGCTGCTGCATGGGATTTCCCTGCTCTGCGTGCTGCAGGTTCCGTGGGCTCCGGGTTGATCGCTGTAGGCTGCATCGCAGAGGTTTGAGCCTGGCTGGGCTGGGCTGGGCTGGGCTGGGCTGCGTGGGCAGGGGGTGCTGCCGGCTGTGGAGAGCAGCTCGATGTTCTTGCTGGATTTTAGGCTGCTTTTCATTCTTGGACTGTGCTATCCTGGGGGAGAGGGGCAGCCGTGCATGGAGGGGAGGCTGGCAGGGGGGTTGGACGTGGAGGAAAGCCGTACACAGGTGGCTGTCGCGTATAGGATCTGCCTGCAGAGCCTGCCAGCCCCCCTTCCCCACTGCAGGCTATTGTCAGCATTGCTGCCGGTATGTGAAATGCCAAGGCAAGGTGTCTGAGGCAAACCAGGCACCGGGGGTGAAGCCTCCGGGCTTCCTGGGAGAGCTCTCATTGTGTTCTCCTGGCTTGGCCAGGCACGAAGGCTCGGTGTCCACACAGCCTCCCATGGCACCTGTGTGTGGGGCTGAGGCTGGGGAGGCGCTGCGGGGCAGACCCCAGCCCATGGCAGAGACTGGGAATATCTGAGCATGCAGGGGTCTCTGACCCTTCTGGGATGTGCTGGGACGGTGGCAGAGGGAGGAGCGGGGTCTGTTCTCACGGGTTTCCAGGAGCTTAGTGTGGGTGCTACCTCTTGCCCCATCCTTAGCGCCTGGGCTGGGGCTTCCTCTCTGTTATCTGCACAAGGGCCAGCACCGAGCGAGGCTCTGCAGCTGCATAAATCTGGCATGGCAGCAGGCCTCCCTCAGAGCCCCTGACAGCAGGGCTTGCCCTTGCAGTGGGATGCTCCTTCCCTCTGCATCCTCTCTCCTCCCTTCTCCCTCCTTCCCACTTTGTGAGCTCCTTCCTCCCCAGCCTGAAGCCTAGGGGAGTGCCACAGCCACCTCCACCCTGCTCAGCCCTTCAGGCACCATTTGCTCCATCACATCCCTCTCACTGCCTTCTCTCCCATTGCCACCTCTCCCACGGACGGTGCTGGAAGTGTCCCCGGTGTCTCCTGTCTGTATCTCTCCTGATGGTGGCATACCCAATCTCGCAGAGGCCATGGAAAAACCATACTCTGATGCCTGTGTTGCTGCTGTGCTGCCATCCTTCAGGGATGTACTGGAAACTTTCTGCTTCTCGAGCTCTGCTCTCAGCCTGTGCCAGGGAGCTCTGTGGCTTTATGCTTTCTGTGGTTAGGTTTCCTTCCTTTTTCTGGGTTCAGATAGGACCAGCAGAGCTATGGTTTATCCTCCAGGCAGTCACTTTCCAGCAGTTTCCATTGCCTTTTCTCTTGCCTTGTGCTCTGTACTGAGGATGATTCTGTGCCCTCCTGTAACAGCAGCCCCTCTTCTTCTGTGCTGCTTGGTTTCTGCTTCACTCTCAGTGATGCTGCAAAGGTTTCCTTAGCACTGCCCAGGAGAGGGAGCAGGAAGCAGTATAAAAGCCAGTTTGGGGTTGGTTTTCTAATTTTTTGTTGTCTGAAAGGTGCAAGGAGCCCTCTCATCCCCACCAGCTCACAGTCATGGTGCTCTGTCTCAGGCAGTGATGCTCAGACCTGGCCACCTGCCCTCTGCAAAGCCCCGTGAGTCCCGCCGGGTGAGCTTCCTCTGTCCCAGGGCTGCTCCTTGGCAGATTGTCTCTCCCCACACTGGCAGAGCTGTTCCCACCCTCCTCACTTCCTTTCTGGCCCACGATGTGTGTGGTGCAGAACGGTTAAAACAGCAACAGATCCTTTTGCAGGCTGCATCCCAGCATGCGGTACAGCTGCTGCATCGCCCAGCCGGGGACCCTTCCTCTCCCGCCATCCTGCTCTGTTGCCAGCAGACTGAGGCCACGGTTTGTTTATCCTGTGTTCCCCCTGGATATGCTAATAGGAATGAAAGCAGCAGGTAAGCCATGTCCCTGACCCCCAGACCTGGCTTTGTCATCCTGCGTCATGGTCTGGTGGCTCGGTGTCCCCAGGGAACTCAGGGTCTCTGTCCCAGCACCTGGAATGTGCCCCCTTCCCTGCAGGTGCCTTAGCACCACGTGTCCCATAGCTGGCAAAGTGTTGTGCCCTTTCCCAGGCGTAGCCAGGCTAGAAGAAGAGGGGAAAGCTGTTGATCCAGGTGCTGGGAGAGCCCTGCAAAACCACAGCTGGGGTGTGACCCTGGTGGCACTGCAGAGCTGTAGCAGTGAATTTCTCCTCCTTCAACATGTGGTTGATAAAGAGCTCTGCCTGTGCACTGGCAGCCGCCATCCTGCTTCTCTGCACACTGGGCTGGGGCAGGTGACTGCCTTGCTCATCTCCTCCAGCTGGCCTGGGAGCTCAGTGTGAGCAGAAGCTCTTTCCAAGCTTCCCCCTGCAGGCAAAGCCTATTCAGTCTTATTTCATAGCACCAGTGTGGGGTGTAACACCAGCAAAATCACAGCTGCTTGGGCGTGGGAGGGGCTGGACTTCTGGCTTGGGGACAGGGAGCCCCATGTGCTGCATCCAGGAGTTGGCACCCATACTGCTCAGTGGGGCAGTGAGGACTCAGACCTGGTCCTGTCCCATCCAGGCCACCAGAAGTGGGGCTCTGGAGATGCTTGGCTCTAGGGGAAGAGAAAGATGAGATGTCCCGGTGATGTCTCCCCATCCCTGCTGTGGCTGCAGGAGTTTGGAGTCTCTGAGTTTGGATTTTTTGAGGTGGGCTGTGGAATCCTGGTATTTCCCCACATGATGCTTTGGACAATGGCACATAGGTTGGCAAGGTGAGGTGCAGCCTATTGTGCTGGGTACACGCACTACTGCCCAGTGCTGGCATCCCTTGGGAACTGGTGTAGAGACCTCGTTTGGGATGGGTTTGTGATGTCAGTCTTTCCTGCAAGGCAGCTGCTGCTGGGGAGCAAAGGGCTCAGCCTGTCTGCATGAGGACTTGGGTAGGGCTGTGACTACAGAGGGGCGTGGGGCAGAGAAGGAAAGAGCAAAGGCTGAACCTGCACGTTTGTCCTGCATGGACACGTAAAGGAAGGATGCGGCTTCCTTCCACCACCCCATGCTGACTGTTGCCGACTTTTGCTGATTTTGCTTCCCGGTGGCTGACCGTGCCATGGAAGTCATGGTGCAGGTCTGCCTTGGAGGTGGAAAAGGGAAGCAGCCACCTGATGTTCGAGCTCTCCCTGTTCTAGATGGGCAGAGCACAGTGTATTGGCAGCACGGCATCCTCCCATGGCTGCAGACATCCACCTGCCTTCCCTCCTGCGGAATGCCAGGAGGGGCTGAGCTTCACAAAGAGCTTTTGTTGAGGCTTTAGACCAGGAGGTTGTTATGCTGCAGTGCTGACTCGCTGTGTTGTGAGTGCTCTGTGGGAGCTGACATGTTGCATCTGTGTTCTGGCTGCTCACTGGGGGTGCCCTTCCCCTGGCTTTGCTGGAGGTGGCTTTTGGGCTGGCCTGCTCCTCAGAACTGGGACTAATTGCAAATCTTACGAGAAATGTAATGAGGGAGCAGAATGTTTTCTGAGGCAGTCTAGGTCAGGCAAGGTCCTCCTTGCACTAATGTAGCATCTGATGGTCCAGGGTACTAGAAAGGGGTGCACTTGTGTATTTGGTGCCTCTGAGCATCCCTGCTGGGATTTTGTTTATCTGCTTGACCCTGCTGTTTCCAGGCTTCGGGACAGTGCTTGCAGTCAGGATGCCCAGTGGGACAAGTAGCAGCTTCCCTCCAGACAGCCTCCAGCTGAGGCTGTACTGGGGAGGGAGGCGCAGAGTCCCCAGCAATGGGCAGCACTTTCTCCTTTACCCAGAGCTTCCTGGAACTGCAGAGCTTCCAAGAAGTCCTGTGACTGAGGAGCTGAGGGTGGAGGTGCCCAAGGTCTCCTGCCTGCTGTGAAAGTGTTGACCACGAGCTCCTGCTCAGATTGATTTTCCTCCTTGCCCTCTTCCAGGCATCAAAGCTGCAGTGCTCGTGGTTTATAACCACAAGGGAGCTGTGCTCGTCTGCGAATCTTCATACATAAAGGGCGCCTCTGAGCAGGTGAGTGCTGTTTACATGAAAAGATGCTGTCTGTGCTCTGGAGGAGGCTGGTGGGGAACCAGCCTCCAGTCTCAGGGCCTTCAGGCTTCTGTTTCTGCCTTCCCTGCCAGGCATCTCTTACTGGAGGGAAACAATTGCAAGTACTTTTCCTTGTCTGTATGGCCGGAAAACATCCTGCATTGTGGGGGAAAATGTGAATTGACATGAGACCAGCAACTAGCTGGAGGCCCAGATGTTGTTGGTGATCTGCAGTGTCTTGGAAAGCAAGCTATGAAATGATCACCAAAAAGAATCATGGAATCACCATAGAATCAGAGAATGACTTGGGTTGGAAGGGTCCTTAAAGCTCACCCAGCCCCAATCCCTGCTGTGGGCTGGTTGCCCCCCACCATCTCAGGCTGCCCAGGGCCCCATCCAACTCAGCCTTGAGCAGCTCCTGGGATGGGGCACCACAGCTACTCTTGAGACAGTGCCTCATCACTTTCTAACATCTAATATAAATCTCCTCTCTTTTATATTAAAACCACTCCCCATTACCCTATCACTATCAGTCTATGTAAAAAATTGGTTTCCTTTCTGGTTATAAGCCCCCTTTGCATACTGAAGGGCTGCAAGGAAGTCTCTACAGAGTCTTCTCTTCTGCAGGCTGGGCAAGCCCAGCTCCCAAAACCTTTCTTCATAGCAGAGGTGTTGCAGTCCCCTGATAATCCCCATGCCCTCCTCTGGACCCGTTCCAACAGCTCCGCATCCCTCCGGTGCTGAGGGCCCCAGGCCTGGACGCAGTACTGCAGATGGGGCCTCACGAGGGCACAGCAGAGGGGCACATTCCCTCCCTGTCCCTGCTGCCACCGCTCTGTTGATCCAGCCCGGGATGCTGTTGGCCTTCTAAGCTGGAAGTGTACACTGCTGCACCATGTACAGATTTTTGTCCACCAGAATGCCCAAGTTCTTCTCTGCAGGGCTGCTTTCAAGGAGTTCCCCAGTCTGTGCACATAACTGGGATTGTGCTGATCCATGTGCAACAGCTTGCACTTAGCCTTGTTTCACCTCGCTGAAGAAGTAGGGATCTCTTCATTTACACAGACTTTCATGCAGGAAAGCAAGCAAAAGAGTGTAAAGCACGAGCAAGGTATGAGAGTTCACAGCTTAGCTTAAAGTGTTTGTTATTTAAAGGGAAAATAAGGTGAAAGTACTGCCTGAAGTGACCTGTAGATTTATGTGGCATTTGGGTTTGGGAGTCTGGGAGAGGCTAGACTTCAAGACTGCCATCTCTGCATGTGTGACCCTGAAGGCAGGCAGCACCCTCCTGCCCATCTCCTCCTGGTGAGCATCTAAATCATGCTAGCCCTGCATCTCCCACTTTTTTTCTTTCCCCTCAGAGCTTCCGTGGAGACTAAAGAGCTGGAGAGGACAGTGCAGAGGTTCGGAGGCACACCGTGATGGTGGGAGCCATTCCACGGCAGCCACGCCGCTTCTGGGGGGTGCCTGGCTGGCAAGTGTCTTCAGCTAGCTGTGCCAACGATCGCCCGTTGTGGGACGGGGAGATTGATCCGGAGTGGAGTGGGGTTCTGCTGCAGAAGGGTGAGTGTGGGGGCAGCCAGGACAGGCTGAAGTGGTGGGTTACACAGCATCACAGAGTGGCTGAAGTCTTTGTCTGTCTGGCCCAGCCCCAGCTCCAGCAGGGACACACAGAGCATGTTGCCCAGGACTGTGTCCAGGCAGCTTTTGTAGATCTGCAAGGAGGTGCAACCTCACCTGCACAATAACAAAGAGCTTCCTGGTGTTCAGACGGAGCCTGCTGTATTTCAGTTTGTGAGCTCTCTGCCTCTTGTCCTGTCACTAGATGCCAATGGAAAGAGGCTGGCACCATCACCTTCCCACCATCCCTTCAGGTTGTTACAGGTATTGATGAGATCCCCTCTGAACCTTCTCTCCAGGCTGAACAGTTACAGCTATCAGCCTTTCTTCACAGGAGAGATGCCCTAGTCTCTTAATTATCCCTGTGGCCATTTCCTGGACTATCTCAGAAGTGGCCTAACCAGTGCTGAGCAGAGGGAAAGGATCACAGCCCAGGATACCATTAGCTTTCTTTGTGGCAGGGGTGCCCCACTGGCTCACAGTCAACTTGGTGTCCACCAGGATATCTGAGGGCATTTTCTGTAAAGCTGTTCCCCAGGTGGCTGGCCCCCAGCCTGTACAGGTGCATGCTTTCATTGTTCTCTTAGAAGAAATTTCCTGGGCTCAATCACCCTGGCCTGGCACCTTTCCTTCCATATCACAGTAGGAAAATACCACTTGTGGCCTTGGTCTCCAAATGGCCTTGACCTGCTTGAAGAATTGCTTCTGTTGCGTGCCTGCCCCAAGCCTTAGCTCCAGAGGAGCAGAGGCAGCTGTGGAGACAGGCAAAGGGCAGAGCTGGCAGGTGTGGGCTCTTTGTAGGCTGTTTGTCAGGCTCTGGAGCTCCTTGGCATGCCACTGACTTTTATGCAGACATCTCATCTCCTTGTCTCTTGCAGACATTTCAGGGTTTATCAATCCGGACAGTTTATGGCCACAACTCTGACACATGGTGAAAATAAAAATCAAGGCCTTGCGCAGCATGAAGGAGGTCGACTCCTCCAGGCATGCAAGGATGGGTGACATGGATAGTACAGGGGCAGATGGATGGTGCAGGAGTCCATGGTGGTCTCTGCAGCTGCTGGTGCCACTCAGCTGCTCATCCATGCGATTGAGAACTCTGGTCCAAGCTATCAGAGCTAGCTGTGATAATGGTTCAGGTTCCTCTGGGTTGCACAGGCAGGTTCCCATCCCTACTGCGAGGCTGGCAGCCTGAGTCAGCCTGCGTCCTTCGGCGCATGTGGCTGGGACAGGTTTTCTTGGCAAGGACTCACAGATCTGATTGCTGGCACCCGATGGAGTGGTTACAGTCCTGAGCCTCTGGGACTGGTCTGACCTGCCTTATTCCTGCACTCCAGAGCAGTACGAGTACATCAGATCCCCAGCAGAGGGCAGACCCCCTTCTCCTTACTTGTACAAACTTGTCCACAATAGCCTCCAGCGCAGCTGGAGACTCCTCTCAGTGCCCAGGCCAGGAGGGAAGTGCTGATCCTGCAGGTGAGTGATGCCACAGGGTTCTCTGGAGAAGCCACGCCGGGCTGGTTCCTCCTCCCATCCCAGGGTGAGCTGCCTACCTCCCAGCAGGGCTGGAAAGCTGGACAAGGACCATGATCTCATCTGACCTCACTCCTTTCTCTTTCTAGAGCCCCATACTGGCGGGCTCACCTGGACATCTTGAGCAAGGAGTCCAGCTCCTGCCCTCTCAGCATCACCTGTGGCACTTTACTGTCCCCTTCCTGCTGCTGCATGGGCTGTCCTGACTCTGACTCCACGTGGGGTCCAGCCAAGTAAGGCTCCATGCGGCACATCCACACAGAGACGCCTCTGCCCCCGGAGCGCGGCACTGACTCCAGCCTGTCCCGACCCAGTGGAGAGGCGGCCTTGGAGCCTTCCTCACAGCACTGTGCCCACCATGGCATCCTCATGGGCTACAACGAGACAGAGATCAAGCGCCAGAAGGTTTACCAGGTCTCCATCTTCTCCCATCTCTCCAGCTCCTCCGAGAGCACGGAGCAGCGAGCAGGCAGTCATCCGACTCTCAAGAGGGGCTACCCTGAGCAGCGAACTCCAGAGGGGGTGCGGGATCCCAAACGAACTCACTGGGGTGGAGGGTTGGACAGCAAGCGTGATGGGGGCCTGGGACAGGCTGCCCTGGAGGACGATGATACTTTTGAGGATGGTCTGCTGGTGGACGAGCTCTCTCTGTGCGGCTCTGCCCAGCACTTCTCCCACAGTGGGCTGCAGGTGGTGGAGCACCGATGCGTGAGCAGCCCCAGCCCCAAGGCCAATAGAGAGGACAAGCCGCAAGATACCTCCTCCTTCTGGCCACAGCACATTGCTTGCAGTACTTTGCACACAAGAGATGATTGCCCTGTCCCCTCGGGGAATCAGCTTGCAGACTGCTGGGAGAATGGGGAGCGAATGAGTGGCCACAACCTACTTGACCTTGATTTGCACAATATTGCACAAACACCCCAGCTGGACTATGGTGGGAGGGGAGAGAAGCCAGGCAGCAGCCCCGCTCACAGCTGTGGGGCTGGCGAAGCAGAGGAATGGCCGGTGGCTAATGGGTGCAAGGAGCCTCCAGCCCCACAGATGTTACTCAGCCCTGAGCCCAGCAGCCTGAGCTCCCAGGAAAAGACACCCTGTGGGAACAGCAGCAGCGTTAGCTGCCCTGCCAAAAGGAAGCTGCTGCCCGCTGGTGAGATTACAGCTGACTCCTGCTCTGAGGATGAGAGCTTATCCCAGCTGGTGAGGAAGAAGAGAGCCCTGCCATGCCACCCAGTGCCCACAGCCTGCCGCAGCACTGACGCCAAGGGAGCCCCTTTCTGGAATCACCTGCTTCCCACAGCCAAGGTAAGTGTCACTGCAGGGGCAGGAGGAGGCAGGGAACGTCCTGGGGACACCCAGAGCTGTCCTTTGTGGGCATGTAGCCCACAGTGGCATGGCATTATGTATTGTCCAAGTGGCACAGTGCGGGCATGAGCTGGGCAGTGGCTGGTGGCTGGCCCTGGGACTGGCAGTGTGTAGGCTGTCACTTGTCTCTGCAGAAGCAGAGGCACCCTTGGCTGGTTGCTTCTCAGAGCTGGGATACACTGTGCATGGGACACAGCTATATCCCTGCCCACGTGCCCTTTTTGGTGACTGTCCCCAGCTTGGCTGCCCCAGCACTGCCTTTGCAGAGTGAGGCTCTCCAGTAGCTTCCCTTGTCATGCCTTCCCGGTCATGCCAGCCAGTTCCATCATCCCTTTGTGTTGTGCTGCCCTTTGTGTGGCTTCCAGAAAGGAAAACCCCTGAAAAGGGGGTGCCTTTAAAAGGAGGCCACAGTGTGGCCCTAGTTTTAGGCCCCCACCCTACAGCTGTAGGAGCACAGCTGAGAGCAGCACAACCCTGTGCCTAGACTTCATGCAAATCGCCTAGGGATGGGACTTTTCCCAGACTGGCCAGGGAACCTTGTTGTATGTGTTACCATTCCCTGGGACCTGGTTTGTAGGGTGGGAGGCTGTGTGCTGCACCCTTGGCTCAGGCACCACCACCACCTTCCTCAGCAGGGCCACTTTGGGAGAGTGAAGATGTGCCCCTGTAGCTAGTTATGGATTTGGGCAGCCCTGTAGCCCCTGTATGCCTTGTGCTGCCCAGCCTGTTGCCTCAGAGGGACTTGTCTCATTTGCTGGGACCACTGTGGGACAGGCCAAGTGGTAGCATCTCCTGGGGCACGCAGTCCCCAGCTGCTGCCCTAATACAGTTCCTGGTTTCATGTCCTTTCCAGAGCTCTGCAGATTGCACTACGGTCGGGAGGAGGCTGAAGAGTGGGCTGCGCCTCAAATCGTGAGTGTCGCGGCAGCGAGGCCTCACTGCAGGGTCCTGAGTACAGTGGTCCCAGCACCCTACATCCCAGTGGGGTGGTCAGGTTGGGTTGACTTGCAAGACCCACAAGAGCCCTGGCTGTGAGGTGGAGGGAGGCTGCTTCCAGGGTTAGGAAAACGAGTTCAACCTCCACTGAGGAAAGGGGCAGGAAAGAGGGAGATGCCCTCATCCCTGTTGGGGAGGGATCTGCAATCTCAGGAACACATGCGGCCCAGGTCTCTGCTTTCCAGTCCCATGCTGATATTCTTCTCTCTCTCAAGGCGACATCTCCGGAGCAGCCTCCGGAGAGGGACCCGTTCCTCTGCAGCATCCTGGGCCACCACCACTGTCAGCCATGCTCTGCTGGGCAACTTTGAGGTAAAGGCATCCACGTCACGATGGCCTGCTGGGGATGGAGGTGGGTCCTGAGAGCTCGGGTTGGGCTGGCACCACCATGGGAGAAGCTGAGCCTGATTGGAGCCAGCTGCTTTCTTACAGCAGTTGGCATGGGGCTTGGTGGCCTGTCCCAAGGGCCCAGTGCTTGCTGGCTGTGTTGGCTGGCAGATGTTCACCAAGAGGACAGCTCAGCCAGCGCGTCCTTCTCTGTGTCAGAACGGTAGTTTAAGCCCATCTGTGGGGTCTCTCTCTGAAAGCACAGCCAGGGTCTCCAGAGAGCCTGGAGGCACACGAGGGTCCACAGACATGTGCTTGTAGTGCAGACTGTTGACCTTACACAGTGTTTGAAGGTCTTTAATGCTTTCCTCCTCTCTCAGGAGTCCATCCTGAAAGGGCGCTTTGCACCATCAGGACGCATCGAGGGGTTCACCGCAGAGATCGGTGCCAGCGGCTCCTACTGCCCCCAGCATGTCACCCTGCCCGTGGACGTCACCTACTTTGACATCTCCGAACACAGCGCGCCCTCACCTTTCCTGGTACGCGGAAGGGCTGGGCCTGTGGGGGAGGTGGCTGAGGGCTGTGTCCAGACACTGCGTGTTCTCTGAGTCTGCTCTTCTCTGGAAAGCATGGCTCGAGCAACTACACATCTGAGGGTACCACCACTTAACCTGCAAAGCAAAGAGGAAGTGGGATCTCGGTGCTGTGCCAGGTCCCAGCTGGGCTATAGGTTTCTCCCTCTCACACATGCCGTTTCTTTTGCCCTAGGGAGTGATTGACTTGGAGGCCTTGGGAAAGAAGGGTTACAGTGTTCCTAAAGCTGGAACCATCCAAGTGGTGAGTGGTGGGTGGGCTCCTGTTGCTTCTCAGGGTAGATACACTGCATTGTCATAGAATGGCTTGGATTGGAAGGGATCATCTAGTTCCAATCCACTGCTGTGGGCAAGGACATCTCCCACCAGACCAGGCTGACCAAGGCCTCATCCAGCCTGGCCTTGAACACTTCCAGGAGTGGGGCATCCACAGTTTCTCTGATATTTTTCCGCTTGACTGAAGCAGCAGCCAGACAGCTTTGTACAGAGTTTGCATGGCCACCAAAAAAGCACAGTGGAGGAAGCATGGGGCTCCCCATGGTGCTGGCAGAGGGATAGAGGGACAGGAGATCTGGGGAAGGTCGAGGCTGGTGGGGGCCTTGGCAGGAGAGTGTATATGTGCAGCGAGGATGGGATGGGAGCACAAGAGTGGAGGTGGGTGGAGAGGACTAACCTGTGTGGGTTGGGTCTCTGAGCAATGTTTACTGGATTTTATGGGCTGGGCAAGAGCTGGGCCTCACGCAAAACCCCCTGGGTCTGATGTGCAGCAAGGATGACTCTTCTGGTCCCTTGTGTCCTCTGTTACTGCTCCCAGATGCCCCAGCCTTACCTTTGGATTTATTCCTGGGCTCTTCCTTGTCTGACCCCCACCCACCCATCCTCTACCCCCAGACCTTATTTAACCCCAACAAGACTGTGGTGAAGATGTTCTTGGTGACGTACGACTTCCAGGACATGCCTGCCAACCACATGACCTTCCTACGCCACCGCATCTTCCTGGTTCCTGTGGGGAAAGAGAAAGGGGCCACCGTGGCCTGCAGTGAGCCACCAGGCACTGGCCCACCCCGCAGGGTCCTCTGCTACCTGATGCACCTGAGGTAGGGATACTGGGTGGGATGGGGACCTGCCCAGGAGCACCTTGGGCTCCCAGACCCCTTTTCCCTATGTTTCCTTCCCCAAACCTACAGATCTGGCTGTCTAGGGATACGGCAGCCTGACCCCACAGCTGTGGGGAGGAGCAGGGACCAGCCTCTGTTTGCACTGAAGGGCTGCAGGGAGGTGGAAGCTGCCGTCCTGCCCAAGGACAGTGGGCACTTTCGCTCCAAAGGCAACCAGAATGTGGCCACTTTGACCAGGGGCCATGGGAGGGAAGGGAATTGTGTCCCCTGCTCCCAGCGAGGCTGACCTGGCCTTTGCTGCCATGCCTGAAGTTTGTTCACCCTTCTCCTCTCAGATTTCACAGCTCCAAGTCTGGGAAGATCTACCTTCACGACAACATCCGGCTGCTTTTCTCACGCAAGTCGATCGAGGTCGACTCGGGGATCCCATATGAACTGAAATCCTTCACGGAGATGCCAAGGAACCCTCGCTACTCGCCCTGGCCCTGACTTTCTCCCTTGCTCGGGGCCACCGAGGAGTGCCCAGCCCAGAGCTTTGGGGATCAATGAGTAAAGGAGAGACCAAGTGCAGCCGCCTTGAAGTTTCCCAACCCTATGCACCTATCCTCCTGAGCAGCACTGATGTCACTGTGCCCTGGGGCAGAGCTGGCATCACCAAAGGGGATTTGTGAGGAGGGGCAAGGGCTGGGGAGCACCCCAGGGCTGCGCCCAGGACTTTTTTTTGTGAGCTGGGAGGTGTGGCTGGAGCTGAGGGGGAAGGCTTCTCCCAACCTGGCCCTGGGTTGGGAGCAAAAAGTTCAGAAGTTTGTATTTATTAGTATTTATTGTCATAGGGGTGCGGAGGTGTTGGAGATATGGTTCCTGGCAGGGGGTAGCCAGGGTGATGGGGATGAGGGCAGCCGTGAAGGATGAGCCTGGAGGGTGGCCGAGACTCACTGGGCACCAACTCTGTGTGGCTGGAACGTCGCTGTGTGTGTGTGTAGGGGTGTGAATCCATCCAGGGTGCCAGCCACCGGCCAGGAATGACACGGGAGCTGGGGGCTGTGGTCCTTCAGAGGACCAGGTAGAACCCGCAAGCCCTGCCTGTCCCTCGGGCCCAGCCCGGGGGGCTCACGGGCAGGTGAGGAGCAGCTCCTTCCCTTCACCCCAGCACCCCGCTGGCTTCCCCCTGCAGCACCCCAGGGCTGGGGGCTCGCCCCACGGCACCCCGTGTCGAGGCCCCGCCCGGAGCGCTGTAGCGGTACCTCTGTGTTGGTTTCTATTTAATAAACGTTTGGAAACCCAGCCCGGACCTCCGACCTCGGGCACCGCGGAACCACGGCGCGAGGCGGCCGCGCCGGGCCGGGCCGGCAGGAGGCGGCGGCGCTCCCGGAAGGGGCGGTGCGCCGCGGCCGCAAATGGTGGGGCCGGACGATGGCGGAGCTCCGGGCGGCGCGGCCGTGCTTCCCGCGGGCCGGCAGGAGGCGGCGGCGGAGGAGGAGGCGGAGGAGGAGGACGGGGAGCGGGATGGGAGCCGGGGCCTGAGCCGCGGGAGCGGCGGACCGGCGGCGGGGCGGGAGAGGCTGCTGC
>NC_034438.1:8501864-8688229 GCF_002078875.1 Numida meleagris | reverse complement strand
GGCCCGGAATGGAGGAGGGGGTCTGAGGGATGCTCGGAGCAGGGATGGGGCGCTGCGTCCCGCAGCGGGCCGGGATCCGAGGGGAGCGGGGCGGTGTCCGCAGCCGGCGTGAGCCCCGCGTGCAGCCGCGGGGAGCCCCGCGTCGCAGCCTGGTCTTCTCGCCGCGCGGTGCAGGGTGGAGGCCGGCAGCCCGGCGGGGGCGTGAGCGGTGTGCGCGGTGCCGGCCCCATTCCGTGCCTTTCCTTTCCCGCAGCGCGCTCCGCTGCTGAAGAGCCCGGCGTGGCTGGCCCCGGCCCCGCAGCGGCTGAACTCCGGCCTGCCCGTCAATATCGGCGTGCTCTTCGTGCCGCAGCAGGAGGCGTGGGTGGTGGAGAGGATGGGCAAGTTCCACCGAATCCTCGAGCCTGTAAGGAGCCGCTGTCCTCCCCGTCTCCATCCCGCGGGTTCCTAGAGCGGTAGCGAGCGCGTCTTGTGCGCGGATGTAGGGGATGGTCCGAGTGCCTGTGCTTGTCCTTACGGACCGGGGTCCTTTTAACTGCCTGCAGACTAATTTCTTTTAGTGGGGTGTTAATGGCAGTAAGTAATTTAAAATCCCTCGTGTGTGAAGTACGCTTATCAGAAGTTATGGCGGCACATTGTGCTTGGGGTTTGTTTGCACATCCCTCTATTCTGGCTGAGCTCTCTGGGTGGGAAAGCCCCTGCCTGGCTTCAGGGCTCAGCTGTCTAATCCCACCTTTATCGCAGGGTTTGAATTTCCTCATCCCTCTGCTTGATCGGATACGTTACGTGCAGAGTCTCAAAGAAATTGTCATCAATGTCCCGGAGCAGTCAGCTGTCACCCTAGGTAAGGAAGATCTTCTGTCTCCTGCCCCTTCCTTTGCATCTGGGGTGAGCAAGGAGCAGTGTGGGGTGAGCAGAAATGTCTCAGGCTCCTGCACTTGGCCCTGTCCTGGGGACTCAGGCTTGTCCATACCCATGGCAGTGTGACCAGAAGAACCCCATCAGTGCCTCTGGGCTGCTCCACTTCTGCTTTGCTCTGATCATCACAGAAAAGGATCAATTTTTCAGAATTTATATGTTTTCCTGTTTTCAAAAACAAAAACACAGGAAAAACGTCCTGTGTTTTTGTAAATGTCACACAAAGATTTCAGGTCAGGTTGCTGGGCACACTTGTTAAAATTCTAGTGTTAAGTATCCTATTTATTTCTCACTTAAAGCTTCTGTCTGTTAACATAACTATAGCATGAAACATTTTGATCTCAAGACCTGAGACTTCTTGTGTCAAAATGAGGCATTCTGTAGAAGAAGTAGAAGCCCTTTTTGCACAAGGATCTGCATTTCTGCTAATCCTGCTGTAAGGGAACTGTTATGTCATGGCCTGAACTGGTGGTTGAGCACCTGGTGAAGGGTTGGCCCAGGAAGCAGAGGTGCAAGCAATTCACCTTTGCTTCCCACATGACTGTAAGGAGTGGACCCCTCCCTGGGCTCATTTAAGGACTGGCCTCCACAGGGAGAGTGTCTCCTGGACGAAGGCTGCTCCCTGAGAAGGAGTGTTCTGTAGACAGAGACCCTGTCACTAGTCAGATGAGTGAACTTCTTCCTATATGTGATTATTGACGTTTCTAACAGCACTTTGCCTGGTATTGCAAAGAATTTATCAAAACCAATTTCACTGCTTCCAAGGGTCAACATCTGCCATGCTATAGCAGGAAAGGGACTAGCCCTGAGGAGGTGCCATGCTTTTGCTTTAGTAAACAGAATGTGTTGTTCTTTCTTGGCAGATAATGTCACCCTGCAGATTGATGGAGTGCTCTATTTGCGTGTCATGGATCCCTACAAGGTACCATCCCTGCTGTGCTGAGGCTTAGCTTGAACCAAAGGGCACGAGGCAGCCTGCAGCCTCCTGTAGCCCTGGCTGTGCCCAGTGGGCTCTGTGCAGCCTCAGCATGCTGGCTGCTGTGCAGCCCCTCATGCACAGCTTGCTGGCCTCTCCCAGCTCGCCTTCCTCTGGGACATGTGCTCCATCCTCTGTGAGGCTCTGTGAGTGCTGTGCAGGTGGGTGGGCCAAGTGCCCCTTCCTTGGGTCTGCTCTCTGGGAGGAGGAGCTCGGCAAAGATGTCTGCAGCAGTTTTTTCATCTTAGCATGATGTTTATCCACTCTGCCTCTCTGGAGGTCCCTCTCAGCACTATCACAGACTTTGAATCTTTTGCTTCTGCTCTCCAGGCTAGCTATGGGGTGGAAGATCCCGAGTATGCTGTGACCCAGCTGGCCCAGACCACCATGAGATCTGAACTTGGCAAACTTTCCCTGGATAGAGTCTTCCGGGTGAGCTGGGGAGGTGGATACTGGAGCTGCCAGGTTCTGGCAGCTTCTTGAAACCCTGTGGGGTCTGTGCAGCCAGGCTGATACATTTAACAGCAAAATGCTTTTTGCTTAGAGGGCTTGTGGCTTCTGTTTCACATAGCCTGTTTGTGGATCCTTGGAGATGTGTCTTGCTTCAGTTACTTTTGTCCTGTGCCCTGACCTGCATGGTGTAGCTCTGTTTCTCTCGAGTCATCAACTCTTTGCTCAAGTTCAGTGATGAGTGTCCTGCTGACCATGTTCAAGTGGGCTGTAAGCCTCATGCTGCATTTTTTTGGGTGGAAGCAGGAACTGTTTTCATTCCTGGAAGAGATCTGTGTATTCAGTTGTACGCTGATGCTTGTATCAGCAATTTCAGTCATAGTCACTGCTCTCAAGGGAAGAAGGTGACCTCAAGAGATGTGGGAAGCATCTGGCCCTGCCTTAAACTTGTGGAGTTGGGCTTTTCTGGCTAACGTTGGCCAGCAGGGGAGGTGTCTGCATCCCTTCTGATCTCTGTCTTCATGCTCTCTTCTTTTTTTTCCTCTGCTGTTTCATTTGTACCGTCCAGGAGCGTGAGTCCCTCAATGCCAATATAGTGGATGCCATCAACCAAGCCTCAGACTGCTGGGGTATCCGGTGCCTACGCTACGAGATTAAGGACATCCACGTGCCCCCGCGTGTGAAGGAATCTATGCAGATGCAGGTTTGGCTCTCTGGGTGAACAGTCTGGAATGAGACATAAGCCTCCCCTTCCACTCAGCACGGTTGTTCTCCATCCAGAGCTGACAGCACTGGGCTCTCCTGCAGGGAAGGAAGCCTGTTGGCACTTTGGCTGCAAATATACAAGTATTGAATAAATAATTTCCATCCTTATTCCTGCAGTGGAGGCCCCTGCCTGTTACACACAAGCTCTGCCAGCTCCCTTTAAAATCCCAAGAAGCAGAACCAGCCCACACTGGGGATCTCTCAATGTTGTGTAGCTGTCTTCTTACCCTTTGCTGAGCCATGCTTGCCCAAGTGAGATGTTAGGAGTGTGTCTCTGCTGCCCTCTCCCCATGGGTGGGATTCCATCAGAGCATCTGTGGCAGGTGGGCTGCTGGCCTGTTGTCCTGCTTTCATGTAGGACAGAGTTCATTTCCTCTGCAGTGCTTGGTATGATGCTGTGATTTGGCTCTAGAAGAAAAAACAATGTTGATAATGATAATGAGCAATGATTTCATTGCTCAACAACACTGTGCGGAGCCAAGGGCATTTTAATGTTCAGTTTCTCATACTGTCCTTCCCAGTGGGGCTGAGGGGGAGCACAAAGAGCTTGGAAAAGACAGTACTGGAATAGCTGACCTAAACTGGTCAAAGGGATCTTTGGTACTATGTGACATAAGGTGAAAAAACTAAAAGACTTTGGGGAGTGGGCTGGGGGACTGCCTGGATATCAGTCAGCGGGTTGTGAGCAATTGCTTTGTGAATCACTTGTTTTGTAAAATTATGTATGTGCGTGTGTATATATATCGTTATCATTACTGTCCCTTCTCTCTTCCTTTCCTGTCTTAGTAAATAGTTTTTATCTTTGAAAAGAAGTTTTGCTTATTTCTTTTTCTCTGATTCTCTCCCCCATCCCACTGCGAGCTGAGCAGTGAGTGAATGGCAGTGCAGTGTGGAGCTGCCTGCCAGGTTAAACCTCAACACCTGTGCTTGCAGGTGGAGGCTGAGCGACGGAAGCGGGCAACAGTTCTGGAGTCAGAGGGAACACGGGAATCTGCTATCAATGTGGCTGAGGGGCAGAAGCAGGCCCAGATCTTGGCGTCAGAAGCCGAGAAAGCCGAACAAATCAACAAAGCTGCTGGTAGTGCTTTGGGCTGGAATGTGTCTTGAACACTAGGGCCTAGGGGGATCTGCACTGCTCTGTACTGAGGGGTGATGCTCCTTGAGAGCAGACTGCATCGCTGTGGGCCAGGCTTCCTCAGCTGCTCTCATTCCTTGCTGCTAGGGCCTTTGAGTGTTGCCCCTCTGCAGCCAGGGGAAGCAAGATGGCTGTTGTAGAACAATGCTGTGCTGTTGTTATTAAAAAGGAGGCTTTGCATGAATGACATTTTCTTGCTATAGTTCTTGCAAGCACTTTGCCTCAGTTCTGATGTGCATTCTGCTGTGCTGTGTTGCAGGAGAAGCCAATGCCATGTTGGTCCGGGCCAAGGCCAAGGCTGAGGCCATTCAGCTCCTGGCAGCTGCTCTGGCACAGCAGGTGAGCCACGGCTTCTGGAGGAAGCCAGAGCTTTGGCGTTAGCTCTGAGGAAGGTGAAACTGAAGCTGGGGTGGCACATAGCTTTCTCTCTGATGCCTGCTGGCATCTCCAGCAGCAGTGAGGAGTTCTGCTGTTGTGCTGAGCCACCATGCAGGGCTGGGCTGAACTCTTGGTGTTACATGACTCGGCGTCTTTCCTAATGAGCCTGATCTGTCTCTCTCCAGCATGGCAGTGCAGCAGCCTCTCTCTCTGTGGCTGAGCAGTACGTGAGCGCCTTCTCCAAGCTTGCCAAAGATTCCAACACGGTCCTGCTGCCAACCAACACTGGTGATGTCACCCACATGGTCGCACAGGTCAGTGTCAGCAATGGGATCACTTCTCTTGGGAGCTGGTGAAGATGACAGCCTGGTTGCCCCTGGTGGATGGGTGGTTGTGCTGAGTGAGAGAAGGTGTGGAGATGAGGAAATTGACCCAGTGTATGGGTCTGAAATAGAAGGTGTGGCCTGGAGCAGCTGCTTTGCAGCATCCTGTGGGAACCAGATGGTCCCTGTTGCGGCAGACCTTGGCTGCAGAACTGGCCTGTGCTGGTTTGCAGCTGTAGAAAAGAGGGTAGAACAAGCTGGTGAAAATACAAGGCAAGTGCTGACTTTCTCACTGTCTGTTTGATATGTAAGTTTTCCTCTTCCCTGTCCATCTCTCTGCTGGCATGGAGCTGAACATAGAGCAGGGATTTGGGTTAGTTCCTGAAGGCACTGCTCTGTGCTGGCAGTAGTTATCCATGCAGCTGTCTTAAAATAGTCATGTGGCACGGCAACATTAGGGCCTCAAACAGGGCCCTTTTAGAAGCTACCATGGCCCTGTCTACCTTGTGGGGCCTGCTCTGCCCAGCCCCATGCACACACTGTCTTCTCCTGGCATAGTCCTGATGCAGGGACCCTTCCTGCTGTCCCACAGGGCTCTCTCTAGGGACAAATTACCATCCTTGTTCCTGTATCATGCAGTGTCTCGTCTTCTCCCTAATGGCTCTCTCATTTCCTGCAGGCACTAGGCATCTACACCACACTGACCAAGACGCAAGCTGTGAAGACTCAGGATGAGCTACCTCCAGCCCATGGGGACCCGCAGCCCCCCAACACAGAGATGCTTAAGGCAGAGCAGGTGACCTCCAGCTAGTGGGGCTGAACAGACACTGGACACACTGATGGGACAGCACCCACCAGAAAGGGGATACTTGTCCAGGGCCTGCAAGGCTGCGGGGAGCCCTGTTTTGCCACCCTCCCCAGCTAGACATTCTTCTTCTTCCCTTGGCCCTTATTTTGTATCTGAATCTGATCATGTAATAAATAGTACCATTGCTGCAGCGCATCCTCGTGATGCTCAGGCCTGTGTTCCAACATGGAGGGATGCAACATGAAGTGAAGTCTGTCCTGAGAGGCACTGGGCCTGTGACAGTCTGCAAGAAGAGCCTGGAGATTCCTTGGTGGGGCCATGAACCGCCTGTAACTGGAATTGCATGAAGCCTTGTGGCAGCGCTTGCATACAGCAGCGCAAGCTGTTGCAGGTGCCACTTGTGGAATGGGTAGAGGAGCATGCTGGAAATTGGTGCTGGTGTCAGTATGCAGGGAGGGAGGGGAGCAGTTCTGGAGTTTGACAGATGCCAGTTGAGAGGGATCAGAGCTGCGGTCTGTGCAGAGGACAAATGCTGAACCTCATACATCAGGAGCAGGAGCAAACTGGGGATGCAGGAGAGTCAGGAGCGTTCCCTGTGGTATGTTACCATAGAATCACGGAATATCTTGAGTTGTAAGAGACCCATAGGGATCACCAAGTCCAGCTCATGGCTCCACACAGGCCCACCCCAAACCCAGTGCCTGACTGATGTGCAAACACCCCTTGAGCACCAGCAGCTCAGGGCTGTGCCCGCTGCCCTGGGCAGCCTGTTCCATGCCCACCGCACTCTGGGCAGAGCCCTTCCCTAACCCCCGGCCCTCCCCTGGCACAGCTCTATGCCATTCCGTCGGGCTCTGCCGCTGTCACGGAGAGCAGAGCTCAGCGCTGCCCTCCGCTCCCTGTGAGGAGCTGCAGCTGCCATGAGGCCTCCCCTCAGCTCCTCTGCGCTGGGCCCAGCACACCCAGGGCTCTCAGCCGCCCCTCACCACCTTCGCAGCCCTCATTTAGGCACTTTCGGAGAGTTTCATGTCCTTAATTAATACTTAATTAACTTAATGGATCCCGCTCCGGAGGAGCTGGGACGCGCTCAAGTCTCACGGAAGATGTTTGGAGGACTCAGCCCGGCCTAGCCGGGCCCGGCCGCCAGGGGGCGCTGCCACATCCGCCGCTCCGCTCGTCGCCGCTCTCGGGCCGCCAGCGCTTCCGGGGCGGCTGGGGCCGGGCCGTGGCGGCCGCAGGTGAGGTGAGAGGGGAGCGGCGGGGCTGGAAGGGATCGGACGGGGAGGGGAAATGTGGGGACTGAGAACAGCTGGAGCGGCCCGGGGGAGGTCGTGGGGCCGGAGAGTGTCAGCGCGGGACTGGTGAGGTAGCGCATGGTAGTGGCGGAGTGGTGAGGAGGCAGGAAAGGAGGTGTGGGGCCGGCGGTGGGTGAGCGGTGGGGGAGCTCTGAGGGAGGCCGAGGCGCAGAGCGGCGTCAGGAGGGGAATGGGGGGGCACGGGGAAGGAACACCGGGGTGCGGGAGATGCCAGAGTACAAGGGGAGTGGCAGAGGGGGCCGTGGTTGGTCTGGGGTAAAGGGGAGGTTTAGGGCATGCGAGGATGGCATGGTGTGGGTTTGGGGTGTGTGCAAGGTGTTGGGGCTTAGGCAGCAGCCTGGGGGTTATGAAAGTGCGTGGTGTTTGTGGTAGGAGAGCAGTCAGAATGCTAGAGAGGTGCTGGCGGGTATGGTAGAGGCTTGGGTGTGAGGTGCTGATGTGGTGTTGGGGTGCTGTGTGGTGCCTGGGAGTGTTGGTAGAGTGGCTGAACAGTGCAAGGGGAGCTGGAAATGGGAGAGGATCAACTGCAGCAGGATGAGAGCGTGTAAAGGGTTACTCTGCAGGGTGTTGCAGCTGGGCTATGAGGAGAGCTGGGGACAGGAGGCTGTGGGAAGTGTTGGTGACCAGAGCACTGGCCAGGAGTGAGTGCTGGCAGAGGTGTGTTGCCTGGCTCAGGTAGAGCCTTGGGGTCTAAGCTAATTTGTCTTTCCCCATAGGATGCAGCGGTGGCCGGTGCTGCTTTTCCTGGCCTGGGTCTGCTTTCTTTTCTTCTCTGGTATTGGGCTGTTCATGAGTGGCTTCCTGCTCACCCGGATTGAGCTTGCCAACAGCAGTTCCTGCTCAGACCCACTCGTGCCACCACCGTGGGACAAGCAGAGCCTCCCACCAGGCTCCTGTTGGATGCCCCAGCGCTTTCCCAAGGTTGTGCTTGTTATCATCGATGCCCTCCGTTTTGAATTTGCCTTGTTTAACCCAGCCAAGGTCAACCCACTGCCCTATGAGAATAAGCTGAGTTTTCTGCACCACCTGGCAACCTCCCAGCCACACCACGCTCGCCTCTACCGCTTCCTAGCTGATCCCCCCACTGCCACCATGCAGCGCATCAAGGGCCTCACCACCGGTTCACTGCCCACTTTCATTGATGTGGGCAGCAACTTTGCCACCTATGCAATCCAGGAGGACAACCTGCTGGCACAGATGGTGCAGAATGGTACGTGTGGTGTCCAGCCAGGAGAGGGCATGTAGAAGGCACTCATCAGTGCTCATGTGGGACCTTTATTCTTGTCTCCCTGTCAGGGGAGCTGTTCAGCACACCTCGGGCCTGTCAGCTGATTCTTTCACTATACCCCAGACTTAGCCGAACTGTTTTGCAGGTGGGGTTTCTCTATCTTGTACTGGGAGGAGGAGGCAGCTGGGACCGGGGTTAGGATTTATTCAAAGATGGTGAGAAGCATATGAAAGTGGCTGTACTAGTGGTGGCTGTCACAAGGTCACCAGCAGGAGTGGCTCTGACAAGCCAAGGGCACTGCAAGTCTGTTAGCAGTCGGGTAAGAAACCTGATGAGGGCGGAGCTAGGGCCGGGTATGATATGGGAACCTCATGCAGGCAGTGCACCTCCCTGCAGGTGTTACGACATTTTCTGTGTAGTTCAGTGCTGCCTAGATGTGCTTTGTGAGGCAGTAAGGAGCTTCTTGTTAGGATGATCGGATGATGGAGCAGCAGGATGCTGTCTTGTGTTACCCAGAAAGATTTTCTTCAAAGGCTCAGAGTGCCATAAATGCCAGTCATGCCTTTGCCTGGGATGAGGCAAGAGTTTCTGGGTTGTCAGCTTCCCTGTGTGTGAGCAAGGCAGGCAAGTGCAGTAAGTCATCAGAGTGCAAAAGCACTGGTAGACCTTGTGCCACAGCATTAGCTGTGGGGGAGATGGTTTCTGCTGCCAGGCTAAAGAGGCTCAGAAAACACAGAGGCGTGGCTGGTGGCAGACATGGCAAAGACAGGCAAAGTGTGGACAATGGGAAGCATCCATGCTCTTGCCTTTTTTGCATATAAAAACCCACCACAGTTATATTTCGAGTTTGAGCCTAGGACTCAGCTTCTGGTCATCTCCTGTCAGTAGCCATCTGTTGTCTTGTGTTTTACAGTTGGACTGTGGGGCCTTGGCAGCGCTCTGTCTGCTCAGTACTACAGTAATACAAATGAATAACTGTCTACTTTTTGGTCTGTTTAATCTATGTGTCTCTCTACTAAGGTGACATGGCAGAGGTTAATGATGAATAATGAGGTTGTGCTGGTGTACTTGGATCTGGGTGCACTTAGAGGCTTAGGAGGAGGGCAGACCACTCCGTTTATTCAAACTCACTTGCAACCAGATGGTGATTTTAAGTTTCAGTTGCTTTTATTGGTTTTAGAGGGTGCAGTGCTCCAGTGCCTAACCTGGATCTTCTCAAATTGGCAGTAGTGTGGATAATGACATGACTCAGGTGTGCTTCCTACTCTCATTAATTCATTTCTTGCTGCCTCAGGAAGAAGAGTGGTCTTCATGGGTGATGATACTTGGGAAGGACTCTTCCCAAAGAAGTTTTTCCGCTCATATTTCTTCCCTTCTTTCAATGTGAAGGATCTTCACAGTGTTGACAATGGGATCTTGCAGTATCTTTATCCGACTGGTAAGTAGTTCTTCCCCAAAGGCTAGTCTAACTGTTATGTTATACAGGGTTCCTACTGCAAGCTTGAGGTAGAACTGAAGAATTTTTACGTGGTAGCACTGGGCAGTCACACCCACTCATGTCTGCTGCCCAGGGATTACAGTGCTCTAGCTGGATTTCCACAGATAAGCCAGCTTTGAGGTCCCATAAACTGTTTCTCTAAATACTTTTTCTCCATTTGGGAGGTGGGGCTGATTGATCGGACTGGGCTGCAGTTTTGACTTCTACATCTGTCGCAGAAATACACATCCAGGAGGAGCAGCTCTTTCCTCATGCTTTATTTTGCTGTATGGTTGCCTGGCAGTGCTTCAGGACAAATTCAGTAGTCCTGCCACCCAGTGGCAGGCAAGGGCACAGAGCTGCTGAAGCATGAGGATGATTTGTGAATTTTATGTGACTTCAGACTCTATTCTGAGACAAGATTAGGGGAAATGTTCTTTGCTTTATCTGTATATAAATCTAAATAAGTCAAAATTGCAATGGTCTTTAAAGGTGAAGGTCAGGAAATTGCCTTGCTGATGGGTTTTGCCTTGTAGTTTGTCATTTAGTTTGTCATTTAACTGCAAGTGTATTGATTTTCATGTGCTGAGACCCTGGAGCAGAGGGGAGGGATGTGTTCCTAGCTGGAGACAGCATTGGTCTGCCAGGCCCATGTTCCACATGGTATGCAGAGAGGCACGTGGATGAGTGTAACCTGAAATATCTTCAGGGAAGAACTGGATTTCTGGATTTTCCTTTTCCTGAGTGTCCCCTTGGTTTGGCAAGAGGGGAAAACACAGTGATTTCCAGAGGCAGCCAGACAGCTGCGGCAGAGGGATTCAGGAGCAGAGCATGTTCTGAATCCTTGGCTTCTGTGTGATAAGACTTGTCTTGTTTTGCAGTGAACAGTGGTGAGTGGGACTTGCTGATTGCTCACTTCCTCGGTGTGGACCACTGTGGGCACAAACATGGACCCGACCATCCTGAAATGGCCAAGAAGCTCACCCAGATGAATGAGATGCTCAGGTGATTATTGCAGTGGTGGGGGTTGCCAGCTGGTTCCTACTTTCAGCCAAACTACAGGGTCTTACCAGGGGATTTATGGAGACAGAAACCCTGTTACCAGGGAGAATGGATGTGACCAGTAGCAGCTGTAACCTCAGCTTTTGGACAGCCTCAACTGTGTAGACATATGTTCACGAGGGAATGGCAAAGAACAGGGTTTGATTTCAGAGCTAAGGCTGCCTTCAGGTCTTGGAGCCTTGGTTCTCAACCAAACCATCAGGCGATGGAGCCTCACTTTCTGCATCTTAAAAATAGAGATTGTCACACTGAGTCCTAGCTAAGCATTTGGAGAACCTTGGCTAGGGAATGCTGCATTTACTGCACAGGCCCACGAGTTATGTGTTTGTATCAGAGGGCAGAATGGAATCCAGAAATTGGATGACTCTTATGATTGATTTCATTTTTGCTGCTACAAGGAGGGAGTAACTTGCCTTTCTGCATGTGAGAGTGCATATACATGTTGTTGCACTTACTGCATCCTTCAGGGACAAATCCCGCATCTTTTTTCCTTAAAAGTAGGAGATTGCTCACACAATGTGATGCAATAGATAAGACCCTAATGGGATTAGCCTGAAATTGGGAACATTCCTTCTGAATTGCATTCTTTTTAGAGATCCCTGAAGGCCTTGAGAAACACTCACAGGAGATTTAGACAACATCAGTCCACCATATTTCAGTGCTCTGACTTTTTAGCTCATTTTTGAAGCATCCATTGTCCCAGTCCCTGGTTTAGTTGGTACAACCCTATGTCAGCACCTAGTTTTGTTCAGGTCCTTTGGTGAGCTTCACCTCTCTCATATGGTCAGGCTTGGAAGGGAAGTATCCTCTCCCACTTGTGCTCCTAGGGGTTGATGACTTTCCTTATATGTGGTGACAGGTCTTTGGTGGATCACCTGGGGAATGACACTCTCCTTCTGGTGGCTGGAGACCATGGCATGACAGAAACTGGAGACCATGGTGGTGACAGCCAAAGGGAATTGAATGCAGCACTCTTTGTGTATAGCAAAACACCCCTGTTTGGCACCGACCCTCCTGAGGTAAGAAGATGATCCTTAGTTGCTACTGCCTGAGGTGGCATCCAGGGCAAAAACTGCATTGTGGGGTACAGAGTGTAATAGGTCAGTCAAGATTGTTTAGATTGAGAGGGCCAAGGTGTCTGTCATATTTCCTGAGAGAAGAGTGGAAAACCTGACAAATAATGCATATAACTGATGTTAAAAATACCTGAACTTAATTAATATCAGTTTGCATCAAACACAATTTGGTATATTTAGTAAGACAAGTTTGTTTGAGAAAAACATGATTGCAAGAGGAGTGAAAGCAGGTTCTGTTCAACTGTTTAACTTCTGCAGTACATCTTTACTTTTTTTGCACTTAGTTTGCTGCAGACATATGTGACAGGGCAGGCAGCTTCCCACAGGCCTCCTGAAAGGGTCTGCAGGAGTGACATGTACCTTCAGCTTTGGAGGCAGAGCAGTGACATGTATGTGGGGCCAGTATTCAGGCCCCTCCAACTGTGAGAAGTGTTTGTGTAGGGTCAGATGAGCTGTTAGACAGCAAGAGCCAGACCCAGGGACCTGCAGGTATCTTTTATCGTCTGTCTTCAGCAGGGTTGTGCTTCCCCTGTGTTTTAACCCTTGTCTTTGCCAGTGTCTCCTCTCAACACGGATGCCTCACCATCATCCCCTCTCCTGAGTGAAAGTCCACATTGCTGTGTCCTTTCCAAATGTCTGATTCCTCCCCTGTCTCTCCAGGAGCCTGAGGCCATTCCCCAGGTGAACCTGGTGCCCACTGTGGCCCTACTACTGGGTGTGCCCATTCCGTACAGTAGCATCGGGGAAGTGATGGCCGAGCTGTTCTCCGGGGATGGTGACACTGTGTCTGAAGCCTTGCAGCAGCTTTTGGTTTATCACATCAATGCCAAGCAGGTATGGCAGGGAAAGACTTGCTGGCAGTCCTGTGGTACTGCCAGGGGTTGGCTGTGCAGTCCTAGCTCTTGGACATATTGGGAATTCACTGCATTCAGCTTCTTGGGAGCTGCTTTCAGCCAGGTGCTTCAGCACTTGTTCAGAAGCTGGGTTGGTAGCACTGTACTGCATCTACGGCAGGCCTTACTGCTAAACTAGAGGGGAGAAGGAAAGGTTTTTTAGGCACGTGCCTCTTCTTCTTGGTACAGGTGAGACAGTGATATGGAGTTATCTTCATAGAGAACTTTATGAGTTACCTGCTTGCAGTGTTCGCTCCAGTAAAAGACAGAATCATATTCCAAATATAAATGGGAAGCACCTGTTTAGTACTTGGTAATGAGTGCTGCGCTGTAGGAAATACTGATCTGGAAGGCGTTATTTGCTTCAGGATAAGATCCCAGGTGGTTAGGGGTGGATTTGGTTACTTGGAGAAGCTGATGGGAAGGCTGTTTCCTCAAGGCTGAACATGGCAAGTTTCCTTAATGGAGACTGGGGAGTACATGTAGGTGTTGTGATGATTCTTCAGTTTTGGAGGAGAAATGATGTTAGCTATAGCACTATTCTAGATCAGTGACAGAAGGAAAATGGTAGTGAATGAAGTATTGAATAAAAGAAACACCACGTAATAATTGTGAATAAATTGGAACAGGGAAGGAACAGTTTATGTCAAGTGCAAAGGAATGCAGAACCTCAACAACTGAACGACAAAACTTGAGTGAGTGTGCATATACCAGCCATAGAAGAAGCCCAGGGAGTGGGACAGGTCATGTGCCAGGGCGAGAGCTCCTGTGGAAGATGTGAGGGTTGTGTGTGAGGCTCCTGGCACATTGCAGAACCAGATTTGCCACACTTGTTGCAAGGCGTGTGTCTCAGCTAAGAGCCTTGCTGCTTCTGAGGGATTCTGCATTGCTAGGAGCACACTGCTTGCCTGACATTAACTCCTCAAGCCCACAGTCAATGCTCTGGTGTAGTCCTGTGGTTCTCCAGGAAGAAGGCAAACCAAAGCAGGTCCTGTTTTGGCCCAGATGCCTGGAAACAGCCAGTGCTGTGTAGACTGGACACTATTGCTGCAGGTCAGTGAAGAGCTGGAGAGGATGTTATTGCTGATGGGAAGGCAGAAGTGTTCAGTGTCTGCTGTCTATTTATATAGGAGCAGTGTGCTTTGTCATTTAGAGATGATAACACACTTTATTGTCCATTAGTCACTGAGAATATTCATCATCTATGAGGAATTAGCCATATCTAGTGCTGTCTCTTAAATCTTTGCTGCTAGTCATCTCAGAGTGTTTCTGGCTTGATCACACTGGTTTTAAAGAAGCATTGGCATAGCAAGCCTGGGAGGGAGCTAGCACATATGTTTACCACTAAAGGACAGGAACAGACTGGATCTGCCTGTGCTCTAAGGTGACTGGAAGCTATATGAACCTATCAGTGTGTTTCTGGAATGGAGCTGATCTACACTGTTGAGCAGCTGAATGTTTGCACAGGTGCTCTGACTTGCTAATGCCCTCTTAAGACTTGTTGCAACTTTAAGGTCATAGCTGGCTCTGTTCCTGTGGTCTTGAAGTAAAAGGCAGAAGAAGCTTTCCTTAGTACAGCAGCTTAATGTACCTGTCAAAGAGAGTGAACAGTTTGATTTGATCTACTACAAGCTGTTTCATTTGATGTCTTTTGTCAGGGACAAAAAAAAAAAACAACAACACAGGGTGAAAGTTGGCACTAGGTTCAGACTAATAGCTAGTGATTACTTGAACTTCTGGGGGACATTTGCCTTGTTGTTACTGAAGACACTATGTATGAACCCTTAATGATGTGTCACGTTAATAAGTGAAGAACTGGGGGGCTGAAAGGTGTCAGCACAGTTGTCAGGACAGATATGTTGCTTCAGAGGGATGTTGCTTTGGCAGAGGGATTGAGTTTTCTGCCAGCCATGTCCTGCATTTGAGTGACCAGTCCCAGATGATGCACCTTAGAATGCTGCTGTCCTAGTAGGGACTGGCTGTTTGAGACTGCCTGCACTCTGAAGGGGTAATGTGAGGAAGATGGTAGTGAATCCCCTTCCCAGCGCTGCTTTCTGACGCCATGTCCTCTCTCCTGTTGCAGGTGGACCGCTTCCTGCACTCCTACTCGCTGGTGGCTCAGGACCTGCCAGCAGAGCAGCTCCAGCACCTGCAGGAGCTCTTCTCCAGCGCTGTAGAGGAGCACATTCAGCTCTTGGCCCAGGTGCAGAGGGCAATGCCGGTGTCTCCAGAATTGGAGTCCAAGCTCAGAAGCCTCATCAGCCGCTTCCAGCTCTATCTGCGGCAGGCACGGGCTGTGTGCACCCAGTCCTGGGCCCGCTTTCATCCTCTGCGTATGGTGGGGGGCTGCACCCTCATTGCTGCTTCCTGCTTGCTCTGCTATGTGGCCTCAGAGCTGGCCACAGTGTCAGACTCCTTCTATCACAGCTGCCTCCTGTACCCCCTACTTTGGGGGCTGGTGACGGCTGTTCTCTATGGGCTGTCCTGTGTGTTCACGCAGGAGGAGCTGGATCTCCTCCTGCTGTTGTCTTGGGCAGCTGCAGCATCTCTGCTGGGCTTTTTCTGGCATTGGTGGGGCCGGCATCCCAAGCGAGCCCGTTTGTTGGGCAGCCAGCCACCCTTGGCCAGCACTGGTCTGAGGCAGAGGCTGCGAGTGTGGCTGGGGCTGGCATTCCCCATGGGCATTCTCCTTTTCCGTTGTGGAGCTATGTTCTCTGATAGCTTTGTGGTAGCTGAGGCCCAAGTTGCCCCATTCCTGCTGGCCTCACTGGTGATGTTGCTGATAGGAAAGCTCCACTGGGATGGTCGCCTGACTGTGCCAGAAGGCCCCAGACAGCAGCCTTTTGGCTTTTCCTCTTACCGAAAAGAGAGCTGGCACCTACTGTGCCTTGTGGCTGTGCTTCTGGTTTGCGTGCGACTCTCTGGTTTCTTCCACCAGTGCCGTGAAGAAATCCCTCAGTGCCGGCCCTCCGTTTTCCTTCCACCCCTTGCCAGCCTGAGAAACACACGGGCTAAGAACCTCTTCTACCTCTTATGTGTGGCCTTGCTCGCTGGGCTGGTGTATGCCGTGCGGAGCTGGCTGCGACACTACGGCAATCTGAACAGCTCAGACCCCCTTGTGCTCTTTGTGCGCTGGGGTTTCCCACTGGTGGTCCTTTGCATTGCCTGCTACTGGGCTGTTGCCTCCAGTGCTGAAGACTCTCTGGGCAAGCTGCAGGAGCTGGTACAGGTGGCAGTCATTGCATTTCCATGGGCTGTCTATGGGTTAGCATCTATGGGGTTGCTGCTCCTGCTGTGCCATCCCATGACAGTGTTTGCAAAGGACTCACGGGAGTCTGCAGGATCCATTGTCACTCCCTACCAGGGGATTCCCAGCTCCAAAGTCGACTTGCTCCAGGTCATCCCTCAGATCTACAAGAGGATGCAGGAGTCTGAGAAGAGTCGCCTGGAACGGCGCAGCTGCAGGGCCACAGTCGCGGCCTATGGGCTAGGCAGTGTGTACTCGGCAGCCCTGGTCATAGCACTCACCCTCCTGGGCTTCCTCTTGATGCTCCTGCACACTGAGCGGCTCAGTCTTGCCTTTCTGCTCCTCTTCCTGGAGGCCTTTGTGCTGCTGCACATCCACACACGTGCCAGAAGCCTCGCAGGAGACACTGGTGAGTCAGGGTTCAGTGGAGCATCTTTTGGATGTACAAACTGAGCATTATCCTCTGCAGCCTCATCCTGTTTCCAGTGGGAGAGGCAGAGCCCAGTCCCTGCTCCTGGGGAATGGCAGTACGCAGATCCTCCTTGTAGGATCCTCCTAGCTTTTTTAGAGCTGTTTAAATCCTCTAACAAAAGAGAGTTGCATGCAGTGTAGTGGCAGTGTGGGAGAACAAGGGAGTCCTACCCCAGTGCATCTTTCCAGAAGTGGGAGCAGCTGCCAAGTCTGCTGTTGCTAATAGAGTCCAGGAGCGGAATGGGCAGCAGAGGGAGCACCTGGCCACATACTGGCATGCTGACTAGTTTCTGTCTCAGTAGAGTGAGTGGGAGGGGAACATGAAGGAAAACCCTATAGGTTTCTTTGGACTCACTTGTTCCTTGATGCTGATCTCTCTCTCTCTCTCTCTCTCTCTCTCTCTCTCTCTCTCTCTCTCTCTCTCTTTCTTTCTCAGAGCCTTTTTCAGTGCCCTGGTTTGCAGTCATCTCGTGGCTCCTTGCTGCTTCCCAGTTCTTCTATTCCACGGGCCATCAGCCCATCTTCCCAGCCATCCACTGGAACGCAGCCTTTGTGGGCTTTCATCTTGACCACAGCACAAACCTCCTTCCTGCTGTCCTGGTGGGCGCCAACACGTTTGCCTCCCATATCCTCTTTGCAGGTAAATCAATTTCTTCCTGGGCCGCTGAGCCTGAGCAGACATGGCTTACTGCTTTGCCTTGTCTGGAAGCCTGCAGGCTGAGCACAAGGTGATGAAGGCTCCGGCACCAACTGAACAGCAGCATCCTCACTGTCCCCTTCTGGGGCTGCAGAGCTGCCCATGGCTTGCAGCCTCCATGCAGTTGTGCCTGACCAGCAGGCTGGAGCTGGAGTATATGCTTCCTGCCACGTCCAGGGCATGACGGCAGAGCCTAGACTGCTCCTCATCTCCTGGGCTCCTGGTAACTTCATGTGCCTTTGTCCTCGAGGTAGTTGGCTGCCCTCTGCTCCTACTTTGGCCCTTTGTGTGTGAGATGCCCAGCTCACAGAAGAAGAAGTCCAAGAGGGAGCCTCAGGAGGATCTGCAGACGGTGGATGAGCACATGATGGAGATGAGGCTGCGGGAGTCCCCAGAGAAGTTCTCCACTGCTCTGCTGCAACTGGGGCTGAAGTACCTCTTTGTCCTCGGTGCACAGGTATGATCTGAAGTGGGATGGCTGTCTGAGAATAAAACTGCTGTGAGAACCATGGAGCACTTTGACATGAGATGGGGCTCAGATGAGTCAGAGACAGTCCCAGGGGTGAAATGTTGGGGTACAGGTGGAAAACCGGATGCAAAGATCCTCTTCTTAATCCATGCAATTTACCATTTGCTTTGAGAAGGGCATCAGCATGGAAGCAGCAGTACAGATTAGGTTGCTTTTCATTTCCATCTGCCCAGGAACATCTATTTCGAAACTGCAGGGTTGTAATGCTGCTCATCTTCTTCCTGGTCACGCATCACCTTTGATTTTCTTCTGTGCTGGTATCGTGGTGTTGTAGGGAGCTAAATGTCAGAAACCTAATCTTGTGAAAGAAATGAGCAGGTTTCTGGGGTTTAGCCTTTCAAGTCATTTTCCTTTATGGTCAGACCAGAAACAGTGTGAGACAGGGAGGAGGCCCTGCATGAATGCCCTTCTCACTGAAAGATTAGGTCAGCTTAGCTATAGTGGGAGCCCTCCCATGTGCTGTCCTTGGCCAGTCCTTTCCTTGAAGGGCCTGTGTGTACCACAAGTTGTTTGTCTTTTCTGATTTGATGATGGGAGGGAATCCTCCTTGGAATGCTTATTTCTGATGTACTGACCTCCCAGGTGTGCACAGTTTACTATCACCTTTGGGTATGAATCTGTTGCCCAGAAGGTCTCTCCAGAGTGTCACTTGTAACTTTGTTTTCCTGGTCTCACCAACAGCTTCTGGCCTGTGTTTGTGCAGCTGTGATCCTCAGGAGGCACCTCATGGTCTGGAAGGTCTTTGCCCCAAAGTAAGTCACAGGAGTTACTCTGATGCTGGGTGAGGGCTCTTATCGCTGACATCGCTACAGTTCATAGCCAGTAATGCTAGCAGTGACCATGTGATATATGACTTTTTCCTAGAAGAGGCTATAGCATTGTCCTTGACTAATTCCTGCTTCAGGTTCAGAAGCTGGACTCAGACTAGAGCATAGTCGTTTCTCCTTATCTTGATTTCAAGGACACACAGAGCCCACCTGTAAGCTTAGAATATTCAGGGCAGGGAGCCAAAGGTAGTGTTACTAGACTACAAATGAGATGGAAATGTTTGAGGTAGAAGGCTTGTGGGGTGTCCTCGACCTCTGAGGGTTTCCAAGTCCCACTTGAGTGTCTTCTTGGATGGCCTCAAAAACCAGCAAGGAACCAAAGGCATGCTTGGCTTCCAGACTGCAAGCAACATCCACTGCTAAGGAATGAACATAATCCTGGTTTTAGGACTGGCGATGCTACCAGCCTCTCACTGTCAGGGAAAATGATCTGCTGGGAGCACGGGTGGCATGATACCTTATTCCATCTGTTGTGCCTCCAGGTTCCTCTTTGAGTCTCTGGGCTTCATGGTGAGCAGCGTCTGCCTCCTGCTGGGGATCTCCCTGGTGATGCGTGTGGACTGTGCCGTTAGCACCTGGTTCAGCCAGCTTCAGCTCAGGTAGCACTGAAGATGTGGGGAACCTGACTTGCTTGTTGGCCAAGGCTGTGATCATCTCCCTGATTCCCTAGCTCTGGGAGGTGTACAACAGCCACCAGCAACGAGTGCCTGCCGACAGCAGTTTGGGATTATCCCTAGCTCCCTGCCTCAGTGTTGTGCAAAAGGACCAGTGCCAGCTGTTCCCTGTTCATCGTGATGCTCTGCAGGGAGCATGCTTCTCAGTGATTGAGGTTGGAACTCTTGTGCATTTGTTAGCAACAGGAGGAAGCCAAGAAGCAAGAATCCTGAGGTGCTTCTCCGGGGAAACAACAGCAGGATGTCTTGCTACAGTGTTCCCTTCAACTGCCCCAGATGTGCAGCTAGTAGACTGCAGTGATACGCAATGTGCCTGGAGAGCATCATCTTCCCTGTGCAGAGACACTGACTCACTTGAAGGGGCCTGCTGTGGAGGGATGGAGAGGGAAGGCTACTATAACTGCCCTCTTGCTAGTCCTACAGCCACCACTTCTCTCTGCATGCTCAGTTTTCATGCTGGAGTCAAAGTGCACACAGTTATGCCAGCAGATGGTTCCTGGGGTCTTGGTTGCAGCTGTCCTCCTGTCAAGCTAGTTCTCTGCTCTTAATGAGGCCTCTCCTGCCCTATACTCACTTCTGTTTTCCTGGTTTTCCTAAACAGTACTAAGGGCAGGGTAGAGCAGACTGGGCTGTCTTGGACAGCCTGAGGCAGGCTTAGTTTTTTGGGAAGATGATAGCAGGGCAAATTGTGTCCATGACTGAGAAACTCTCCACTCATGGCCTTGGCCTGCACTGTCCATGTAGTCAGGGCTGTAGCGGCCGGGGCGCTTGGTCTCCTTCTGAGCACATGCTGCAGGATGCCTGGCAGTTGATTGGGAACAGTTAGTTGCTAGCAGGATGTAGTGACAGAGCATTTGACTCACCCCTGTATTGGATCTTGTTAGGAGGAAAGGGGAGTCTAATGAAGCTAACTGCAGGAGTGACCTTGGTGAAAGCTGAGAGCAGCTGCTTGAGATTTGTGAGCAGGTGACAACTCCTGCAAGGTGGCCTAACCCATTGGTATCTGTGTATGTGCTAGGGGAGATTTCTGTCACCTTGATGGCATCCTAGGCACTGTGGAGGATGCCATCTGTGATCCAGTACTGGGTGCTTATCACCCTTTTGACCTTGCTTTTCTGCATGAGGCTTTGTGCTTCAAGTGAGCTATCTCACTGCAAACCTGCTTTTGACTGTTTGCTATCAGATATATATCTGTATGGGCAGAGGTGGAAGATGGTGACCATGGTGCCTGGCTGCATTCCAGCTAAGCTCCCCCTGCACTGTTGATGGGAGCTGGGATTCCTTACTGCCCTGAACCACTGTGTGGCATTATTTGGTGCTATGAAACTTTTCATCTCCTTCCTCTCTGGAAAGAGCTGAGGGCTGCTTGCCTGGGATTCTTCTTTCAATTTTTGTTCTAGTCCCTGCTTGGTTTTTTGATTCATACATCCTAACTGCTCCTGCTTGAGCTCCTCACTGAGTCTGAGAGAGACTGCCTGTATAACTCCAGTTTCTTCCTCATCTCTGCCCTGGAAGGCCCTGGGGAAAGTGTCTGGCCACATCACTGATTGAGTTCTTACTGTCATGTCTCAAGTGCCCGGTAGCTGTGGAAAACATCCTTTCAGGACAGGTTTAGTTTTGTATTTTGCCTAACCTGGGTGATAGTACTTGCTCAGGTGTCAGGAGGCAGTTCCAGGGAGGCTTACACTGCTCTAATTTTGGACTTCCTTTGCTTGGCCAGCTTCTATCCTACTGCCTCTGCTCTTTCATCTCAGCTTTGCATTTTTCCACCTCTGTGGTCCTGTCCTGCTTAATTTCACCTGACAAAAACAGGGTCTGGTTTGCAGCTGACAAAACTGCCTTGGTTGGCTCATTGCAACTTGGTTGTGTGCACAGCAGCTGGTGCAAGGAAAGGGGCAGTAGCATGTAGCTGGGAGCTGCACAGAAACAGTGCAGCCCAGAGTTAGATAGGCTTAAGCAGTTTCATCATCCTTTAAACAGGTTATTGACTATGTACGGTGACTCCTTGGTGGCCAAAGGGTTTTCAGGTATTGTGGGGTAAGGATGAGGGATGAAGGTGCTTTTGTTTGGAGAGAAGGAAAGGGATGGAAGTAGCAACTACCCATTGAATTTTTATTTAACATGACATTAGATAACGTTACTAACCTCCAAGTCTAGAGCTCTGGTATGTCTTCTTGTAAACTTGTAATCCAGTCAGGAGCTTGCTGCCTGAATGTATTTGTGTTGGCAGAAGTCCTTAAGGTCACTAATGCTGTGATACTGGCCTGTGAGACCCCTGTTGCTGCTGCCCAGGCCCCTGGGCTTTGTTCTCTCTCACCTCTGGGACTAGTTCCTCTTTCAACAGCCGCCATCATGCTGCTGAACCTTCCCATGCCTGTTGTTTAAGTGCAGCGTCCTTTCCTCAGCCCCCTGCCTCCAAGGTTGTGGTGGCTTTGTGGACCTGCTGGAAGCAGAAGCTTATAGCCTGGGGAGGCTGGGGCAGAGCAGAGAGAACAGAGCTGCAGCTCTGTAAGAACTCACACAAGTCTCACCAGAGAATGACTGGACAGTGCCAGTCCCCATTGCAGAGTATAAATTAGGACCTTGTTTTAGCCACGTTGTGTTTTAGTAGATTTGAGCCTGAGTCAAAAGCCGAAGCTCCCTTGAGAGCTTCCAACAAATCATTATGCCTACTCATGCCTAAGTCTACTCTTGAGAAATACTGTAACCTCATTCCCTGACTCCTCTTATAGAGGTATAAGGATGTAGCTTCAACTCACTTCACCTGGATTTATTACTTGCAGTAATGAAACTGCAAATATGTAATTGTCACTGCAGTGATGCCAAGGACAGAGGACTGGCCTCTTGTACTGACTGCTCTGTCAAGGGAGACTGGCTACTACACCAAAGAATTTAAAGTCGAGATAAGTTTTCCAAGGGCTGGAGATGCTCTTATTTTCTTTCATTCATGTGTTTGGTCTTTACTGGCCTTCCCTAACGGCCTTTGAGCTAATCATTTGGCTGCTGTTCTTCTGAGTGTTTTGGGGATAAGAGTTCATATTTGTTCAAAGCTTGATGACCTCAGAATCACGACATGCTGCTGGTGGTGGAACAAATCTGGCTGTGCTTGCTCATTTAAAACCCCAAAGAGCGTGTAGTGGAAGGTGCGCACTGGTCCAAGAGGAGGAAACCTGGCTTGCTGGGGGGAGAAGGCTCTGCTATGTGCTCTCCCCTTCAGACTGTCACCGCAGCTGGCTGCTTCCCTCCTAGAGATGAAGCACGCAGATGGGAGCAGCAGCGTGCTGCCCTTTCCTTCCCTCCCTACCACCCACCACCTCCCCAGGCCCCATGTCCCTCCCTGAGCGATCTGGGCTGGATGACCTTGGGAAAGAGGCAGGCTTAAAGCAGACTGTCATTCCCGCAGGTGGTCTGGTCTCTTGGTGGCACAACTGAACAGCACTGAGCTCTGGTTTCGGGGTGGAAACTTGCAAAGCAGTGCTACTCAGAGACATTCCAGCTAGGCCAGGCTCTGAGCTGTGGCTGAGCTGCAGGTAACTGCTAATTGGAGGAGAGTTGGACTAGATGACCTTTAAAGGTCCCTTCCAGCTCGAACGATTCTGTGTCCGGACGGGGAAGCCCAGGACGCAGCTGTCAGCGGCCCGTATCGCCAGCCGCGTCGCGCCGCGGGTTGGGCCCCCTCGGACGCCGTCGTCACCTGCACTCTGCGCGCTCAGCCGTTGCCATGGCGGCCGCCCCCTCCCGACCAATGGCTGCGAGGGGAACGCGGGCGGCGGCCAATGAGAGGAGGGCGTGAAGGCGGGAGGAGAGCGGCGCGCGGGAGGCGGCGGCCATGAAGCGGCTGCGGTGCGCGGAGACCCCGGAGCCGGGCTGCCTGCAGGCATGGGCGGCCGAGTGCGAGGCCCTGGCCGGGCGATGGCGGGTGCGGCACTCCCCTCATCCCAGTCTCCCTCGCCAGGGCTGCTTCGCGCAGCCCCGGTACCGGTTGTCCCCGGAAGGCTGGGCCCCGGTGTGAGGCCGGCGGGTGAGTGTGTCCCTTGCAGGCAGCGCGGGGCTCGGCGCACGGAGGAGCGGCGGCGGTGGCGCGGCAGCTGCGAGGCGCCTTCGGGGAGCTGCTGCTGCGGATGCGGGGTGAGTGGCGGCCCTGCTCCCACCTCCTGCCCGCTGCAGACCCAGAGCCGGAGTGTGCAGGGCACTGGCGTTCCTAGGCTGCTTCCCTGGGAATCCCGCTGCCTGGGAGAAGCTGAAGGGGGGAGGGTGATGCGTTCCCTACTGCCTTGAAGCTGAACTTAATCCTTGATCAAAGGGATTAAGGCCCAGCCCCGGCTTTTGATCTCGCCGGGGAGTGCAACCGAATTTAGGTATGTCTGGAAAATAAGAGGCAGCTTCTCCTTGGAAAGGAGGGGCTGCAGGAGAAAGGCTGCTTGTCATCGTGCTGTGCTGAGGAGCAGAGGAGGAGCTGAGGCTGTTCAGCCTGGGGAAGAGAAGGCTCCAGGGAGACCTGAGTCAGTATCTGACAGGGGGCTGTAAGAAAGGAGACAGACTTTAGCAGGGTCTGTTGTGATAGGACAAGGAGAAATGATTTCAAAGTAAAAGGGAGAAGACTTAGATTGGTTATAAGGAAGAAGATTTTTACAGTGAGAGTGGTGAGGGGCTGGAGCAGGCTGCCCAGAGAGGTGGTGGATGCCTCATCCCTGGAGATGTTCAAAGTCAGGCTGGAGGGTGATGGAGCTGTGGTGTTAGGAAGTGGTGTTCCTTTCTTCCTCACGAGACGTACTGGGCAACTTGACAAACAAGCGTGCTCTCAGAGTTCAGGTTCTGCATTTAAACAGTTAAGACATACATATGCAGTATACTGGCATACATACTCATTCTTTTCCAAGAACTTATTAATATATGCTAATATCCTTCTGGGCATGCGCGATTGCATTTGGGGTGGTTGTACACCCACTTACTTTATCCCCATTTTTCCACCATCAGCTTAATCACCGAGACTTTTGGCTGACCTTTAGCTGTTTTTCTCCAATTTGGCAAATTTCTATTGCTTGTTAGACCATAACGAGCAACTTCGAAAACAATGTACATGAAATCCAAGGGAAACGTCCTCGCACCTGGTAAAATGCTAAGATAAGTAGTCTATTATGACTCCAGTACTTCTTGTGAAGGAGAATCAAGAGAAAACAAGGCTGTTCGCAGACCAAGCAAAGTTGAAATGGAAAGTTTTAGAATTGGCACTCATTGATTCCTTTTGCTAAACTCTAGTATATTGGTCCTTACACTAACATACTGATCCCTATTGCTAAGCAAAACAGTCTATAATATACTGATCCATACAGCTAAACAAACTGGCCTCTATCAGGTGTTCCTGTTCACTGTAGGAGAATTGGACTAGGTGACCTTTAAGGGTCCCTTCCAACTCAGATGATTCTATGATTCCTTGCTGCAAGTGGGCTATAGAGAGAACCTGACGAGAGAGCAATCCTTTTAGGAAGATCTATGGAGCTGAGCAACTAGATTGCCCTGTGGTGGCACCTGGGAAGAGACAGTGCAGGAGATCTGTTCAAGATATTAGATCAGTACCGGAAGGGGACAGGTTCTTGGTGATCTGTTGGAAGTGCTGGAAGATCTCTGGCCTGGAATGCTGCAGCATTTGGATACCAGAGGAACAGATGGCTGAATCATTGCTGGCACCTGGAGAGGTGGGTGGCATCTACTGTCACTAGTTTGTGCAGTCCTCAAGCTGTAGAGTCTCACCACAACAACAAAATATTTGACAGGTAACTTCAGTTGTCACAAAGCATGGGTTTTCCAAGCCATGAAAAGGAAGATCAGTTTCTTGTTGGGTTTGATTACAGGCTTGCCACCTGCGCTCCCCACGATGCCTCTGGAGCTTACTGTCCTCTACAACTCCCTGCTCTTTGTCATGGGAACGTCAGACTGTGCCATCAAAGGAGAAGCAGAAGGAATACGCCAGGGGCTCCTCAGGGGTAAGGATAACTATCTCTGTGCTTTAGTGATGTACCATGACTGCCCAGAAGAGAAGGATCTGTGAACAAGGAAGACTGGCTCTGCCAGGAATGGAGGAGGTAGAGTGGCATGTGGGTGATGTGCAGCTGTCTTACCTGCAGCAAAAGGGAGAATTTTAAGAGAACTGAGAGTTTTCACTACATAAGATGCTACTTCTCTAGCAAAGTTTTAGTGACATTAGCAAACTAGTGTTTTTATTATGGTATAGTAGGTTCAAAGAAAACGTACTGAAAAAGGCTTCAAATTGGAGAGAATCTGCAGTGTTAGCACATGCTTGCTCTTGGACAAATGACCTCAGGAAGGCTCGGTAAAGCTGGAGCCATGGCTCTGATCTGTGTAGTGTCTCTTTTGTGTGAAGCCATTAGCTACACTGACAGACTTTGCTTCCTGTACTACTTCTGTAGCCTGGGCAAGCCTTGTTCAGTCCATTCCATCCCTCACTGCCAAGGAGACCACGCTTGTGTCAGCCTTTCTCTCCCTACTGGGAAGGTGTCTGTTACAGAGTACTGACCTATTGTCTCATGGCTGCTTTTTGGTGGGTTACTTTGGTTTGGTTTTGATTTCTGGCTTATCTTTTTTTCCAGTTCTGCAGGCTTGTGGAACCTCTGGGCAGGACCTTAGCACAGAAGAGCTGTGGCAGAAGGTGCTGCAGGAAGTAACTGCTGAGGAACTACGGGCACCTTTGCATCGACTGGGGGCCTTGCAAGCAGCATGGTGGCTGGCAGCTAGCTGCCTGCAAAGCATCACTGACCTCTTCCGGCTCCTAAGCAGTGCTGAGGTATCTGAACATAAACGCATGCTGAGCAGCTCCTGCACTGCTGTGTGCCAGAGTGTGTGCCTGTTGTGCCACCCCTACAGCTCTGAAGTGCGAATTAGCCATCTGTTAGCCTTGGGGGTTTCTTAAGCAGGTTACCCCTCGTCTCCTGCAACTCCTGTAGCCTGCTTCACTCTGCAGCTGGCACTTGAAGCTTTTTTGGGCAAGTCGCGTCATTTGCAGCCAAGGCATCTGTGGGTGGGCATTAGCCAGTTTGTGTGCTCTGCCTCAAAGGGAGGTGTTTGACTTGTTTGCTACTGCCAGGAGCCCTTCTTAGCCTGTGCTTGTGTTTAGCTTTCTTGCTGTCACTGTGAGTTTCCAAGTCATCAGTGTGTGCTGTACCTATATTTGTTCAGACCAAAATAAATACCTGCCAGTTTGCTAAAGGATGCAGAGCTGACATAAATATTGTGTTTGTCATAAAGCCTACTCTGCATATGTTTCCTTAGCATTTGCAGATCTGAAACAGTTTTTCCCAGTCATTGTGACAAATCCTCTCCCTAGCATCCCAGTTTACTCAAACAGCCCCAAGTGTGTTAATGGGTCCCAGAGGTCCTGGACCTTGCAGCACCAGGCAGGTGACAGAGGCTGCAGGTGGACTTGCAGTCTCTACAGAGCAAGCTGTGAGTACTGAGGCAAAGAAGAACCCCTCTCGCTGATAAAGAGGGCCAGGTTATGGGAGGAGTCCCTGCCTTTTCGGATGCCCTCAGACAGCACTCAGACCTGCCTTGCTGGGAGACCCTCAGGCTACACCTCATGCTGATGTGGAGAGGTGCTGCCCAGGGACAGGCAGGAATCACAGTGGTGAGTGGATTGTAGTTGAAGTGAGGGGATGGAAGGACCTTGCTCCCCCACACAGAACACTGGGAAGGGTTTGTTGGGTGTTCTGTTCCCCTGTGCCCTGGGGTCTGTTTTTCCTAGCTCTCCTCAGCATTCCCTGCCTTCTCTCCTATGTGTGTTCACAGGACCCAGGGAGAGCTCCCTGCAGTGGAGAGAAAAACGAGCTCCTCACCCTTCTCAAGGCATGGAGAGCACCTGCTGAGGAGGCTTCCATTTCCCTTGTACAGAGCACTGAGGACTTGAAGGAGACCCTGTGCACTGCAGCTGCCTTCTTGCAAGGTTTGCGTGGAGGAGGTGGTCACCCTGCCACTCCCTCCCCTGCTCACTTGTCCCAGCACACCCTCCTCCCACTCACCTGCTGCTGTTGTTTTGATTGCTCTTCCTAAGCATGCCAGGCCTTTGGCTTTTCTTTTCTCTTCCTTTAGAAAAGAGCCTGGACTCAGTCTTTGGGTCTCAGCTTTGCTATTCGATATCCAAAGTGTTTCTTTGATTTTTCTCCCAGCTAAGACTCTCTCCAGACTGTCTTGTGGCTTAGGTTGGTGTCTGGGATCCACAATGACCTTGTATAAAATGGAAGGCTGGCAAGGGGCTTTCTTTTGTTTGTGTTTGGGTGCCTGACTTTTTGTGAGTATATTGTTCCTTCTGGATTACAGTGATGTGGAGACATGCAAAGCTATTGTGCAACCTTGTCGTGTAGTATTTCAGCAGATAATTATATGATTTTATAGGGCAGAATTTATAGAATGGTTTGGGTTGGAAAGAACCTTAAAGATTATCCAGTTCCAATCTCCCTGCTGTAGGCAGGGACACCTTCCACCAGGTTGTCTAAAGCTCCATCCACCTGGCTTTGAACGCTCCAGGGCTCCTCTGGGCAACATGTTCCTGTGCCTCACCACCCTCTGAGTAAAGAATTTCCTCTTAATGTCTAATTTACATCAACCCTCCTTTAGTTTGAAGCCATTAGCCCTTTTCCTATCGCTATGATCTGGGAGAAGTATCCTTCTCCATCCTTCCTGCAGTCCTCCTTTAGGTACTGGAAGGCTGCAATGAGACTTCTCCAGGCTGAACAATCCCAGCTCTGTCAGTCTTCGCCGTAGGAGGGGTGCCTCAGCTCTCTGATCATCCTTGTGGCCTCCTCTGAACCTGTTCCATCAGGTCTACATCCTTCTTGTGCTGGGGGCCCCAGACCTGGGTGCAGTACTGCAGATGCACTCAGTCCCACTGTCCAAGTCACCGACAATGATGTTAAATAGCACTGCTCCCGGTACAGACCTCTGAGAACTGCCTTTTGTCACTGGTTTCCATCTGGACATTGAGCCATTGGCTGCAACTCTTTGAGTGCCTCCATCCAGCCAATTCCTTATCCTCTGAGTAGTCCATTCATCAATCCATGTATCCAATTAAGACACAAGAGTGTTGTGCAGGGCAGTGTCAAATGGTTTGCACAAGTCCAAGTAGATTAATCTCATCTGACTGCTGCATTCTGTCCTAGCTGTGCTTTTTGTTGCTGATGTGGTACTTTTGTGCAAGTAGAGAGAGCAGGAGATGCTGACCACTGACTTCTCAACAGCCTCTAGGGTGGTAACAGTGCTTCCAGCAGGAAGGTGGTAGATGTGAATGTGTCATAGGCAGGCATATTTGTATATTGACTTGGAAGCAGCTGTTATTTCTTCTAGATGTTTCCATAGAGCATCTTGTTCTTTTACAACATTGTTACACAAAAGGTGGCAGCTTGGCATGATCTTGCCATGCACTGCTGGCAATTGAGTGGTTCAGGTAGATCTCTATGGCAGTTGGATGGAAAGGGCACACTGGATATAGCACAGCTGGACCCATGGGATTGCTTCCTTTGTAGGAGGCTGTGGGAACAGATCTGTAAGCAAGGGATGAATGAGGAGAGTGTTTACACATGCTTGCTTAAGTAAAGGGCTGAATGGGAAGGAGAGCTGTAAAGCTGAGATATTGGATCTGTCCTAGGGCTGCAAGAGCTGGAGGCTGGGAACCTCCCCACCACCCTTTGCCTCCTCCAGGAGGCTGCAGGAGGATTCTGCTCCAAGAGGGTCCTGGCGCAGATCTACGTCTGCCTTGGCTGCTGTGCTCAGCAAATGGTAATGGCCAAACCTCACCTCCCCCGTCAGGGGGAAAGGAGAAACAGCCCAGAGCAGGGTGGGGAAACTCAGGCTAATGTCCACACTGCCTCTGCGTGGTCCTAGCCTGCTACAAGAAGACAAGGTTTCAAGCATAATTTACTCTTGTTACTCCAGCCTCTTTGGCAGCTGCAAAATAGAGGCAAGGCTTTTGTCTGAGTGTGAAAGATTGACGTGGAAAGATAAACTCAGAAAAACAGTTCCAGAGAGGGAGTCTGTAGTGCTGTGTACCAATGGTATGAGTGTACTGCGTAGTAGGGATGGGATGAGTTCTGTGGGGGAGCTTGGGAGTACAGGGGGGGTTTGGTGATTTGCTGGGCTAACAGTGTGATAGATAAGCATAGGCAGGGTACTGCCTTTGCTTAGAGGGGATCATTGAAGAAGCAAAGCAGAATGGTAAAGATATCAATAAGATGTCCTTGCAGCATACACCTCTTCCCACCTCCCTAGGGCAAGCCTCAGACAGCACTTCAGCACCTGAAGCGGGCCCTCCAAGTGGACTTCCAGTGCCATCCTGCCCTGTCCTATGCAGCAGCGGTGTACCAGGAGCTGGGGGAGACAGATGCGGAGCTGCAGGTCCTAACTCTACTCTATGAGGTTTGTCTGCTTCCTATAGTTCTGCTGGCTATTTTTTTTTTTTTTTTTTTTTTTGCTTCGCAGAGCCTGCATGGACCTTCAAGCATGCTTCTGCTTTCTGAGGGGCTCTCTAAAATAGAAATCCAGTACCTTCAGCAACTGCTTCTCTGGATTCATCTGTGGGCAGGAAGGAGCCTAGCTTGGTCAGGAATTCCTGCTTTGGCACCCAGCCGTTGGATGTGACAAGACCTTTGAGTCCTAGTTCAGATTTTCAGTGGCTTGGGAGAAGAGGTTATTTTCTAGTGTCAGAGAGTATTAGTCTCTTAATTGTCTAGTAAAGAGGCCTTACAAGGCAGATTGTAGCTGTGAGGTGTACATTAGTCAGTCATAGCAACCTTGATCTGCCAGGGAGGAGCAGGTCACAGCTGTAAACACTGAGCTGGCTCTTCAGCTGTTTGAAATGCATCACATATAACCACAGCTGTGGAGAGCGATCTCTCATTACTAATGGCCCAAGATCTAGTCTAACCAGGTCTGTGGCTGCAATGGGAGATGCTGTTCCAGACAACTCAGAGCAGAACTTTAAGCTAAAACTTGGGGCACAGTGTACTCTGGGTACAGAGTGGAGAGCACAAATCTGCCTCTCTTTGATCTTGGCTTGCTCTTCGTTTTCCTGAAAGTGGCTATGCTGTAGTGAGTGAGAATGTTGTGCAGATGTGATGCGTTACTTCTACTTGTCTGGGTACATCTGCAGATGCAAGAAATAAAAAGTGATTGCAGCTGCTTGGGACTTGACTACGGTTGTGCTAACCATGTATTTTGTTCCTGTTTCGCAGGCTCTGGAAAAAAACCCTCCATCAGCTACTTCCTCTAGTCCATACATTCTAATCCGAACAGATCTCCTTGTCAACACACCAATATTAGCTTCTGTTCTTCGGCATCGCCATCCCTCTGAAGTGAAGTACCTGCTGGCACAAAGGTGTCTCCGGGATGGGAGGTAACAGCTGCCTCTAGTCTGCTTGCAACATACTACTTGTTTGGGATCTGTGGGTTTTTTTTTTGTGCGTGTGTTCCTGGAAGTCATCCAGTTCAGTACTGCTGTTGAAGGTCTGCTAAAGTTGTAGGTATTGTAACTAGAGCAAGTACAGTGCAGGGAGCACCTGCAGGCTGGCAGTTCAGGTTCAGCCTGGCTGCTGGCACTTCTTGGGCTCATCCTGCTCTTTCCAACACTTGTCCTGCTTCTGCAGGGTGGCTGATGCCGTGGAACATTACCTGGATTTTCTGGCTCTGCTTCAGGAGGGGCTACAGCAACAGGCAGGTATCTTGGTGATTCAGTAGATGAAGCCTTGGCCCAGACTTCACAGCTTGACTCCAGGCTTCAGTGTCCAGTCTGAGATATGGAGGAAATGAACTAGGGTTTGGCACCTCTGATCTGTCTGTCTTTGGATTTATGCCAGAGACTGCTTCCCACTGCTGTCTGGAGAAACAGCTCCCTCTTGTAGGGAGCAGCTTTTGGCCTGGCTCTGGCTGCCCTTTGCTTTAGGAGTAGGGCTTTATCTTCTTGACTGCTGAGCTGTTGCTGCTTGACATCTTCTGCTTCCTGCAGCAGGCTCCAGTGGCTGTGGGGATGGGTCTAAGATCTGCTGGGCAGTGGCTCTGGGTTCCCAGTAAGCATGGTCCTTCTGCTTGGCTATGTCTTAGCACTGCCATCACTTTTGCTCACCAGGTACCCCTAGATGGTCGTTCACCTCTGCCTAGGATCCCTGAGGTGTTCCTGGAAGCAGCATGTGCCTTGGAGCAGGATGGGAGGCATCAGGATTCATTAACAGTGTGTGAAGAGGTCATCAGCAGGACATCTAACCTGATCCCACAGATAGTACAAGTTGAGGACAAGCTGGAGCAGCCAAAGTGTGCATCACTGGGGACTGGGCTGGCCTGTGGGCTCCTGTCACAGAAGAGAGAGAGTCTGTGCTGCCTCACGTGGAGAGCAGCTGCGTACCTGCATCAGGGCTGGGTGTGGACTAAGCTGGGCAAGAGCAAGGAGGCCATAACGCAGTTCAGCAGGTAACAAAGTCATGCTGTGAGAAGCAGCCTCTCCCGCAGGCTGTAATGCCTGGTGTGAGCATCGCACAGATCAGCATGGGGGCTGGTGTGACAGCTTAATGCTGACTTTCTAGCCCAGGCATGGCACTGAAATTCCTCTGTCCTACCATTTTGCAGGTGCCTCAACGAGCTCTTGCGATTTCAGCCTTGTGGGCACGGTGTTGAACCAGCAGGTAGGCACTGTGTGGGACCTGTGTGTGGCTGTCTGCAACTGTATGCTTGGCAGTGGCAGGTTAAAGGGGAAGGCTGCATCCTCAGTGCCAGCTTGGCAGGAGGTGTTTGTTGCAGTGTGCTGAGCTCTGTGCCAAACTGAAGGGACTGGCTGGTTTCACTGGAGCAGGATTTGGCCTTGGCTCTGCTTTCTTCTCTCATAGGTGACAATTAAATGGACTGTGAACTGGAAAGCTTCTCAGTACTGGATTTCAGGGGAAATATTTGTATGAGTTTTGCAGATGAGCAGGCAAAGGCAAAGCTGCTGCCGAGGTTACTGTTACGCTGTAGGCATGTAACATACACAGCTCTTGGTGTTCTTTGCGCTTACCCTCTGCTTCCTTCCAGCCTTTCCTGGCCTGGCAGCAGTCCTGGCTCTGCCACTGTTTGTGCAGCAGGGGAGCTGGAAGATGAGCAGCCCAAGCAGATCTCACCTGTTTTTACCACTAACCTGCATCTTTCTGTGACAGACAAACTCCTGCCAGAAGTGAAGGTCCTTCAGAAGATCAGGTTGCTTTCTCTGATTGGGCGAGGTATGCAGTTTTTGGAACAGGAGAAGCACAAGGAAGCCTTGCTGGATTTCCAGCATGGCTTGCAGATCTCACCAGGTAAGAGGCTCATTTTGATGAGGAACAGAATTTTCACTTTTTTTTTCCTGTATGGCTTTAATGACTTCAGCAAAAAGATGTCATAATTTAGGTCGTGCTTATTCAAATGTCAAGGGCTACTAGCAGTGTTACATATTTGAGGTGCTCCTCTGGAGCTTGGTGAGCTCTCTGCTAGAGAAGTAGACCACAACTATTGCTTGATGAATGCATCAGAACCCTGATCATGACTAGCGCCCTAAGGCCGCCTGAAAGTTTTCAGTTCTTCCTTCCCACTCCCAGTACAGCCAGCTTTCTCCCAGAGAAGGTCTGCTTTTCTAGAACAAAATAGCTGGATAGCTGGAGTCTTGCTTCATCCAAGGAAGGTGCCTGTCTACACCTGGCAGCCCAGAGGCTAAGTTTGGAGGCCCCTCAGAGAGAAGGGTGTAGAGCAGAGTGCTGTGAGTGCTCTGGGGTGACCTCTGCAAGCCTCTGCTGCTCAGCGTTCCAACAGTGCTGAGATGCTGTAGGGGTCTGAGTCTTAACAGCATCTGCCAGAACTGGTGGTCCCAGTCCTGACCAAGGTTCCTTCCCAGCCAGTGCTGTGCACGGGAGCTGCAGATGCGTTTGCAAGGAAAACCCCAACCCATGTCCAAACAGAGGAGTGGCTGGCTGTGCTGCAGGACTGATGCTGTCTGTCTTGGCTTCCATCTTGGCTGCCAGCCCGAGGGTTAATTAAAGCCTGTGACATAGCCAGGGAAGTCTCCTCCCCTGTTACACCAGCTGTCCTCATGTTCAGCTCCTGCATCTGGCATCTAAGCTTCTTTCAGAACACTGCACAGTACAGGGGGCCTGCTCTTTCCCTGCTAAGGTCTGAATCCCTCGTGTCTTGTAGATGACCCAGCTGCTGCCTTCTACCTGGTGCAAGTGCTGTGGAAAATGAACCGAAAACAAGAGGCTGCTGATTACTGGCAGAAGTACTTGGAGAGCCCTGCTGGGGAAGATGGGCAGCAGGAAGGGCAGGCAAGGTGTGTAGTGGGGCATGTGGGATGTCAAGAGGCCACAGACAAGAGCTCCAGCAGTGCAGTCTGTGTTCTAAACTATGTGAACAGTTTAACTCAGCTCCTCCTAGCCTGCACCTGCATCTTGAGTGAATCTGAGGAGCTTTCCCCTGATGTGTACTCTGAGATGCTCTACAAAAGAGCAGATACAGAGCTAAAGCCTAGTTCTGTGATGGCAAAATGGGAGAGTAAAGGCTGGGGTCAGAACTGGGGGCTTTGTGCAGTGCAGGAGGAGTGGACTTCCTTGTATAGTAAGACTGTGGTGAGGGAATGCCACAGATCTTATGGCTGCAACACTCCCTTCTCTTTCAGGCCCTTCCCTTTGTACCTCGACTCATGTCTGAAGCAGGCAACCTTCCCACAGAATGAATTTCTTGCTAGGAGCATACGGGATTACCTCAGGACCACAAGGCAGGATTCCTCAAGGTAGTTCAGTCAGTCTACTCATTGCTACCTGATGAAGTTTCACTGCACCAGGGTGGCATGAGGCCCTTAAGGACTTCTCCAAGACTCAAAGTGACTTTTGGATGAAGGTGGATTCCCAAAAGACCGAAACAGAATAGACTTCCTTTTCTAAGGAAAGCCTCAGACCTATTTAGTTTATGTAAGCTTTTCTGGGACTTCTTTCCTCAAGCAGTTCAGAGTGAACTTTTGCAGTGAAGATCATGGCCTTGACACTGCTGGAGCAGCTGTGAGTCTGAAGAATATACCCTGGGAGCGTGGGAGATGGAGTGGAGATAGCCTCGTTCTTTTGAAGTTAACATCAGCTGTGCTGCTGTGCCCGGCTGAAGCCAGCACTGTGCTCCCTGCTGCAAGGAGCAGATGGCAGAGATGGACATTCTTATAAAATAAAGGTTTGTCAGATGCCCTGTCCTACCTGTGCTTTGTATGTTTCCTTTTTTACTCAGTCGCTACAGTTTGGAGCCTAGAAATGTGATTGAAGCTCAAGTACGTGGCTCTGAGCTCTGACCTCCTGAGGTGCACAAGCCAGCAAAAGCAGTTGAGACCCACGGGTGCGCATCTCTGGGGGTCATGGCTGCCAGTGCTGCATGGCTCTCATGAGTACTTTATAAAAGCAAGCAGGGATGAAGTAGCTCAGTGCTGTGATTCATGGGTCAGGAAGGCCCCACAGCTGTGCTTTTTCAAGTCTCATCTCCTAAAAGAAGGAAGAAATGAGTGGGAGCAGCTATCACCCTCCAACATGAAGAGGCGTCAACAAATAGGTCAGTGCTGCTCAGGAAAGCATTTGGCCTTGAGCCAGAAAAGGCAGAAGGGTGGTGGGCCTGAACGAGCACGTTGCTGGGAAAGGTTCAATTCAGCAGTCTGCTTCCTCAGACCCACCTCACTCCTTTGGGTCTAAAAAAAGAGGGAAGGAGACAGGAGGCCTGAGTTAGGTACAAGCTGGCTCCTTGGAAAAAGAGTACTAGATAATTAACTTGTTCATAAACATCTAGAGGAAAACAAGGGAGGGGCTGCCAGCAGGGCTGCTCTCCCGGCCTCTGACGCAACCATGGGGCCACACTGGGCCTCCTGCTGTGCTGCTGGTACCCCTGGGAGGGAATGGGGAGCACAGGAGCCAAAATGCAGGAAGGCCTGGAAGGCGGTGGGGTGCATGGAGGTGGTTGGTGAGCAGTGCCTCTCAAAGAGGCCACAACTCTTGGAGTTAAATCGTCCAGAACTGCCCCCAAATCCCTTATATTTGTGAGAACAACAACAAAAAAAATCACCTCAGGTCCCCGTTCGGCCAAGTGCAGGAGGCCCAACCTCCCGCGCCCTTCCCTCCCCGGCGTGACGACGGACCCCGAACGTCTGCACGCTCTCGCCCACGCACACAGCGCCCGGCACAGCCCGAGCACGCTCACCGCACCAGAGACGCTCTCCAAGTTGTCAGTCACCACCTCCCGCCCTTCTAATTGGCTACAGCCCCCCTACTCTGTTTCTGCCTGCTCAGATGCTAGCCAATCGCGAGGCGAGGTGGATCACTGTCGGGGCGGGAGTTCCCGCCTGAGTTTTCCTATTGGCGAATTTTTGCCATTGGCTGCTCGGCCCCGTGTTGCCTGGTAGAGCAGCCACGGCAGAAGAGCGCTGCGATTGGCTGACCATTGTCGCGCTTGGCTCGCGACGATTGGGAGGGGAAAAGGAAAGGGGCGGAGCGAAGGACGGAGAGAGCGCTTTCTTTTTTTTTCTTCCCCCACCCCAGCCCCCACATCCGCTTTCCGATTGGCTGAGCCCTGCGCCGGGCGGAATTTCCGATTGGCCAGCGCACGCTGTTGCTAGGCAGGTGAGGAGGCGCGGGGCGGAGCAGAGCTCCCCCTTCCGATGAGTCGGCTCTGAGGTTCAGTCACCGCGAAGCGCCCCGAGCCGCTGCCTCCGCGAGTCCGCCCCGAGACCAGCGTCCGCCGTCGCCACCGCCCGCTCTGAGGAGCCGCCGTCGCGCGCCTCCCCTCGCCCCTTCCCCCTTAGCGCCATGGCCTCCGGATCCGAGTAAGTGTGGGCCGCTGCCGGCAGGCCGCGGCCTAGGCTCGGCGCTGAGGCGTTGGGCCCGGCGCGGCCTTCCTTCCCGTCCCTCGCTTCGGCGCCGCGCGGCGCTGCCCGGCTGGGCCGGGCCGGGCTGTTCTGAGCGCGAGGAGGGCCCGGCTCCGGTTCCCGATCCCGCTGTGTCATGCAGGCCCCGAGGAGGTGGAGGCGGGGCCGGGGCCGGGGGTGGGGGTGGGCCGCTCTCCGCGCGCTCCCGGCTAGGCGCGTGCCCGCAGGGGGCCCTCGCCGCCCCCTCCCGCCGTCCCTGCCCGGGAAGTGTCGAGTCACGGCGGGGCAAGGCCGGGCCGGGCCCTCTCGCCGTACCCCGCTCTGTCCCGCACGGGCTAGGCCGCAGCCAGACAGCGCTTTGTCTTGCAGGACCCGGAGGAAGCGGCAGAGCAGCCGGCGAGGGGGAGAACTGCGTCCCGGTCTCTTTCCCGCAAGCCCGGAGCGGCCCCCGGGCCGTGGCTTGAGGGCTCGCGAGTGACTCGGCATGGGGAGAGGCAGATATGTTGCACCGGGCCGGCCCGGGTGTCAGCTGAGGCAGTCCGCTCTATTTTCATCTCCCATGCCTTTGCCTCACACTGTTCTCGGTTCCAGGCTGAAGATCGTCTTTCACACTTCTCAAAAATGAGTTGGGCAATAACAGTGCTGCAGCTTCCATCCCACGTGCGCACACCACTGTGTTGGCTCTTGAGATGAGTAAATACATCACCTGAACATGATTTACTAAATCCAGGAATACTCCAAGTGACTCCTTGGCCTTGCCAGAGGCACTTTCAGTCACTTTATTGCCTGTTGTTCGTGTTCTTCTTTTCTTTTGCAACTTCTGAAATTTAGACCTGGCCCTGCTAAGTCAGTACTTTGAAGATGTGCCAAGAATTCAGCATCCATGGTAGAGCTTCTGATGGAGGTGATAGTCTAATAGGCCTATTTTTTAGCTGAGTGAAAAAGGAATTTTCTCCTTTCGCGAAGTTTTTCTCGCCACATGGGAATCAAAAGTTACTCAACTGGGGAATACTTGCTTTTTAGCTGCAGTTCGCACCAGTTCAGTGCTGTTGGCAACCATCTTGCTGAATTTTAGCACTGCATGAACTAACAGAGTGTGGTTTCTTAAGAGATTTTCATGTGCATACCTGCCTGGCTCATCTTGAGTGTGGCTTTGAACTCACTGCTCGGTCATCCTGTGCTGTTCCAGTAAGTGTCTGCAGTCATTCATTTAATGAATGTTTTCTAGGTTTTTAATACCTACCTGGGGAAAGCAGTTCCATCTGTAACGTGGACGTTTGGGCTCAGGATGGTAGGGAACTACTGACAGGTTTGTCTCGAAAGAATGTTCTTGAGGGCGATAACTAAAAAGGCCCAGCAGCCTCCGGAAGGCATGATTATTTTCACTTTCATTGCTGAAGCTGGAATCATCTTGAGTCAGCGACTTCTTACTATATATTTATCTCAGACTTACAGGAACATCTTAGCTCCCTAGTTCGTCTGGATTTCTAGTGATTTTAGTGGTTGTTTTCAGAAGAATGGCTAATCAATAATTATTTTCTGCTTGCTTCATGTTGTCTGCCATAACTCATAGCCTTTGGGTGTTACCATCTGCTGAACAAGGGTGCTCTGACACACAGAAAAAATGTTGAAAGTGTGAAAAGTTTTTTAGAAGTCCCCCTCTACCTCTATAAAAGGAGTGAGAGGGGAGAGTGAGTGAGAGAGTTGGCAGAAGGGGGGAGCTGAGTATGGCAGATGATCTGAAGATGTTGTTTCTCTCTGACAGAAAACTCATGGGAGAGTTTTAAAAGTTACCTAGGCTGTGTGTCTGTTTTGGTGCTTCACTGGAGTGTACCAGCACACGTAGGAAGGCTGGGAGAAGAGGATCACAACCCTTGCCCTGGGCTTTCCAGCTTAGTATTTCAGCTCAGGCTCTCCTTCTCAGGGCACATTTTGCTCCATCTGTTCAGTTAATGCTTGAGGAGCCCCCAGGAGAGACAGAATGAAAAGAAATAGTGATGGTAACATTCTAAATTGTAACTGGAAGACAGGGTAACACTCCTCTGTCAAAGTTGGTACTTTCCGTGTAACTGTCATATAATTTCTAAAAACCTTTGTTATTTTTTTGGAAAACAGTGAGGTTAGATAACTGAAACTGACCCCAGACATGTGAATATGTGTATACTGATTCCTGTAGGCTTTTTTCTAATGCTTCCAAGTTTGTTCGATTGCTTTAAGTGCTGTAATGTAACGATAGCATTGATCCAGCCCTCACTTCTTACTTAGGAAACTGCAGATTCAGTTCCTGAGTACCAAAACTTTTTCCTCACATTCAGCAGTACTAAATGTACCTCTTGCAGTGCTTTTTACCACTGCTGTGTACTGGAAGCTGTCTGCACTTCTTTTTCCAGTTTTAATACAGCTTTTGGTTTATTGAAAGCTTTGGTCAAAAACCCTTCACTTGCTGCCCGGTTTCTCTTCCATTTTATCTTGTGTCCCGGGGCGTATTTTAGGCTGCATAATAATCTCTGCATCCCAAAGGACAGCTACTAAGTTTCAGTGGCAATTTATGTAGCCAAAGTCTGGCAACGGTTTCTTACCAAAAGGCCTTTGGATCCACATCTCATGTACGGAGGAATATGATTTGCGTTCAAACTTGAACAGACCAAATAGAGTTATTGTTGCTGTCTGGTGTCCCCTAATTCAAGATATGTAATGTACTTACTGAAATAATTTTCTTTACGCAGCAGCTTACACTGATGCAAAGTACTTTGTTATTTCTGTTTGCTGTTTTAACTGCTGGCCTGGTGGCATATTGGTTCCAGTTTTCTTGTTGCTCTGTTAGGGTTGTTTTTTTTTGTTGTGGGGTGTGTGTGTGTGTGTGTGTGTGTGTGTGTGTGTGTGTGTGTAAGTTCCACCCCTTTAGGACTTTACCAAGACCATGTTTTCCCTTGAAGATGGAAACTGTGGGCTTCTTCGTGGTTGTATCCAGCAGCCTTTCTTGTGTCTCTTTGGGCTTAGAGACTGGGTCTGTAACATTATGCTTAGCTGTTGAAAGGGAGTGAGATTAATTTCTTACCTGTTGCACTCTTTAATGAAGAAAAAGAAAAAAGCAACTTGGCCAGTGCTTGCAGTCCTGGAAAGACATGCTTTACAGCTCCTTGTTTTGTTCACTTAAAATAATACTTGTCATTTGCAACATGTTCCCTCTGCTACTGGGACTCATGCAAAGCTTGAAGGCCTTTTGGAAACAAGCTGACTGCGCTCACAGCCTACTGCTTGTTGTCCCTCTCTAAGTGTCAGGGAGAAGAGGCAGCTCCGCGTAGTTTGTCGTAAAGGAACTTCTGTCTTGAGCACGGGGGGGGGGGTAGCATCATGGTGTAGATGAGGTATGACAGACTTCTCTGATACACATCTCAAGATGTGGTGAACATGTTAAACAAAGTTAATCCTGTTCATACAGTTGCCTGTTCTTCTGCTTCCACTCAAGGTTGGACTTCTGATTATTTTGTCCCTAAAAGAGCTAAATGGAGCCAACACGGCTGTCCACTTCCTGTTCTTTGCTGCTTGCTCAAGAGAAAGAGAAGCTTTTTGTATTATTTTTGTTAGAATCGAACTGAACTCTACATCATTTTCTGTGACATTAGGTGTTGGCACATCTGAACTGCTTTGAGAAAAGTAGTCAAATGCCTGTCAAGGGAAGTTAGAACCATGTTGCAGTTTTGATTGGCTAACGTACAATGTCCACGAGCTCCTCAAGAATCAGCTGGCTCCAAATTGTGCTTTTTTTGGAGCTTTTTTTTTTTTTTTGAAGGAAATGTCTTAATCTGCCTTTCTTTCATTTCCTTACTATTTGTATTTGCATTGACAAAATCAAGCAAGTCATTATCTGTCATATTTCTTGTGGTGTAGTGTGCTAGAGCTCCAGTGGCTTCTGTGAAGATATTACAGAAAGATTCTTAAAAAAGCAAAGCAACAAACAATTTTTAACAAGCTCTTGATAACTTCACTGGTTTGCTACATTTAACTAAGACCTTTACAGACCTTTACTTCTACAGCTCTTCCTATCAGGGGGGCTGTGGCATTGTTCTTTAATTCCCCCATTTATCTGGGAATTGACACCAAATAGACTTGAACTTCTGTTTCAGTGGCAGTGGTTACATGTGATTGCAGATGTGTGAGTAATTCTTTTAGGCAAAACACTGTCAGCAACATCTCAGTGACCACTTCTTTTTGTAGATAACTTTATAGCTGTTTCTGTTTGAGACTGAGTTAATATTTACTCACAGGAAATGTTGTCATTGAACACCTGAAACTGGTGCCTGGGAATAACATTCTCCTTTATTTTACAAACAAGTATAGTTTCTAAAAAATATGGTGACAAACAAACATGTGATAATTGGAAACCAAAGGAGAGGGGTTGTCTGGAAAGGGAGGAGTGTTATCACTTAGACTCAGAACTTCTGTTTTCTTCTCCAGTTCTAAAGCGGATGACTTATCAACTGCTATTCTGAAGCAGAAGAACAGGCCCAATCGGTTAATTGTTGATGAAGCCATCAATGAAGACAACAGTGTTGTGTCACTGTCCCAGGTGCGTCATCTGTTAAAAAAAATAAATGTAGATAATGCACAAACAGTTGCCATATATTAACTTGAAATTTAACTTTGCAGCACGAATGTAAGTATTTGTATTAGAAGCTGCAGCTGTTCCAAGCGAGGGAGATGGACTGTCTTGTTTGCTAGTGCTCTTCTGTAATAAAAGTACATTTTAAGATTCAGTTGAGTTTAAGCCCGTCTGGTTTCAGGATTAGCTCTTGATCAGTGCTGTGGGAAACAGTGTCTTTGTGGCTTTAGTACCTCACTTCCAATACATAATTCACCAAGGTCAAGTGACTCTCCTTCAAATGCTTGAATTCTTATTTTATCAAAAGCTTGTTCTAATATTCTTACTGTTAACAGGCAAAAATGGATGAATTGCAGCTGTTCAGAGGAGACACTGTTCTCCTAAAAGGAAAGAAGAGGAGAGAAGCAGTCTGCATTGTTCTGTCAGATGATACCTGCTCAGATGAGAAGATTCGCATGAATAGGGTTGTTCGCAACAACCTGAGAGTGCGCCTAGGTGATGTGATCAGGTGGGGACTGGCTTGCCAACTCTTATATATCCCTGAGTTGCCTAGATAATTTGTGTACTGGCTCTGAATTTATTCAGTCAATAGCAGACAACAAAGTTTGCAGGAATTAATTTTATATCTTTCAGAGGAGACCTCAGAAATGTTTCCACGTACGTGGCTTGCATCAGGAATCTCACTTAACTTTTGCATTTGTTTCTGGCTGTGTACATACTCAGATTAATACTGAAAATTGATGGTAAAGATGCTTGATGTCTATTAATGCTTTCACAAACCTAGGTCCTGTAATTAAATTGAGTAGTTTAATCATCCCAAATTTACTTTGTCAGATGAACTTGCAGATTCTAAATTTTTAATGCCTACAATGGAAAGCATTGAACAATATTGTAACCAATCTCACAGTATCTAGCTGAAGCACCCAGCAGCCGTATGACATACAGGAATTAAACCTTGTTGGGAATGGATATCAAAAACATGAAGCAGTGAAATACCAAGATTAAAAGTCCTCAGAATACCTTTATATTCAGGATGTCTATATTCAATTTTTGTTCTAAAAGTAACTTTATAGCTGGGAGTTATTTAAAAGTGTTGCAGGAATTTTCTTGTGCAACACTTGGAGAAAGCTGTGAGACAACATTGTGTCAAGTACATCTTGGCTTATAGGATCTGAGGAAAACCATGTGAGCACTTCTGAAATATGGAAGTGCTGATATGCAGGCTTAAATATGGGAAGTCTGACAGTTCCACCTCTTGAGGATCTTCCTAATCTGCAGTCCCCTACATGTTCTTGGAAAATTGGAGCCTGGCACTGTACTTCCTGGGGTGTTAACTGGCGTAAACTTCAAATGCAAACTGTTTCATACAAACTTAGTTGAGGAGAGAGGTGAAGCTGTATCACCTCTCTCCCTACCACTAGAAAATTCAAATTTGAAACAGTACGCTGTTTGGAACAGTACAGTCCTTTGACACAGTCTGTGTCAAGTAAAGGTGAATACTTAATTTAATTTGATATGAGGTTAATTTTGAAGTCCTTCCTAGTGTACAAGTTCAGCTTCTCCTCTCACCTTTTCTGATGGGACTGTGTCTGTGATAGTTCTCAGCCCTCTAAATCACTTCTTAGCTTTGTTGCAGCAGTCAGAGAACTTTCACGCTTCTTGCCCTCTAAGTTTTTCTTGCTGATATTTACATGCTTATTGTATTACTTTCTGCAGCTTAGCCTCTGTCGAAATCCAGATTCAAGTGCTAAACTCTTCCTCCTTGTGATCTGTAAACTATTTTCCTTGTGAGGCAGTCTGTTTTTTCCTCTGCTCTTTTGCTGTTTCCTCTTTGTAAAGCATATAGTAAAAGTATTTGTTAAAAGTCTCTAACAAAGTAGTGCGTGAAAAGTAATGCACTCAGTTGCAATTCTATGTAGGCTTTTCTTAAGCAGGCAAAGACAGTTTCAGCTTTCTGCCTCTCAGCTGCAGCTTGATACTGAGCTGTCACTACAGCAGGCTGATGGCCTGCACACGTATACTATAAAATGATAATTGCAGTGTTCATTTAAAATGGGGGAAAGGGCCTTAGGACTTCGACCTAAACATCAGTTTCTGAAAAGTGGGATGCCATATGGATAGCTGGCTGCAAGCCGATTACCACTGACCAGTACTTTGAGAGCCTTTGCTCTCTATCAGGGTTGTTGGCAACGGGCTCTAACTCCTTGTAGTAAGTTACAAGAGACAGATGAATGACAAAAGTTACCTGCAGCTCCATTTCCCATACAGTTGGTTCAGCTGTAGCTAGTTCCTTATTGAAACAAAAAATAGCTTGTAATTCCTGCAGGTCTTTTGGCTGCTCTCATAATTTATGAATTTGCCTTTGGGTTAGCGAAGGACATCCTGGCAGCAGAGCAGGAAGAAAGTATGAAACTCTCCAGCAGGCTTGGATAAGGCTGAGAGGAACGAAGGAAGGTGTGATGTGTGAAGACTAGCTCTCTAGTGCTCATAGTATTTAGCATCTCAGCATTTAGATATTCTTAGGAAGGTGGGAAGTCTCAGCAAGGATTTGGATAGTCCTTTTTGGCAGTTGTAATGGCCTGAGAAGAGATATCACTGCCTTTTCCAGACTTGGGTGTAAGTCCAGGATGATGTGGCTAACTGGAGTTTTCTTCTGTTGCAGCATCCAGCCCTGCCCAGATGTGAAATATGGCAAACGTATCCATGTACTGCCGATTGATGACACGGTAGAAGGGATCACGGGGAATCTCTTTGAGGTCTATCTCAAACCCTACTTCCTGGAAGCATACAGACCCATCAGGAAAGGTAACAGCACTTGTTATTGAAGTCCCGATTATGTGCTGTAGTCCTGAGACTGAGTAAAGAGAATTTCTAGGGACTTGCACAGATCTCTACGAGGCATCAGACCGGCATCTGCAGAGTGAGATTTTTCTGATGTTTGTTTATTTATTTTGCTACCTTGAATGGGAGTATGTTAAAAAAAAGCTTAGGTAGAACTTAGGAGAAAAGCTTGTTAAACTAAATTGCTACCACTTGACAGGATTGGGTGTTTGCTTGTGTATTAAGCAATTGGTTGGATATACCAGCTGACATCCTAATTAAATTCACTCCTTCAAAATAATTGAATTAATAACTGAGAGAGTGCTTAGAAAACCAATTGCGCTTTTAGAGCTATGCTAGTAGCGTGTGTATTAGAACAAGTAGGTCCTAATACAGTGTAAGCACAAGTTGAATACAGTTTTCCAGTTTCTGTGGCCCAATTTAGTCAAGAGTTGTAGTTCAGTAGTGTGTATTATTCTGCTTCTACAAACAAGCAGTTGTTATCACAACTTAGTAAGATAAATTCAAAGTAAGTTTTTTACTATGTTAGTGATTTTTGTCCCTTCCCTGGTTGCTTCTGGATAGAATTTCTTCTTTGAGATGGTAGGCAGAGGTAGGACATTCAAGGCTGCACTTGTCTTTGTATGTCTTTCTGTGGGCTGGAGCAGCCACTCCAGAAAGTCACCTGTTTGGAGCAGTGGTAGCAAAAACAGTGTACAGGTGGTGGCTGGAGTGAATTTCTCTAGCGAAACAGTCAGCAGTTGCTGTTCTCCAGTATAAGGCACTGGGAGTCAAAGTGGGGCAGCTGGAGTTGTATGAAGAAAACACGTTTTTGGCATTGAGTCTCATGTTGCTTTGTATGTTTCTTGAAAACCTTTGGTTGGTCAGGGTGGCACACCATTTCATCCTGCCTTTGATTTCTCCTGTCTCATGACTTTTCACTTGTGGTTGCACTATCTACTGTCCCTTGGGCTACACCCTGCAAATAGGCAGCTCTTTTGTAAATTAATAGCTAGTTTCTAAAGGAGGCAGAAAAACATGAACATCTTTCTTTTGGACCCTATTCTTAGCCTGCTTGCTTTTTTTTTTTTTTCCTTAACAATATGTAAAGGGCTTTTTCCTTTCTGGTAAACAGAAAGAGTTCTAAAACAGCTAAATTGAAACTGAATGGATAATAAGTATGATTAATTGCGTTTGATTGTTTGGTATTTAGTTGGAGTATTCTTTTCTATTGTTTGCTACTTGTTTCTGCTTGAAATTTGAGAAAATTAAACTGCTACAGGTCTAAATAGTCTCCTTATAGTCACAATATGTGTAGCTCTTGAGTCTGAAATACAGAGCAGCATGAAAAATACCAGTGGCATATGCATGCGTAACCTATTTCCTTTTCCTCTGAGGCTGCTGGATAGTACAGGGATTGACATTTTGCAGATGGTAGTTGCACCAGGGTACTGAAATATGGGTTTTCACAGGTGACATTTTCTTGGTGCGAGGAGGGATGCGTGCAGTGGAGTTCAAAGTGGTGGAGACAGATCCAAGTCCTTACTGCATAGTGGCTCCGGACACAGTGATCCATTGTGAAGGAGAGCCCATCAAACGAGAGGTGAGCAGAATCCTACCACACTGTTCTTGAACTGACTCCAGTCTGTCCAGTGAAATCTCTTTCTTTGATAGTGCTTTCAGCTCTGGGAGTGGCATTTTGTGTACTGAATGTAATGCTGCATGCTCTGGTTCCAGGGGATGAGATGCTGCTGACGGTAGTTGGAGAAATGTGCTCTCAGTATCCTTCCTTAGATACTGAGATTACTGTAATGCCTAGGCTGTAATTTGGTAGCAGCTGGTTTTTCATCTGCTTCCAGGTATTTAGTGCTGGACATTAAATGGAATTTATGGACATTAAGTGCATCATTTAATTCCAGAGTTCCCTTGATCCATGGCAGGAAGGCTTTAATGTGTTGCTGAATTTTGTGCCGTGTGAGGAGACAGCAATTAATGCTTTTTGAGTGAGATAATGGAGATCTCTAAACAGTTGGTTTTGTTTTACTTGATTTCATTCCCTTCAGATATCTAACCTGGGACATCCCAAGTTTAAGACAGGTGGCCAACCGCTCAGACTTACTTTTACAGAATAGGAAATCTCAGGAATAGGAGCTAATTTGGCCATGTCTGCCTTTTTACTGGCTGCAAGTCAGACTGGGTGCTGTTTTCTGGTTAGCTCTTCTCTATGTTCAGCAGTTGTGGGACACTGAGTGAGTCCTGTTTGGGCTCATTAGGACACCGCAGAGGCAGACAGGAGCAGGTTCGGCCAAGGCTACCAAAATGGTGAGGAGCTGGAGGTCAAAATAAATGAAGTGGGGCTGGGTGAGTGGGCTTACGCAGCCTCGAGTAGGAAAGGTGAAGCAGCAGGCCTGCTGGCATCTTCCTGGTAGAAAGATGCAGGCAACCTGACTTTTCTGAGAGTTGTGCCCAGGGACAGGAGTAGAGGCAATGGCACAAGCTGGGTCAAGAGAAATTCCTGGCAGATAATAGGAAAACGGTTTCCCCAGAGCCTAGAGAGATCAAGAATCTCCATCTGTGGAGATCTTCAGCACTTGTCAGGGGCAGTCTCTTACTGAAGTGGTGGTACAGGATTTGTGGGGCTTTGGCCTAAGCTCCTCTAAGATTCCAGGTGATGTTAATTTATGATTTTAGTGTGGCCTAATGTTACAATGTCCTTGTTTCAGCTGGGACAGAGTTGATTTTCTTCCTTGTGTCTGTTATGGTGCTGTGTTTTGGCTTGATGATAAAAAACAATGTTGATAACATACTGATGTTTTAGTTGCTGAACAGCTCTGTACAGAGCCAAGGACATTTCAGTTTTTAATCTTCATGCTGTTACCCAAGGCGGGGGGTTCCACTGAGAACAAGGTACGTGCCGGCAATTGTCACTGAATGTTTGGGAAGTCAGAGCTAAGAAACAGTTGTGGAAGAATGAGAAAGACTTGGAAACGAGACTCTCAAAACAACAAAGAAATGACACTGAGCAAAAGCCCAGATTCCTGAAACTGGGGAGGGATTGTTGAACTATTGTTTTCACTCAAGTGTTTGATACATTTCCTTCCTGGTAGGATGAAGAAGAGTCACTGAATGAGGTGGGCTATGATGACATTGGTGGCTGCCGGAAGCAGCTGGCTCAGATCAAAGAGATGGTGGAACTTCCCCTCCGACACCCTGCTCTCTTCAAGGCCATAGGGGTGAAGGTAAGGACCTGCGTGCATCAGGTGGATGAGTCGTCTTGCTTTTGCTAATGGCTCATGATGTAGGAGGCTTAGGACATACTGGAGGGGAATACGTAAGAGGAATAACTTACGTGTTGCTTGTCTTCTAATGCTAGTATTAGGAGAGTATTTCCTTACATGTTTTAGACACAGATTAAAGCATTGGCACTTGTAAAACAGAATGATGTTTTGAATAAGCACTGTCACTTACTGGCAAGGTTTTTGTTTGTGTGTCATGCAAAGTAGTCAGGGTGTTGATGGTAGGATGGCAGCTGTTGCATGAGGTTGCATCATAATTTGAGACCGGCTTTATCAAATGCTTGGAATTTCACTGTGAAGCTTCTTAGGCATTCTGGTACTAGTTTACCACCTAAATTCCTTTTCTCTTTTTGCAGCCTCCACGAGGAATCCTGCTGTATGGTCCACCTGGCACTGGCAAAACACTGATTGCCCGAGCAGTGGCCAACGAAACTGGGGCTTTCTTTTTCCTGATTAACGGTAAGTTTTGGGTCTGCTTTGGACCAAGATCTGCTTTGTAATCATTCATCCAGCTAATGATAGTGTACGGTTTAAATAAGTCATACATAGCTGCTTTGTCTCCTTGACCTCTATCCTTCCTTACCTCTTTCAGGTGCCCCTCTGGGGAGGCTTAGAGGCCATTTGTGCACAAACATCTGTAGTGGCACTGTACTCACGCCTAATTGTTTTGTGGCAGAGTGGTTGAAAGACAGCTTTGTGTTGCAGGAACTTGCAGTCTGTCTGAGTGTTCACTTATGTTGTAAGGGCAAGGCTAGGAGTGAAGCAGTGAGATTTTTCTGTGCATATGGGTGTAAACACTTGTTTTTCTTGCCAGCATGTTTTATTTTGAAAAGAAGCTAGTCTGCACTGCATTTTTCTTCCCCTCAAGTAAAGTACAAGACCTGTTTTTTTTTTTTTTTTTCACTTATCTTTAATTGGGAAGAACTTTTCCTGAAAGCTATAATGAGTAACTTGGAACTTAGCTACTAATGACAGAACCTCATGTTGATCATTTTCACTTACTGCAGTTGAGATAGATAGATACTAGTTTGTGTCCACTATGAAGACAAAATTCCGAATTTTCCTCACTGTTTTTCTCTCCCATTTTACCATCAGTGCTAGAATAACTGAATGCTTGTACTTGAGAACTGCTGCTTTTCTTCTCTTTCATGATTTCAATTAGACCCATGAGGGTGAAAGCAGCACAGCATAGCAGAGACCAGCAGTATCTGCTTTTTATCTCAAGATATCATAGGAGTGACCAGTGGTAGGGAATGGACTTGCTTTTTACCTTAACATGTCAGAAGTAAATGGATGTGTATGAAAGGAGTCACTGCTAATAAGCTGATCTTCAGCTTCTGCTTGTGCTTCTGCTGCATAATGAAAATAACATTTGTTGTCAGAATTAGTGATGCATTCTCTGCTCATCCCAAACCTGTGGCTGCAGGCAATGCTGTAGACAGAGCTGGTGTGAATTGATGAGTTACCTGAAGTGAAACAGTATCTGCCTGCACCACTGGCTTTGCAGCTTGCTCACTTCAGTCAGCTAGCGGCTTTGCACTCCTGAGAGTTGGGTTTCTTTTCCTTGGATCCTTCAGAAGGAACGTACTTTGTCTTCAGTATCACTCCCATCATCATGATGGAAAAATCTAAACAAATTAGATTGGTAAGCATTAGAGTTTAGCAATTGTAGGAAATCTCAGGGGATTGCTGTCCTTTCTGGAATTGATGTCTTTATACTTTTTTTTATTAATTAATTGTTTGGGGGGAGGTTGTGTGGGGTGGTTTTTTAGCTGTTTTCTTGTGGTTTTTTTTTTTGGTTGTGTCTGTGCGTTTTGTTTTGTTCATTCTTGTTTGTTTTGGAGCTTATTTATAGGCTTGCACAGAGGTAAATGTGCACCTGTGTAATGCAAGCTAAAGACAGCTTCAGTATCTTACAGCTTTTTCCTTCCCTACTCTGATAATTCATCACCATATAATTTGATTGCTTTTCTTGCAAGCTAGGACTGGCATTAACAGTGTGTGGTGGCACATTACAGAGAAGCTCACCAAGTGTGAAATAGGGTAAGAAAAGAGGCAGCTAAAGGTAGCTCATTGACTAGTACTGCATTCTGTTAGAGTAAACTGAGAACACCAGAATAATGATAGAAAGTAATTCCGCATGCTGTTCTTGCCTGTTCAGCTGCAAGTTTAGTGAATTTGGTTGATAGTGTTTGCTTTGGCTTGAAATATAGATACTCCCATGTGAATGTTGTACTGAGAAAATTCAGCTGCATGCCTTGGAGCTAGCTGCTTCTCTTCTGGATTCCACAGTGCTGCTGTTTTTCAGGTCCTGAGATCATGAGCAAGCTGGCTGGCGAGTCTGAGAGCAACCTGAGGAAAGCCTTTGAAGAAGCTGAAAAGAATGCACCTGCCATCATTTTCATTGATGAACTGGATGCCATTGCTCCTAAGAGAGAGAAGGTAAAAAGAGCCTTTTAGGAGCTGAAGATGTGTCTGTACACCCTTTTTGGTAGCAACTGGCATGAATCTCTGTGTTTTGAGTATAGTGTAAAGCAGCAGACATGAGTGGAATTGTACATCGTTCACAATGTTTCTTAACAGCTGGTGTTTTTATTGTCTGTCTGCTGTGGTGCAGCACTAGTACCTGTGCTATGCTGTAGAGCTTTAAGTCTGATCGTTGCTTTCTGTCTCCACAGACGCATGGAGAGGTGGAGCGTCGCATAGTGTCTCAGCTATTGACTCTTATGGATGGACTGAAACAGAGAGCGCATGTGATTGTTATGGCAGCTACCAACAGACCAAACAGCATTGACCCAGCACTCAGGAGATTTGGTAACTGGATTATCATCTCTGTTTTGTCTGTCAGATACTTTATTACAGACTATGCTTCAGGGGCCTTGAAAAGATTGAGCAGAAATTTAACATCTTCTGTGTGGTGTCTTATCTGTGATTTGCCTCCAACTGCTTGTTTGAGATTAATTTCTGGGCTTTGGTATAATTTTCTGTCTTACTAGGCTAGAACTTAAGGAAATGACAAAATACTTGAAATCTAGTGGTAGCCTTTCTTAGATGAGGCTAGCTTGGGACACACTGATTAAATGGCTTCCTGAGAGGATGTTCATGCCTCAGGCTGCAGAAGAATTTTCTGGCTTCTGTTACTTTTGTTGATGAGGAGTCGAGTAGTTTCCAAGATCTAGGTTTTCAGAACTGTGCAGTGTGAATGGATGTCTGGTGTATGAGCCGCGAAGCCTGTAATAGCAAACCAGTCAAGTTTGCAGGAGAAAATGGCAATCTTCAGTCTGCAGAGGCATTACTGGAGACTAATGACAGGGATACGTACTTTAGTTAGTATTTCAGCAATAAGTAGGCTTCCTGCCTCCCCACATACTGGTTAGATTTTTGCATTTCACCACTTGGTTATTGCCATGATCAGTACTGTAAAAAGTTCAGAAAAACTAAATCACTCTCTTAGAATTTGCAAATTCTTATGCTCAGGACACAGTGGTAGAAGTAAACAAAAATGTATTGTGATATCTTGGTTAGGAGAAGCATCTTCTTCTACAGATGAGGCCAGGAAAAAGCTCCTAGACCAGTAACACTCTGTTTTTTGAAATCCTGAACTCTGGTTAATGTAGTAGTCTCACTCTCCCTACACTGGTAAGGCCTCTCCTTCTCTGATCTGTCCCTGCAACTATGCTGATAGATGCTGTAGAGGAACTCAAAGCTCTGGCATTTTCTGAAATTGCGGCTTGTCATCAGGTTGCTCAGTCAGAGGAAAACTGCCACTACAGCTTCTTTGGTTTGGAGAATCAGTAGCTCAACACACGTTTTATATTCTCCAGGTCGTTTTGATAGAGAGGTAGATATTGGAATCCCAGATGCAACTGGGCGCCTGGAGATCCTGCAGATCCACACAAAAAATATGAAACTGGCTGATGATGTGGATCTGGAACAGGTGAGTGGCATGCCATTGGGAAAGGTGAATGTTCCTGGTGCTGTGTTTTGTAGTGGAAGAGTTGTTATGACTTTGACCAGCAAATGTTAGTTGCTCATCTAGGGCATCTTTAAACTGGGTGAATGTGATCTCTGAGCTTCCTTCCAACTATTTTAGCAGTGACTAGAAATCCTCTCTTGCTCATTAAGAATGGCATGGCAAAGTCATGTCTCAGTAGAGTCTGCAAGTGCTCTGCCACTGTTCTTCTGTGTTTGTTGTGGCATTCTCTTTAAAAATGAAGTAAATTTAAAACAGCTCTCAGAGGTGTGAGTGTTATGGTGGCTTGGGACACTGCATGTACACTTATTTTGTTCCTGTAATCTCTATCCTGCATGAAGAACTCCAGTCCTTGTGGTTATCCTTCTGCATGCCATCTGAATTCCAGTTGCAACTTTGATCTCAAGTGGTACATACAACAGCAGTGTCTCTGCCTGTTAAATATGTGGTAGCACTTTTCCTGAAAACCACATTGGAGCACTGACATTCCCGTCTTTCAGAGTTTCACTGCATCTCTGAATAAGTGACCAGAGCGTGCCTTTCCTTGTGATTGCTTGCTTGTATCTCTGTGAGTCATAGTCAGTGCTTTGCTTTCAGGTGGCAAATGAGACCCATGGACATGTTGGTGCTGACTTGGCTGCTCTTTGCTCAGAAGCTGCTCTTCAGGCTATCAGAAAGAAGATGGATCTTATAGACCTAGAAGATGAAACCATTGATGCTGAAGTGATGAACTCGCTGGCTGTGACCATGGATGACTTCAGGGTAATGCAAGACTGCCCCTCTTTCTTCTAGATGCATTGTTTAATTGCTTATCTGAAGTGTTTTAACATGACATGATACAGTTCTACACTGCTGTTTCTTTCTAATAACAGTGGGCTCTGAGCCAGAGCAACCCTTCTGCTCTTCGGGAGACTGTGGTGGAGGTGCCACAAGTTACCTGGGAAGATATTGGTGGTCTAGAGGATGTAAAGAGAGAACTCCAGGAGCTTGTACAGGTGAGGATTTCCAACAGATTTTTGCCCAGTCAGCTTAAAAAGAACCTCTTGATATTCTGCTTTGGGCTATGAACAGGATAAATGCAGATATTTTTAGAGTAATTGCTTGTAGTGGATTGAAAATTCTGTAGTATTCCATCTTAGAGAACTTAGGGAGGGGAAGCAGCTTTCCTGTCAGGCTTTCTGTAGTTGAATCTACAGTGATCTTTGGTGAGTCTCGTGCTATGTTCAAAAACAACAGTAGTTCTGCTTAAGTGGAGAATAGCAGTGGGACCACTGCTGAGAATCTATCATGTAGTGGCTTTATCTGCCGGATGATTAATGAAGATTCTCATGCAGTGAGCCTCCAAAGAGCTTTCTATCACTGCTAGCATAGGGACAGGTGAGAAGTAATTAGCAAAGTCTGCTGTGACGGACACAAAAAGTCACAAATGCTCTGTGGAAACTTCTTGTGTCTCCATCAGTTTGGTTGGGTTTTGATATATTCCCGCTTTCAGTTAGCCCTGCAGAGACACCTTGTCTGTGAGTGTAAAAAAAAATATTTTTAGTCTAATTTTCTGGTTTTCAGTCATCGCCTAGGCGATCTGACCTTGTTGCTAGGGATAAAAGCTCACATCAGACACCTTGCCTGTCTCTGGAGGGCAGAGCTGACTAGGTTGGATAATGAGCTGTTTGTTCCGTTTTGCTTCTGCAGGGCAGAGCAAAGCTGGGTTTAAGTGTGTTGGAAAACTACCCAAATTGTAGTGTTTAGTCTTTAAGGGTAAACGGACTGTTTAGGGCAGCTTTATAGTTTAGCTGTGGTACTTTTCAGACCAGTCCCCATTTAAAAAAACTCCAGTGGCCCCGAGCGGCAGAATCTTGCATGTAACTCACTAGAAATCTCAGGGTTGTGTGTGGCTTTTTTTCTTTTCTTTTTTTTTTTTTTTTAAATGGTAGGAGCAAAGTACAGGCCTTCTGGGGCACATTTTAAGTTTTTTTTGTTATTGTTCTAATTTAGTATCCTGTGGAGCACCCAGACAAGTTCCTCAAATTTGGCATGACTCCATCAAAAGGAGTTCTGTTCTATGGGCCGCCTGGTTGTGGTAAAACACTTCTGGCCAAAGCCATTGCCAACGAATGCCAGGCAAACTTCATTTCCATCAAGGGGCCAGAATTGCTCACCATGTGGTTTGGAGAGTCTGAAGCCAATGTGCGCGAGATCTTTGACAAGGTAGGTGTTTCTTCTACTCCTTGTACTATATTTGTGCTTAGATACCCCCAGCATGTTGTCTCCACTGTGCTGTCTTAACTGGCCTGGTTATTGTTTATGTATTTTGTGTTTTTCCAACTTGCAGTGAGCAGAGACTGCTTTCCTGATGTTGGGGAATTAATCCTCTTTGGGAACATAGATATTTAATAGATTGCTCCTGCTACAGTTTGTATCTGTTGTTACAGGATGATAAATGTCCCAGTGCCTTAGCAGGGAGGTAAGCATTAGGGTGACATAAATATCCTCCTCATCCCTAAAAACTTATTTTGAAACCTCAGTATCTGATACCCACTACAGATTTTCAAACATCCTACAGGTTCTTGTCCTTCAGTGTGCATGGAATAGAAGAGAGTTTGACTCCTCCTATACAGTTCCCTGTAGATATTGTCTCCTTCTGTCCCAGAAGGAACATGGCCTTGATTACCATGGGAATCCTCTTGTCATGTCAGGGAAGCTGCTGAAAGAGCAAAGTTGAAAGAAGAAAGAGAGGAAAAATTGTGGGTTGGAAAAGAACCTCGGATACCACCTGCTCCAACTCTTTGTCCAGAGTTGGAAGAGCTTGGAAATTTAGTTTGTGTACACTAGGTCCTTACGTATATTAGTTCTGGACACATGCCAAGCTTGGTGAATCCCTGGCATCTGTAGCCCTGTGTGCTAGTGTTTGAACTCTCTCATTGTGAAGGCAATTTGCACCTATTCTCACTGCGCACCTTATAGAAGTATCTGGCTCTTTTTTCCCTCTAACTACTTGTTTGGCAGCTGAAGGCAGTGACTAGATCTCCCCCTTCCACACTGCATCTACTAATACCCCAGTGCTTAAATAACAATTTGATATCCCCATATCTTGCAGGGAGAGTTCTTGTCCAGGCAGAGTTACCCTCTAGCCATCAGAGTTACCACCCTTCTGTCTGGTTCACAATGATCCCAGCTTTGGGGAAGTTTACCTTGTTATCAAGAGAGTTTACTGAGGGTTATTTTGCAGGAGACTGCTCTAAAGCAGCTCCTTCGGGCTCTCCTTGAGGTGACAGTGCTCTGGTACTCTTCCGAACTGCTTTGATTCTAGGAGTAGGCTTAGCATGAAACCAGTGTTCTCTTTGCCTGATGGTATTCAGTTGTTTCTGTTTGCTTTTTCAGGCCCGCCAAGCAGCCCCTTGTGTGCTCTTCTTTGATGAGCTGGATTCCATTGCAAAGGCTCGAGGTGGGAATATTGGAGATGGTGGTGGTGCTGCAGATCGTGTCATCAACCAGATCCTGACAGAGATGGATGGCATGTCCACCAAGAAGAACGTCTTCATCATCGGTGCCACCAACAGGCCAGACATCATTGACCCAGCCATCTTGCGCCCTGGCCGCCTGGATCAACTCATCTACATCCCCCTGCCTGACGAGAAGTCCCGGGTTGCTATTCTTAAGGCCAACCTGAGGAAATCACCAGTTGCTAAGGTAGGACCTGTGCTGTGGCTGTATCTGATTTGATTTTCCTGTGTGCTGCACATATTCCCAATGAACTGGGAGCAGAGAAGAGGGCTGGTGACTGCTCTGCACCGTGCAGAGTTGGGAAGTCTTCCATCCCTGAAAGATGGAAATGAAGAGGGTAGAGGTAGGCTCGAGATCTAAAAGTAAGTATCAGTGCAGCTAGATATCAGTGTGTAAGCACAGCAGGTCTTCATCACATAGTAGAGTTCTGCCCACGGTGCAGGAATGGGAAATGCCTGTTATGGCAAGATGGAAAGGATTCTTGTACTCTGAAAAAGTAAATGTAGAAAACGGGGGTGGGAAATGGAAATTGAAGAGGAACCATAGCGGTTAACTGCTGAACTCTTTCACAGACAAGAGTTATATCCCTTGCCTGGGGAGCAGGCAATAGTGAAACTGATAGAATTAATCAGAGAAAAAACAGATGTAAAGTGAGTGCACAAGTGTTTTTAGGCCAAGTTTACTTTTTTAAGTGCTGCTGGGAAGGAAAGCTTGAAAGAGGATGTTCTGGTGTTGCTGTGTCACTTGAGGGTTGAAGACTGTTCATGCTTGTCTCCCTCTGCCCCATCTCTATTTCCATTCTGAAACTGTTCCATTGATTTCTAATGCTAAGATCTGAGCGAATTATATCTGAAATGCTCAAGTCAGCCTCCTTCCTCTTGAAGGTGAACAGTGGGCAGAGGTTTGTAGCCATGTAGCAGGTTCTTGCTGGGTGTGGGGGGGATATATGACCTGCCCTTGTATGTAGTGTACTTTTATCAACAGGAGCAACAGGAGCCTTAATAGCTTATCTTCTTCAGACTGGCCAAAGTTAAGGTAGCTCCTTGCTATTGTGAAATCTTAAGGCACCTCTTTGTCATTTGAGAGTACAAGATGTAAACGCTTTTCTTGTGGGTTTGGTTTTCTTTGCTAGGATGTTGACCTGGATTTCCTAGCTAAGATGACCAATGGCTTTTCGGGGGCCGACCTGACAGAAATCTGCCAGCGTGCCTGCAAACTGGCCATCCGGGAGTCCATTGAGAGTGAGATCAGACGAGAACGTGAGAGGCAGACCAACCCTTCTGCCATGGTGAGTGGGGCACCCTGAGCTTTCCCTGCTTTTGAGATAGGCAGCCCACCTCTGCCTGTGGGTGAGGGATGATGCATTTCTCTCAGTAATCTTCAGATGAGGACGAGTAGGCTGTAGGCTCTTGGCACAGAGCGCTGAGCTGGAGCACTTTGTTCTCTTCTTGTGGGAGGGCGAGGGCCTCCTGTGGTGCCTCGTCACTGGCATTGCTCAGCAGGCCCCTGCTGCAGCTGTGAGTCAGTCTGCTGCAGCATCCCTCTCTAGCCCCTGCCTCAGTGGGTATTGATGCATCCTGACCCTGAGGGAGGTGTGGGCAGGTGCTGAGCTGCACGTGGCTCATCCCTGCTCTCTGTCCTGCTGCAGGAAGTGGAGGAGGACGACCCAGTTCCTGAGATACGCAGAGATCACTTTGAGGAGGCCATGCGCTTTGCTCGCCGCTCTGTCAGTGACAATGACATCAGGAAATATGAGATGTTTGCACAGACTCTACAGCAGAGCCGTGGCTTTGGCAGCTTCAGGTAACTGTGAGGGAGGTGGGGAGGGCAGTGTGACATGGTTAGCCCCAGGAACAGAGCACTGAGGGTGGTTTTGATGTACTCTGAAAGCAGTCCCTTTTCCTCTGCTTTTTTGCATTCCCCCCAGTGCATACAGCCAGCTGAGCATGTGGTGGGTGCAAACAGCACTGCAGGTCAGTTGCAGCTGCTGTGCTCTTGAAACCCATCAACCCTTTTTTCTTTAATGCAAGCAACATCTGGCAGCACTGTAAGCCTTTTCATAAGGCTTCGCCACATTTCTCCCCCTTTCCCTTCTTGGCACCAGGGCGTTGATGCGGAGGGGGGGGACTGTGCTGAGCTGTGAGGAGGCTTCTGAACTGCATCTCTTCTCTCCCCTTCTGCACTGCTGCATACAGGTTCCCATCAGGTAACCAGGGAGGCGCTGGGCCAAGCCAAGGCACAGGAGGTGGCAGCGGGGGCAATGTGTACAGTGAAGACAACGATGATGATCTCTATGGTTAACTCGCTGTCCTCAGTGGACCAAACTCCAAATCAGGCCACGTTGTACAGGGAAAATACAACATTCAATGGACTCTTGGCTTCTTCATTCCTCAGTCAGAACAGTGTAGGTGCACGTCAGACTTTGTACAGGGGATGTTTTCTGCAAACACAAATCCAGACCGATGTTCAGTTGGGAAGCAGACAGTGAATTAACAAGGAGGGGATTCAACTTAATTTCTGAGAAATTTCTGTTCTAGTTTATGTGGCAGAATCAGCAGCTTTAGCAAAGGGTACAACGCTAGCCTGTATTAAAAAAAAACCTACAAAAATAATTAAAAAAATGAATAAAATCCTACAAAACTCTCGCCAGGCTCTGGCAATTCCTTTGTGTGGTACTGCCACAGCATTGGCAGCACTGCCTCTGTAAGTCCCATGTCTCACTTGCTATCTTGAGCGCTTCTCAGCTGCCTCTCGTGTCTTGTACAGCCAGTCTTTGTGCAGTTTCCTGGAGTGTGCGTGGTTGCTCTTTGTCCTTATATCTTTCACCCCATGCTAACAGAAGAAATTGGTTGGGCAGTCTCTCTCCTGTGCCCCAACTTGGAAGTAAGCACTGAGTTAACTGGCAGGTATCTGGTATTGCTTCTCCAATGCTGGCTGTGAGCCACCGGGTCTCTTGCTGCTTTGGCTCCTGTGCAGCAAAGAACTCCCCCAGGGATCCCCTTTTCATCAGCCCTGCTTGAAGATGGGCACAGGAGGATTCCTGGGCTGTCCCTGGAGCTTATGATGCAGCATAACCCATAAGTAGTTAGGGAACAGGAGCTTCCTCTGATGCTGTAGCAGCAGATTTTGTAAGGCTCTGCAAAGAGATTTCCCCCTTTGTGGAAACAATCCCTGTGCCCCTTTGGGCTTCTGATGAAAGGTTTGGTTCATTGCTATGAGCCTGCCTTTTATTGTGGTTCTGTGCAGTCAGATTTTAATCCACTCCTAGTACTTTTCTTCCCTTTCACCACCACCTAGCTTTCTGGCCTGATCCTTGCTTTATTTTCCTATTAACTGGAAAATGTGCTTCTGCTGTACTTAGTATTTCACATGAGAGAAGCCCTCCCTGGGCTTGGCAGCTGGTTCCTGCTCCGTCCTGGTGTGTGCACACTTGCTCATCTGTGGCTGGAGCCCACGGCTGTACCTTGCCTTTGCAAATCTGAAATAAGCGCAGGGCAGGGAGATGCATGCTCTTCTTAGGCTGAACACTCACAGCAATTGGCCGTGGCTGTATTCGATCTTCCCTACCGAACTTGAAGGTGCAGCTTTGGCCACCAAGAGGTAGGTGGGCATCTTTCACCAGCTGTCTACATTGGTCAGCTTGGGGCGGGATTTAGCAGTATGTGGGATGTTACAGATGGGCAAGGGGAGACCTGTTAAACGTACCCAAAGGAGCAGAGCACCAGGCTGTGTGCGACCCAGCTCTGAATCCAAGAGTGCTCTGGGTTTTGACTGTGTGAGGCACAGAGTAGCTGTGTGCTGTCAGCTTCTAGGGGCTTGCAGGAGCAGGGTTTTCACAGAGATGAGTAGCTATGGATTATGTGCTGGAATGAGCAGTAAAGGTGCCCCCTGGGTTCCTGGGGAAACCTCCAGACTCCGAGGGTTTTGGCCCCAAAGGCTGCCACATGTCGAAGGGCTCCATAGATCACATGGACTTGGAGGGAAAAGAGGGATGAGGGGAATCCCAACCATGGCAGACGGAGGGGGCTGTCCAGGGGAAAAGGGGGCTTGGGAGAAATGCACCAAAATTGAGAACGCTGCAGAAGTAGCACAGCCACTTGCTGGTGGCTACGGGAGGAGGCGTGGGAGCCCCTGGGAGGGGGGGCAGCGCCTGCTCAGGTGCTCTGTCCTAGTTCAGAGACCCATTCCAGCACCACGCCTGTCTGTCCTTGCACCGCATCCGTTCAGTGCCGTCAGGACAACGCTGCCAGCTCGTGGGGATGTGCTGCTGCTGGGTGAAGTGTTTGCTGTCTGCCAGCCAGGGAGGGGAAAAAGATCACGCCACGCGAGGAGCTCTTCAGGACCCCTAAAAGCCTTGCCCAGCTCTGGCGACGAGCAGGTTTCTTCTTCCCTGATGCTTTGGGGTTGCCACCATGCACTGCTGAGCTTGGCCAGGGCAGGTGGCAGATCCAGCCCGGCAGTGCTGTGCACTCTGCAGCCTGGGGCAGGAGGCAGGGGGTGGTGGTGTGCGTCTCAGTTCCTTGGAGCTCATTTCCCTGCCTCCTCTCCTAATTACAAATGCTGATTAAATCCAGGTAGAAGGGCTGGAACCCCTCTGTCTTGGGGTGGGGACAACACCCAGGGGAGCTCTGGGAAGATCTGCCTGGAGCAGTGCATGGGGCTGGAGTACCCCCAGGCAGGCAGAAGCAGGGAGCTCGGCTGGGCCCTTCCCGTGCTGCCACGGCCAGCAGCTCCCTGGCCCTACAGCTCGGCTCCACCAGGCCCGAAGCGTGGGGCACGGAGGCCCCCAATGCCCCAGGCCCTGGATTTGGAGGCGGGTCCGGCACGGCCCCGTAGTCTATGGACTCACTTGGTCCCTGCTGCCAGCAGAGGGCAGGCGGTGGCTGTGCTCCCTGCGGCCCCAGTCCCCCTGTTCCCCCCGTGTCCCTGGCACAGCCTGCCCTGAAGCCACCAGGGATGGACCACGGCTGCTGCTGCCCCCAGGAACAAGCTGCAGGGTCGCACGCAGCCCTGGAAGGGGGGGCAGGAGGGAAGGATTGGTGCAGAGCCGCGTTTCAAGCCCCTCCCACAGCAGAGCCGGGCTCAAGCAGGTCACTTTGGTCCTGGCCACATTCAGGGCTAGAAGTCTCCAAGAAAGGATTTCCTTGGTGGACTGACCACACTGATGGGCAAACACTTCTCCTGGCATCAGTGGGAATGCCCCGGGTGCATCCTGTGCTGCTCTGCTCACCCAGCGCCAGGGTCCCTCCGAGAAGAGCTGGGTCCCAGCATCCCTCCAATGGGAGAGGTGGGAACAGTGCGAGTCTGAGCCCCTTCCCTGCATCGAGGGAGAGCACAGCCCCAGCACCTCCCACCACAACACGTACCAAGGAGTTCTATTTTTCAAAATATTTTTTATTTTTCTTCAATACGGACATTACAAAAAAAAAAAAGTTACATTAAAAAAAAAAAAAAAAAACCAAAACACTATAAAACATTCAGGTCTCATTGAAACTGAGAAAAACAAAGCAGCTTGCATCTGTGTGCTGACCTGTCTTCTCGCTCCATCAGTGTCCACCAGTTTTCTGCATGCTGAACTCCAGAGAGAACAGTGGAGGGAAAAGGCGTCACACCCCAACCTGAAGTCAAACTGGTCGATAAATTAAGTAGTGCTTTAATAATGCAAGTGCTCTATCCCCATGCCCACGGGCTGTCCTCCCGCCACGTGATGCGCTGTACAGCTGTACGCCTCCGGACCCCTGCTTCAAGTCAGTGATTTCCCTTTACAGAAAGCTGCCCCGGGGAAGCACCTTGGCTTTCCCAGCACCGGCCGGGCAGACGCGGAGCGGCGGCGGAGGAGCCGCATGGAGCCCGGCTGGCCCCTCCTGGGAAAAAACTGGCAAGAGGCAGAGTTGGCCGAGGAAGGTAAGAAATATAAAAATTCTCCTGATGGAAATCCGAAGTTTTTAAAAAAATACAGCATTTGAAAACCAAACCACCAAGCGGATTGCCTCATGCTCCTCTCAGCTCCACCGTCACACCCAGAAACACCTCCTGAATTAAACTTCCCCGTAGAAAAATATATACACGTGCATTTCTCTACCTATTACAATCTCTAAGGTTGAACTCGAACACTAGTCAAAACCACGGCTCTGCTCACGCTTGGCTCTGCTGTTGCACCCAGTCTTGTGCTACACATTCTCCACTCTCGCAGGCAGGTTGTTTGTCTGGCTGAGCTGCTCACCGGCACTGGGGCCAACCACTCCAGGAAACCCAAAACGGGCAGAGAAAACCCTTACGGAGTTACCTAACGAGCTAAATATATGTATTAAAAAATAAAGCAGCAATGCAAACTCAACACATCTGAACAAGAAAGCTCCCAGCCTGGGCAGGAGGCTGGAAGGGACCGTCCCCACTGCTCTGAGCTCCGTCGATTGGCACAGGTGACACTCGGTGGTGGTCTTGGCACAGGAGAGGGGACCGCAGTAGGATTGGGTGCTGTGGTCCCAGGTTAGAAACGGTCCGGTAGGAGCAGTCCCTTCGCCGTACGCGCTCAGGACGGTTTCCTTGGCACCTCGGTACGGCCGGGACCTCGAACAGCAGCAAGTATCAAAGAAGGGAAGAGAAATCTAACACGGAGGGATGCGAGATCCCATTTAACGTGAGTCCTATTTACACTGCGCTGAGCTCCCTACAATCCCACCCTCCGGTCAGAAAGTTGGCTTGAAAAGCGGGTGACACAAAAACCACAAAGTGATGCACATCCCCAAGTCACAGCCCGTGCCATGCGCTTGTGCAAGGCAGCAAAGCCGGACCTCTGAAAGAACAAAAAAAAGGCGGCAGCTGGGAGAGAGGTGAGGGCAGGAGACTCTCCCGCCACTGGAGTACAAAATGGGTCAGGAGGGGCAGGGGTAGGTGGGACAGATGGGAGTTTTGGGGAAGAAAAGTGGGTTTTTTGCATTTGAAAGTGCTCAGGCACCTCTGCTCTGTGTGAGCCAGGTGCTGTGGCACGTGCATTTGGAGTATTGCTGCTTGGAGGAGAGTCCCCGGGGCTCTAGGAGCACGGGAGGTGCTGCTTGAGGATCTGTCTCGTCTGGGGAGCTATTCTGTCCGGGAAGCGGATTTTGAACTCCACGATCAAGTCTCCTCGCTGGTTGGGGGCCTTGGGGAAAGGCAGCCCCTCCCCACGGAGTCTCTTCACTGTGCCTGGCTTGATGATGTCGTTGCAGGGCAGCGGGATCACCCTCCCGTCAATGGTGGGAATGTTCACGGTGCAGCCGCAGAGGGCCTGTGGGGATAAAAAGGGAGACACACCATCAGTCGGCCCCGTAACTCTGCACCAAGAGAGTCCTGAGCCCCCCGTCCTGTGCTGCAGAGTCCCCATCCCTGCTCCTCCCCACGGCACCACCAATGACCAACAACAAGCAGCCTAAATTTAGCCCCTCACCACCCGACTGGGGAGCCGGGATGGGGATAGGGGCAGCCGAAAACCCAGCTGAGCTCATCGGATGCCTCTGCAACCCATCAGCTGTCACTGCGCGGAGCCCGGGGTTATCTATAGCACAGCCCAGGGGCACGTGGCACAGCACAGCCACGCGGCACGACACCACACTTTCCTGGAAGCTGGGGCCGCTCGACGGGCTATGGCATCGCGCCGCTGCCCCACGGCTATTTTTACACCTTGGTGGCCCAAGAAGGAAGCAGCAGCGAGGCAGGACCCAAAAACGCAAGCGTGGGGAGGGTGACCCCAGTGGGCCCTGTATTCCCACCACAGGTAGATCCTTTCTTTCCTGATTCCCCCATGGCAAAGACAAGAGGGGATTTTAAAGCTGCCATTCCCTCCCCAGAACTGGGTGCTGCCTACTGCAGAAGCCGGCAGCAGCCGCAAACCAGCCTGCATGAGCAAACCACGTGACGTGGGAATGCAGCAAGAAAATCCTTGTGTCCTTAAATAACTCAGACAGCTCTGCTGTACACGTGGGCAGCAGTGTCTCCAGGCTTTCAGCAAGGAGAGAGGCTGCAGAGCGATACTTCTGGAAGGGGAGGATTCCTGGGGCTGGTCCTGCCCTGCACACAAAGCACTTGTCCACCCCCATCCCCCAAAAGACGCCCAAAAGGAAGTAGGGGAGGATGCTCTGCAGCTGCCTCCTCTGAAAAAGCTTCCAGTGCCATCACAATAGGAGGCACCAGCAGGAACAGCTCTCCCGCTGGTCCCTGTGCTGCTGAGGCTCTGCAGAAAAGCCAACACAGCCCCATCCATGCTGGGCTTGGATCTTGGGCTGAGAAGAGAAGGCGGGAGGCTGCAGCCAGGTTTCAGGTTGGATATTAGGAAAAATTTCTTCCAGAGTGAGTGAGTGAGATGGAAACAGGGCAGGAGAAATGTGGCTGGGATGTTTGCATCCAACCCACAGAAGAGCATGGGGGATCGCTGGAGCAGAGCCCTGCCAGGCTCAGACCATGGGTGCTGCCCCCCAGCACCGTTCTTGCCGTGCAAAAGCAGAGAGATGGGAGCAGAAGCAAGCGGGAACAGCACATACAGACAAGATCTCAGCGTTTCCTTTGAAAGCCAAGATGTAAGAGTTTGAGGCCATCACTCCGCCACCGTCTGTTCCTGTCTTTTATCCTTCTGGCCCAAATTTGCTGCCGTGTAAGAAACTGGTTGTCGAAGCAACACAAGAGCCCATTCCAGGGCGAGATGCGGTGAGCGCAGCCATGGGAGCTGCCCTGCATCCTAGAAAGCATCTCAGTTTCTGCCTGAGTATGAAGCCGGTGCGGGTTTGCTGTCTGAGCCGTGAGCGCTGAGCTCCATCTGGGTCAGCAGCGGTCCCGCTCTGCTGGTGGCAGCGGGGGGGCTGCTGGGTACCTCAAGGAAGGTGATGTCAGGTGAAGGATGCTGCGGGGCTGTGCTGCTCCCATCTCCCTCAGAGCCCACCAGTGCTGACGATCCTCCCGGGAGGCTGACAGGGTTGTTAGCGGCGTCACTCCTCCCTCCCTTGGGCACCCACTGTGATTTTTGGAACGGACACTTCCCTGCAGCCCACAAGGCTCTAGGGAAGCCCAGCCCCACCTCCTGCATCTGCAACAACCATGCTCCAAGGAGCCACGGTGCCACACAGCTGCCCATCCTTGGCATCCCCTGGTCATCACCTCCGCTTGACCCAGCACTGCTGGAGGCAGCTTTGGGGGTCGCAAGTTCCTACCACGGAGCCAGGAGATCGAGTTCACAGCTGCTCCAGTTTGGGAAGGAGACACAAAGAAGCAGATGATGCTGTGTTTCCGAGGGGCAGACCCCCTGCCCCGCTCCCCATGGGTCTGCACATGACCACGAGTGGGATGGCAGCTCCCAGCTCCTGCTGGCACCATGCTGTGCTGCTTGCTCCGGCAGCAGAGAAGCCCAAAGCTCCAGCTAAAAAAAGATTTTTGCAAGGATGAACAGCGCGAGGAAAGCACTTGAGGCTATGGCTGTAGGCTTAGGTGATGAAGAGGTTGTGCTGTGATTTGCTCCATCACATACTGAAATGATGGCATATGGAGTCGGGGAGCTCCTGGCATCTGCTCATGTTTTGCAGCTCTTAAGCTACTGCTTCTCATGAAAGATGAAAGCAGCAGAGCACTGCCCTGCCATGGCAGGCATTGGGCTGAGGGTGGCAGCCAGGCCAGCAGCTCCCTGGCACATTCAGTCTGCGATGAGGCTGTGCAGAGAACAGGAAGCCCGGCTCAAAGAGATGAGGAATTTGCCCGGACCAGCAATTTCCAGCAGTCTCTCTTTGTGACTGCATCAAGCAAAGCAAATGCCAACACAAGCCCTGTTCATGGGCAGCTGGCTCGAGATCACAGTTGTCCTGCAGGCAGGAGCCAGGCAGCTCTGAGCACAGCTCTGTCCACCTGGACTAACAGGTCGGGCATGGGGAGAGCCAGCCTGGGGTTAATTTTAACAGATATGGGAATGCACAGAAGGAAGCATCTGAGATACGGCATGCAGGATGCCATAAATGAGGCAGCCTCTCCCAAGTATTTCCACAGAGGCCAGTCACTGCAGGAATAACCTCTTAGTTTGAATCCCTTCTGCACCATGAAGTAAAATCGACTCCCATCCTATAGGTTAACATGAGATGAGCTTGTTGCAGAGCGCTCAGCTCTGCCTGGCCCATGGTGCTCCCTTGGCCCCAGTACAGACAGCAGCAGCCTGTGCCATTGCAGAGCTGTCTACTTGCTGGCACGCTCAGGAGCTCACGTTTCCCTGCCTCGGGTCTGGCCCATTGAGCTTATTTCTATTAAATGCTACTGAATTTCAGAACATAAATCTGTCTTCAAAGAAAAAAAAAACCAGCTCATTAAGAAGACAGACAGCGTCTACAGTCTGAAAGGAACAGCAAATGGCAGCTGCCATAAACGTCAAAGTTAAATGCAGCTGCCAGCTGGGATTTATTAAAAGGTAGGTAGCAGCAGCAGCAAACGCACATCTTGTACTGAGGTAAGCTCCCCATCTTCCACATCTTCACAAAGTTTGCTGCCCTGGTGCAGTGAGTCCCACTGTGACCTCCAGGACTGATGGCATGGATGTGATGCATTTTGCTCACAGCCTGAATATTTTGCTGATTTTGCCCTGTATTCAGGGAAGGAAGAACCACAAAAAATCAACTGTTTGGGCTGAAGCAGGACTCAGCAAGAAAGAGGCGTGCCCCTGCCTTCTGACCAGGTGAGAAGGCATCTGTCACCACATGGGACAGTGGCTGAGCCACAGCTGCAAGGCTGTGAGAACAGGCAGGCACCAGACTTGTGTCAGCAAACTTGGGTTCTCCCCTGTCCCGACAGAGTGCATGAGCTCTCTTCCTCATGTGAATACCCTACTCTGAAATAGAAGGGTAAGACATACGGGCAAAGGAAAAAACGTGTAAATACCACTTGTGTCTGCCCAGAAGCACAATGTGTTCAGCAGGGACTGCAGTACCCGTGTCCTACACCCTGCATGGTGGTTGAGCACCTCTCCAAAACTGACCATTGGTCTCTTGTGCCCTACCTGGCCCCCCTCCAGCACAGGAAGAGGACTGGCTCCCATCTTGGTTCATGTGACACAGCCCCGTGCCACCTCTCAGCCTGTGCCATTTCCCACTGACACCCACCTCTTTAAGACTGATGTTTGCGGTGTAGACCACGTTCGTCCCATCCCTCTTGAAGTGCGAGTGAGGCTTGTCCTTGAGGATGAAGACGATGTCAGCGGGGATGTTGTCTGGGGTGGCGTCCCCTTCTTTGGGGAATGTGATTTTGGTTCCCTCCTTCCAACCCCGTTTGATGACAATGTTGAGGATCTTATCCTCAGTCCGCATGGTCCGGCCATCAGGGTTGAGCCTTCTGCGGGTGATCTTCATCCTCTTGGTGGAGCCGTGGTAGATCTCTTCCAGGGACACCTTGAGCTCATGGATGACAGGTGGGTCTTGGACCTTCCTCCGCGTGTGCAGGGACTCCTGGTGCCGCCGGTGAACCCCGTTAATGCCGTTGAAGCCAAACCGGCCGAAGGCACTGAAAGGATCATCGTCATCATCGATATCCATATCTTCCTGGTCAAAGCCGTTGAACATCCGGGAGCGGCTGCTGGCGAAGAAGATATCAAAAGGGTTGGAGCCTCCGAAGAAAGACGCAAAAGTGGCGTGGGGGTCTCCATGGAACGTGTAATGGAAAGTGTTCCCTGAGCCACCTGAGGAGCCACCTCCAGTCTTAAGACCTAGAAGAGAATGGGGAAGACAAGATATTAACATCCCCTGCCAGGAGAAAGCTGCTGAGACGCATGGCACCCCTACTCTTCACGCAGCAGCATGATCTCTGCAGGCCAGGAAGGCACCACCTCAACCTATGGCACACATCCTGCTTGTACCTCACATGAAGCTGCATCAGAGGAGGGTCAGACTGGCTACTAGGAAAAGCTTTTTCATCGGAGGGTGGTGGGCATGGAACAGGCTCCCCAGGGCAGCAGTCACAGCCCTGAGCCTAACATAAGTCAAGAAGTGTTTGGACAATGCTCTCAGATGAGGGGTTTGAATTTTGGGTGTGGTCTTGTATGGACCCATGAGTTGGATGATCTACGTGGTCCCTTCCAACTTGGGTATTCTGTGATTCTATACCCAGCAAACTCAAACTCAAAAGCTCTTCAGGTCCTGTTCCTTCTAAAATGCTTGTTTGGTTACCTCTTTCCATCCGACACATTTAATGACTAGCCCATCTTCTTTTTTTTCCCTGATGGCAGGCTCCCTTCTGCCCAAACAGCAGTGTTTGTTCTGCTGTGCCTTCCAAGCCTGAACAACTGACCCCCTCCCAGTCCCACAGCACAACCTCACCACCTCTAAGTGTAACAGCGGTGCTTCTTGCCAAACACCCTTGCCCAGTCCAGAGAAAACCAGCCAAAGAAACCCTGTGCATTACAGGAGATTAAGCATCCCACCATCAGCCACTCTATGCTGCAGGTGGAGCAGATTTGCCATGGTCGGTGTTCTGTGTCCTTGATATTCAGTCAAGGATCTCAAAAAAACCCACCTCGGGTGAGTTATCTATTACCCAAGGTGAACTGTGTTGACAGCAGTACCACAGGTAATCCCTAGAGGTCATACCAATAAGATGCCTCTGGGATCTCGTCTTTGACCAGGAAAGGGTTAATACAAGCCAAGCTCAAGAGCTATTTTCAGGGCATGCTGGTGAAAGTAGAGGACTATTTCTGATGGGCTGTTGTTGCGCCAGTACCGTCCTCACTGTTGGCAGCAGGAGGGAAAAAACACAGAGGGGACATGCTCTGACTGCTGAGTTTACTCTCCTGGGTGGTGGAGGATTTTTTCTTCTCCTCACACCCTCTCTAGCAGGATCTCCTTTGCCCAGCTGGGCTCTTAGCCCCCTCATGGGGTCTGCGGCTCTTATTCACCTTGCCTTGCCATGCTGCAGGACAGAGGGGACACTGGTGAAGTTGACTTTGGGGTCTGGCTGGTTCCACAAGGGGTGAGGAGAGTGGCAACATCCCTCTCCAACTCTCAGCTGTGCAAGTCTAGTTTTGAGAGCTCCATCCTCATTTGGCACGGTTCCCAGGTTGGGGCTGGGCTGTAGGGCACGAGGATCAAACCCCATGAGCCCATCCCACTCCATGGGGCCCTGGAGACCCTCCACAAACACTGACACCTGGACCATGTTGCTGCAAGCTGCAGTTCAGTTACTGTCCTGGATGGGCAATGCAAGACAGTATTTCCCAGCGCAAGGGACGGGGCAGGCTCTGCCCGGGGGGAAAGGATCCCAATTGGAAGTGTCCTGGTGCGTGACTATGGGCACCAGAGACTGGGCTACTAACTGGGAGCTATGGGAATAACTCAGTGGCTACAAGCCACAGGGAAATCCAAGCCCTGCCCTTGCACATACAGTGAGCCCAGAGATGTTCAGCAGCACAGAGCAGAGGGGAGATGACCGAATCTGCTGGGGCCACTGACACTGCTCACCTGGGTGCTGCTGGTGCTTGAGTTCTGCAGAGCAGGTCTGCGATTTCTGCAGGCAACCCCATGCCCCCTAAGGGCTGAACCTGCTGCTGCTTTTGCTTTGGGTAATTCAACCCCAAATCTGGCTATGGGGTCAAGGACAACGAGGTACAGCCAGCCCCGAGCTCAAGTGCCATGTGGGGCCATTCCCCCACAGCTGTTTTCTTCTGCACTACTGAACTCACTCTTACTTCAGCTGCTCCTGCTGACAGACCCCGTCCCTGGGCTGTGCAGCCAGCAGCTTTCACCTTTACGCAGTTGCTTTAATCCCACGATGCCCATCAAAGGCAAAGGCAGGGTCCGATTTCAGCGGTGCCTCCAAGGAAATGCTGCTTTCTCCCTTGAGAAAGCCACTTCTAATTTTAAACAGCAGCAAACCACCGCGGCTCTGTGCATCCCCTGTGGCAGGGACATAAATAACGGGTTGAGTAACGCCTATAGGCAGCACGCACTGCCAGGCAAAGATTTCCTGGCGCTTCACCCGAGGTTTGCTCACATAAACCTGGAGGGATCTCCCCCAGGTCTGCTCTCACACCCTGACTGCTGACAGCCTTTGGAACCTCAGGCCACGTCTTCATGGAGCTCCTCCGTTTTTCCCTTAAGTTTTGTAAACTTCTCGTTCCCCAGCATCTTTCAGGAGTGGGAACAATTTCCATCGGTCAGGAGCAAAACTCTGTCCCCCCTCCAGTCTTCCCCCCTAAGAGCCTGCTCCATGCCTGCTGGGAGCAGTACAGGGCTGATAAGGAATCTCTGCTGTCCCAAAAGCAGGTGCACCTGCTCGCTGGGCCCCCAGGAGGGGCTGCACCTTCCACTGAGCACAGTGGATGGGCTGCTCTTTTCAGCACCCAAGTCCCCGGCTGATTAATGCCGATGCTATTCGGTGCTCTCCTCACCCTCAGCAAATGGGGTTGCATGCTTCCATATTCGACTAATAAGGCTGTGTGCGGTGGAGCCGCTCTCCTCCTCCATGCCAACCGGGAGACAACAGCAGCCGCTTGGTTTCAAAACAAAAAGCCTATTACTTAAATTGGGAAAAGCTTTGAATCATGTAGGTCAGCCTGTCCTGGGGAGAAAAGTGGGACTGGCAGCACGTGAACAGGGAATCTGCGGGGGACATCCAGGCAAAGGGAACACTGCTGTGATGGAAATTTAGGTCGAGGAAAGGGTTGCTCTAGCACCGTCCTAGCGCACGAGCTCCATTCTCTTCCATCATCTCAGCATTTGCCCTTCTGGGGTGGCACTGCCAAACACAAGGTGCCATCTCCCTGGCTGGGGAGCAGGGAAATGGGTCAGGATATTATTTCTGGCAGCACAGCAAAGCAGGGCTGGTGGAGCAGTGACTCTCCCCACTTCAGCTCCCAGCAAACTCTGCTTGGAGGTACTGCAAGTTGGGGTTTTGCACCCCATCTCACCCATACCAACCTCCTCAGCAGCCTGGGATGCCTCTGTGCCCCACACGGACCCCTTACCTTCCTCCCCGTACTGGTCGTACACAGCTCGCTTTTTGGGGTCGCTCAGCACGTCGTAAGCCTCTGCGATCTCCTTGAACTTCTCCTCAGCGTTGGGGTCTTTATTCTTATCGGGGTGATACTTGAGGGCCATTTTCCGATAGGCTTTCTTGATTTCATCCTCGTTGGCTCCGGACTGGATGCCCAAGATCTTGTAGTAGTCCTTCCCCATGACGGCGGCGACGCTGCCAGGCGCTGAGTACTTATTCCTGAAAGCAGAAAGACGGCACTCTGTAAGGCGAGCTGGGGCACGGTGGGAGGTGGGACCAGCACCCACTTATTGCAGAGCTCCCCGCATCGTACCGTGCAGCAGCACCGCGGCCACCCCAAGTCCAAGTTTTCCTCCGAGGTGGGGCACAAGCAAAGCACAGGGATGCATTAACGCGGCATGGCCAGCACGTCCCTTGGCTGCAGCTTCCCCTGCCCCATTGCCAAGGTGGGGACTGAAGGAGCCATCCCGTGTGCTCCGCTTGCTGGACAGGGAGCACCGCTCGATGCGCGGGGCGGTTATAGGGGCGAGGACGTCACCAAGGCTGTTGTAGGCGTGACGGGCTAAATGCAGCCGTGACCCCCCCCGCCACTGGGATCTGCAACCCCATACAGGGCACCAGCAGGGCTGGAGGGGTTGGGGAAGCAGCAGGGACTGCGCCGCCGCGTTCACCTTGGAGGAACTTCAAACATTTTGTTCCTGAAAGCAATTGGCATTCAGCTGGAGATAAGTGCTTCCAGCATGTCAGAGCTTTAATTTGTATTTAGCGCAGAGGGAACGAAGCCGTTAGACAGAAACATCTTGCAATGGTGGGAGGCTTTTTTCTTTAAAAAAAAAATTAAAATAAAATGCTTTCTAGCCTGACTTGCACTCCCTTAGAGTCTCCACGTAACCACTGCAGTAAGCCAGAATTATTAAGTGTTTTAAGAGACGGCGAAATGCCATCGCAGCCTGACACGATGCGGTGAGGTCAGCACAGGCAGCAGCTCCCTGCACTCACTTTCTCCATCATGTGGGAGGCTCAGGACAAAGCCATGCCTATACTAAGGCATTGAAAACCCAACAGCCACAGCCCGAGGAAAAGGGGTGGCAGTTAATTCACTCCACAGGCATGCTGAGGAACAGCAAAACCCAGTGGGGTCATGGAAACTCGGGGAGCAGCTCAAGGGGTCATGAGGCCCAGCTTTCCCAAACAACATTTTCCATTGCTTCTTCCCATCTGGTTTCCCCACTGAGAGCTCCTGTCCCTCCCCAGCCAACCCTCACTGGGTACTTGCTCCTTAGAATCACAGAATCATTAAGGTTGGAAAAGACCACAAAGATCACCAAGCCTAACCCCAGTCCATCCCCACCATGCCCACTGACCACACCCCTCAGTGCCACATCTCCACATTACCTGAACACCTCCAGGGGTGGTGACTCTACCACCTCTCCAGGCAGTCTGTTCCAATACCTCAACACTTCTTCAAAAGGAAAAATTTTTCCTAATATCCAACCTAAAATCCTTGCTGTGTTCTTCCCCAGACCTTGCCCTAGCTGACCCTCTGATCCTCAATGTCCTCTGCTAAGCACTTCTGCTCACATCCCACTCCCCTCTCTAGATCTGGGTGTGCTCTAATGCCACCCTCGCTCCTCCTTGGCAGCTCCAGCCCTCTGAGCCCCTCCAGCAAACATGTTTCTGCAGATGACCATCTTCAGGGCCGTCAGGTGTTCTCCATCCAGACCCACTGGAAGTCTTGGGGGCTACTCTTGCTACACTAGAGCAGAGGAGGCCACTGGGCTCGCTGCCCACTGCTGGGGCACATCTTCAAGGGTTGCACAATGACCCTAGCCATCCATGGGGACATGGTTTAGTGGGCATGGTGGTAATGGGTTGATGGTTGGAGTAGATGACCTTAGAGGTCTTTTTCCAACCTTAATGATTCTATGATTCTACCTTCCTCCAAACCACTGGTTTTACCCCTTCTGCCCCAGCCCCACAGTGCTACATGGCTTCAGGTCTGGAGGACGGGAGCAGATACCAGGCTCTGCCCCATATGCCAGTGGGGCAGAATGGAGAGGCAGCACCGAGCTATTGTTAGAGACATGAAAAGGCCTCTGGAGGCGTAGAGAGCATCCTACAGCATCTCCAGATCCCAGCTTCTAAATGCCAGCACGTTTCTGTACCAGCACAGCCCTTCAGCTTCTGTGCTAAGAGCCGCCGAGCCCACACAGCCATTATGAGATGCTCTACCCCGTGCCCACCACCATCTGCATCTGCTCTATGACTCCCAGCAGGAGCCTGTGACAAGCTGTGGGGGACGCAGTGGGTCCCCAGAGGTGGCCCAAAAGGTTGTTTCGTGCCACACTGTAGAAATAAAGCATTACCATAGCCTTCCCCAGAGCAGCGTGGCCAAGGTCAGCCACTCCTCACCTGGGGGCAGTGGCAGCCTGACGTGAACACCCAGCCCAGGACGCAGTCTCCAGACACACAGAAGCTCCTGCCTGAGACACCCCTACGGAAAACAGGCCACCTGCAGCAAGGTCAAACAGCAAACTGAAGACTGTCTAAAAACTGCTTCTACACTCAGAACAGCAGATTTCACCCACGTAGGTGCTACCAGAGACCTCACAGCCGTTCTTATGACATTACAGCAAACCCTGCTTACACCAAACCTCCTGCATGCACGCACCACCAAGAGGTCTTTGGCTGGTGGGACGCGTGCTGGGGTGCAGCCCGTTCCTGGGCACCGCCAGTCCCTCTCCCAGCCCTTGGGACACTGCACCTTGTGCCTCCCACCCTGCTCACCCGCTGCCGCCCTGGGGGGCCCAGACGGCGGCCCGCCGGATCCAGGCACGCTTCGGAGGCGAGCGTCACACGTGTGGTGGTAAAACACGACTCTGTCCCCGCACAGCCTCCCTCCCACCTCCTGGCATCAGCTGCGCCAAGCACAGCCCCGCTTTCCCCTTCTGCTCAATCATCCGTCACTGCCTTCCCATTTAACCCTGTCGAGAGCAGGGGAAATTGCTGCTGAGATGGTGGCCAAGGAGCACTGCGACGGATGAGGGTTTCAGCATTTCAGATCTGCCTTCCGAGCTGGGACACCATAGTGAAAGGCGCTGCGCTCAGAAAAACGCGGAGCAAAGCACTGCACAGATAACCCCGCTCCCCCCTTAACAAAAAGGCAGCGAGACCTTTGTTCCAGCCCCGCACATGACATCAGATCGCGCAGCCCCAGGATGGGCAAGCGGCTGAATAGCAATCGTTTGACGTAATCCCCCTGCTCCGCAGTCATGTAAGGGAACAAACCCACAATGAAGTGGTCCCACTAAGATTTTCCATCCCAGACCATAAGGTCACAGCGGGGTGATAAGTGGCGCCAGGGCACCGCGTGCACTCGAACCACAGCAATTCACACAAGACACACAGACAGCCACTTACCGGAACTTCATAAACACATTCATGCTCCAAGCGCTCCTTCGTAAAGGCTCTAATTTTATTTTAAACATTGCCCCAAGGACAGCGGGTGCAGCGGGGATGCGGGCGTCAGCGCCAGAGTGTCTTCAGTGCGGGGCGAGCGCGACGTCCTTTGTGCGCTGCCATCCCCTCCCCGCCGCCGAAACCCATCAATGAAGGCGCTCGGCAGGCAGTGATTTTCCTCTCATTGGTTTCTGGCAGATTGCTGGGGCCGGGAGGCACAGAGCTCCCAGATTAAGACATTTCCGCAGCAGGACTGCGTGCCCTCCCTGCTTCCCAGCCCTCAGCTGCCCCTTCCCTGCCGCCGTCCCTAACCCTGGGTGAGGGCAGGGAGTCCCCGCGCTCTGCAGAATGAATGGTGCGCTCCCTCTGTCAGGCTGCTGCACCCACAAAGGGAGGGAGAAAAGTGGGATGGCAGCGATGCGCGAGGCGGGGAAAAGTCGTGGAGAGTGCGGTCCCCGGGGGTCCCCTCCCCAGGTGCCCGCAGAATGGGTTCGGTGGATGCGGTCTCATTGGCAGCTGCAGCCCGAACGGCACGAAACCTCCTTCTGGAATCACCTTCATTGAGAAAAACTCACTGCCATCCCGCCCTCCCCTCTGCAGCCCAGAGTAACTTTGGAGCTGAGCATCCTCCTGCTGGTGTCCCAGGCACCGTGTCCCCATCTCAGGGATGAACCAACCCCGTAGCCCCAAGGCTTGGGGTGAATGCATACCTCTCCGCACGGCTCCAGAAGAGCAGGATGGCTGGCATGGCAGCGCCGGGGCAGGCAGACGAAGCCCAAGTTTGGTCAGGCAGCACAAGGGGAGTGCGGCAGCGGGGCAGGCAGAGCCACCCGTGCCCGTGCTGGCTGCCAGTCGCAGAGAAGCAGCCAGCGATGTCATGAGTACACGCAATGAATCATCCCTTCCCCAGGCCCCCACACGCACCGCCCGCTTTCCCCCGCCCCACTGCCAGCCCCCCCCCAACCCCCTCCCCAGCCCGGCACCCGCGTGGGGATGGGGTGAGCCCGCCCCTGCGTGTCGGAGAGGGCTCAGCATCCCCAGAGCTTCCACTGAGGGTCTCCCCACTTTTTCCAGCTCTGTGGGGGGTAACTCTATAGGAATGGGGTTGAGTCCCCTCCTCACCCCATTCCCAGCCTCACAGGCAACCACACCGGGATGGGGCTCCCCTCTATTCCCAGCCCCACTGGGATGCCATCAGATGCAAGGAGATAGGGTTCAGCCCTCATTTCCCCCCCCACATGGGGCTCCCGTCTGTACCCCTGCTGGATGCCCTTATGAGGGGTTCATCCCTTTGTTCACCCCTTGCGCGGGCTCCCCACTCTCAGCCACTGCGTGGAGATGGGGCTCAGCTTCCCCCCGCACAGGGACCCCATTCCCTGTCCCTCTCTGGGGGTGTCTGCATTTGGATGGAGTTAACCCCCCCACAGGGGCCCCCTTTATAGCCCCCTTGGGGTATCCACCCCGCATGGGGATGGGGCAAAAAGCCCCCTCCATCCCCACAGAGGGTCCCCAGTTCCCACACTGGCAGCAGTGTGGGGATGGGGCTCAGACTCCACACCACTCTCCCACGCACCGACCCCATTTTCCACGCGACGGGGCTGCGGCCCCCCGCCCCCTCCTCCATGCCCACGGACCCACATGGAACGGGCTCCCCCCCAGCTCGCTGTGCTGCCCCCCGAGCGGGGCGAGGTGACCCCGACGGGGGCTTCGGGGCGGGGGGGTGAAGGTACGAAACGCGGAGTTAACCCTTTGCCCTCCCCGAACGCTGTCACCGCAGCTGGGGACAGGGATTAACTCCTTCCTTGCCGGCCCCGCGCCACAGACTGTGACCTCGGGGGAACGGGGTGTTAGCCGTCTCCTCAACACCCGCTGCATCCCCACGGGAGGGGGTGCCACAAAACTACGCTGTGGGGGGGTGGGGGATTGGTTAACCCCCTCCTCGCCAGCACTTGGTGTTAACCCCTTCCCTGCCGGTCCCCGGGATGCGCTGTGATTCGCAGCGAGGGGGGGCACGGGCCCCTTCCTCCCACCCCCACAGGGACATCGGTGTCACACCCGCGGCGGGGCGGCGGCCCCCCACGGGGACACGCTGTCACCCCACGGGGCGGCTTTGAGGGCGGTGTTCGGCCCCATCCGCACGGTCCCAGCAGGACCAGCCCCGGCGCCGCCGGCACTCACCGCTCGCGCTGTCCCGGGGCGCCGCGCACGCACTCCGCCGCCCCCTCTCCCGCCCCCACTGGCTGTGACGTCTGGGGAGTCCCGCCCGCGCTCCCCGGGAAAGAGGAGTGCGGGGGTGGTGCCGGCCCCGCCCCACGGCGTTCTATTGGGCGCAGGTGGTGTCTGTCTCGGCAAAGCGCCGGGCTGACTGGTTTTCCCCTGAGGAGGAGGCGGGGAGAAAGGGGTGGGTGGAGCCGAGGCGCCCCTCCTCTCTATCCCCGGCGCTCATTGGACAGTTCAAGCCGACACCGCCCCTCCTGCGCGCTGTCATTGGGCGAAGGCTCGGCTCGAGGCCCCACCCTGCTCGCCGCGCCCGTGTGGCATTGGAGAGCGGCGGGATGCCCTCGCGAACCTTCTGGAGCCTGTGACGTCACGGGGCGCAGCACGGCGGCCCCCCCCCCTCCCCCAGCGGGCGTGGGGCCAAGGGGTCGCCATCTTGGGACCTTGGGGATAACGGTGGGGCCTGGCAGTGGCCTTGGTCGGGCCTTGCGGTGGCGAGGGCACCCTTGAACAGAGCTTTCCCAGAGACCCAGGGGCAGCAGCAGGTCTGTGTACCAGGTGCTGCGCACAGGGTGTGCGTTCCTGTGCCTACCAAGGGCCGTCTCCATGGAGGGAAGGACTGCGCTGCTTCCCTGTGGGTTTGGAGGTGCTGGATCCTGGCCAGGATGTGGTGCCTCTGTGGCTCTCTCTCTCTCAAGCACTGGGTCGCAGCATGCAGGGACAAGGGGCTGCTGCTTCCCACGCGGTTGCTGCAGGCCTTATGGTGTTGTCTAGGCCTTCTGAGAGCTGTACCATGCAGGAAGAGCTGCCCTTTGAGGAACCATAGTTCTGTGGCTTATGCCTGTCTGGAAGCCTTTGGTTCATCTCTGGAGCCCACATCCAGGAGAAATGTGCCCGGAAAGTTCTGACTTCGAAGCTGGGAGATGATGTGCGTAATGTGCTCGCGTCGTGATGCAAGTGCCATGTTTTTGTAACTGAGTGGAGGAGGTTTCTGAATGGGGTTATTTCAGAGTGATCTTCAGTTCTACAGCAGATCAATTGCAGCACTGCTCCCCCTGCCTGGCCCTGTGCTAGGGCTGGGGTTACTGATATGTTTTGCTGTCTCCTGGTGGCATGCAGGTGGCTGCCCATCATCATTTCCGCCCGTCCCTGAACTGGGAGAGTTCACTGTGCTCTCCGCACAGCACCTGAGTCATCATTATATTAATATGTCTATTTGTTTTGCTATCTGTGTTCTTTGAGGGATTGCTGCTTTTGCTACAAAGGGCTTGTGCCGCTCCTCCAGTGCAATGCCAGTGCCCTGGGCTTGCAAACTCCTTTAGTTCCCTTTCCCAGTCCTTCATCAGTGAAGGCATTGCAGCCCTGGCACAGAGCAGGCGCTGACTGTGTCTGCATTCAAAAATGACCACTTGGCGTGCAGCTGTGTGGGCTGAAACCAGGACAGCGGGAGCAAGTGCTTTGTCCCAGGAGGCTGCAGCATGGGGCCTGCATGCAGCCTAGAGGCCACCAAAAGCAGGGCAGGAGAAGGGTCAGCTGAGCCCCTGCCTCCCTCTCTGGGTGCTGTGGTCAGCAGTGTCCTCCTTAACCAGAGCTGCTCTTCTTCCACAGACTATCCACCAGGACATCCGGCACCCTTTTAAAGAAATGCTAGAAAAACGCAGGGAAGAGTGATGGGAATAATTAAAGGTATGAAGCAGTTTCCATACAAGGAACAATTACATAAACTAGCTCTCTTCCGTCTGGGGGAAGAGATGACTGAGGGAGGGATGACGGAGAATAATAAAATCATGTGTGTCTGGGGGAAGCTGAGCAGAGAATGGCTGCTCAAGCTCTTTTCCCTTAAAGTGCATGCTACCATCACGTGCTAAAATTGGTAGTGCACCTCAGGGCAAGAGCATGCTTCCTGCTGTGGTTTAGGATTAACCTGTGGAGCTGCTGACTTTGATGAGGAGGATGCTGAAGGTGTGAAAAACTGGTCTGGGGTCAAAAAGCAATTAAGCAAAGAGAAAATCCACTGGAGATTGGTGAGCATAGTGGTGGTTCTTCTGGCTTAGGAAGTCCCGAGGCTATGAGCTGTTGGGGTCAAGGAGCACATTGTGGAGGTATTTTCACCCCAATCTTCAGCTTTTCCCAAAGCCTTGGCTGTTGAACTCCATTCCAGGGAGAATGGGGAGGTGGGGAACGATGGCTTTTAGCAGTGCAACTGTTTTTCTGATAAAACACATCTTACATAATTACGTAGTGTTTGAAGGTCAGAGCAGCAGATGAGGCCATTGAGCTCTGCAACTCCCTACCTGCATGTTAGATGCTGAGCAAGTCCCTGGCTGCTGTGAAAGTGGTAAACATGGACCTCTCCCATGGCCCTGCCATAGCCTCCTCAGGCAGGAAGATTCTGTGGGACACTGCTCAGCCTACCTTGGGTGCACAGATCATCCCAGTGTGGCTGAGCGGGTAGGCAGGAACCAGAGCATTCACCACCGCAGTGTCCCTGGTCCTGCTCAGGCTCCCTTGATCCATGAGACAGGGAAGTCAATGGCTGGGCAAGCTTCAGAGATACATCTGAGGACACCGGGCTTGGCGGCAGCAGCAGGGTTTGTACTCTGTTCTCTACAGTGAGAGCAGCGCCCACGTATTTGGTGCTGTCTCTTCTTCCTGCCTGTTCCTGTTCCCATCCTTGGAGATGCCGCCCTCCTTTTTCAGTACCCAGAGCTGCAGGATGAGGAAAGGGCTGAAAGAAAAATCCTTTTTTTTTTTTTTATTATTACATCACTCTTTATTTTTCATTGTTGAGTAGCCACCACCTTCCCCACCTGTTTGTCTCCTGGCTGTGATCTGAGCTGGTCATATCTGCAAGATGGTGCTGGTGGTGGGTTGTCTTACAGGTCTTCGGGTCAGCACCTGCCTGCATGCTGTGTAGGTGAGCTTAGTCATGAGGCCTTGGGCGCTTTGTTCCTCTGGACTCTGGCAGCCCCTGGCCTGGCCGCAGAGGAGACCATCCATCTGAGGTGGCTCTGCCAGCCCCCAGTACCCCCAGCATTGTTGGGAGCCTCAGCACAAGGCTTGTACCTACCTGACACTGAGTGTGAGGGCAGCCAGGTGGAAAGGGTCCCTAGGAATTGTCTTGCCCAAAGCCCTGCTCAAAGCAGGCTCAGACATGGGATCACAGTGGGTTGCTCAGGCCTTTATCTGGGCTGGTCTTGAAAGCCACTGAGGACAGCGGCAGCACCAGAAGATTTTGTTCCAGCAGCCTCTCCCACGTCCTCGTGGCACTGCATCTCATCACAGCCCCCCCCGTACTCCTGAGGGCACACAGGAGGAAGGGGATGGAAACCGCTATTAATGATAATGATGATACTTAATTTGTCCTTGCCCATTGATGCTGAGGACACCGGCTGCTGCTTCCCCCTGTCAGCGCTGCCGCCGGCCGCTCCGCGCCATGCACCTGCGGGGGTGGCATAATGAGCCGTGTCCTCAGCTCAACCTGCTGCTTCCTCTCCCGGCAGCGTCTGAGCTGCCAGCTGGGTTATTTCTCTTTCCTTTCTGCCTCTATTCTCGAGTGGTTCCCAGCCAGTGTTGTCATCCAGCCTCTGCCAGAGAACTCCCCCCAGGCTGATCGCGGTGAGCCCCCACGGTGAGAACCTTGGGCTCTCTGGTGCATGTCAGGTGCGTGGAGATGGGAATGGCTCTCCTTGGGAGGACTTGGTCCTCTCCGGTACCCACACCTGTGCCCAGAGGAGCTGCTCCAGAGGAGTGGCCAAAATCAGAGTGTGGGAGTGGGATGGGAGGGTAGCAAGGAGAGTTCTGTGGTGTTTGGTGGGGACAGGATGCTGAACCCAGCATTTGGTTGAGGTATTCCCTGCTGAGGGAGTGTGATGGTGGCTGGGATCCTGTGGCACTTGTGTTCTACCCATCTGCACCATTTACCCAGCTGTGCTAAGGAGCACAAGTGGCACTGGTCGACTTCAGGGACACATCTGCACATGGAAAGCACACGCTGGAGTTGGGCTTGGCTCCATTTCAGCTTCCAGCTGTTAATGCTCGCTGTGCTTTCCTCAGTAAAGAAGTGCCATGGCACGTGATGGTTTCTCCTATGGATAACTTCAAATTATCCTTTTTAACTGCAGGTGTTCCCAGCAGGGATGCTGGCTGTCAGAATTGCAGCTAGAGTTGGGTATGCCAGAGCTAGACAAACCTACCACATCTGTTTTACGTGTGTCCATGTTGCAGATGTGCCTGGCATTGAATCCTTAATTTCTGAAAGGAGCTGACTGTAGCAAGGCCCTGTCAGTTCATCAGGGCTCAAAGTGGTGCTTGGTTGCTGTAAGAAGCTTAATACCTTGGTGGTATTACCTAATTGTGACCTCTTAAAAAAAAAAAATGACCTGAAATTATCAGGAAAGGACTGTTTTCTGAAAGAATACATTGGCTTGCTTTTATTTTATTCTCACTGTATTTTATTCTTACAGCCTTTTGTGTAGCACTGCCTTGATAGGACACCCCAAAAGCTGAGGGAACCCTGAGCTCTCCTCTGAGTTGCAGAATCACAGAATATCCCAAGTTGGAAGGGACCCATAGGGATCACTGAGTTCCCTGCCTGGCTCCACAGAGGACTGCCTGAAAATGGAGTGACGGCATCGGTGGATGGGAGAAGGGCAATGGATGTCATCTACCCGGACTTCTCCAAAGCCTTTGACAGGGTTCCTCACCACATCCTTCTCTCCAAATTGGAGAGGTATGGATTTGAAGGATGGACTGTTTGGTGGATTAAGAACTGGTTGGCTGGTCGCAGCCAAAGGGTTGTGATCAATGGTTCTATGTCAGGGTGGAGGCCAGTCACCAGTGGTGTCCCCCAGGGCTCAGTCATGGGACCAGTGCTTTTCAACATCTTTATCAATGACAGAGACGATGGAGTCGAGTGCAGCCTCAGCAAGTTTGCAGATGACACCAAGCTGAGCGATGCAGTCGATACATTGGAGGGAAGGGAAGCTGTCCAGAGGGACCCATTCAGGGTGGAGAAGTAGGCCCATGTGAACATAATGAGGTTCAACAAGGCCAAACGCAAGGTGCTGCACTTGGGCTGGGGCAACCCTAGGTATTTATAGAGCCTGGGGGAAGATCTCCTTGAGAGCAGTGCTGCGGAGAAGGACTGGGGGGTCTTGATGGACGAGAAGCTGGATGCGAGCCAGCAGTGTGCGCTTGCAGCCCAGAAGGCCAACTATGTTCTGGGCTGCATTAAAAGAGGAGTGGCCAGCAGGGAGAGGGAGGTGGTGGTCCCCCTCTACTCAGCTCTTGTGAGGCCCCATCTGCGGTACTGCGTCCAGGCCTGGGGCCCCAGGACAAGAAAGACGCAGAGCTCTTGGAACGAGTGCAGAGGAGGGCCACCAAGAAGATCAGAGGGCTGGAGCTGCTCTCCTGTGAAGAAAGGTTGAGGGAACTGGGCTTGTTCAGCTTGGAGAAGAGAAGGAAGGCTCTGGGGAGACGTCACTGTGGCCTTCCAGTACTCAAAGGGAGCATATAAACAGGCCGGGGAACGATGGTCCGTGAGGGTGGATAGCGATAGGACAAGGGGGAATGGTTTTAAACTGAGACAGGGGAGATGTAGGTTAGATATTAGGAGGAAGTTTTTCACTCAGAGGGTGGTGACGCACTGGCACAGGTTGTCCAGAGAGGTTGTGGATGCCCCATCCCTGGAGGCATTCAAGGCCAGGCTGGATGTGGCTCTGGGCAGCCTGGTCTAGGGATTGGTGACCCTGCACTCAGCAAGGGGAGTTGAAACTTGATGATCTTTGAGGTCGTTTTCAACCCAGGCCGTTCTATGATTCTATGAAAATCAGACCATAATCAGCTGAGGGATCACTCAGGTGGGGATTTAGAAGGGCACAGTTGTGCAGCTGTTGGCCACATCTGGAGCATGTGAGCTCCAATTCCCAAAGCCATATCTCAACCCAAGGTAGTGGGCTGCAAGGATGTAGCATTGCCCAGTTTCTCAAGGCACTGGAACAAACCTGGGTGTGGTTGTCTGTGGCTGGTCCACTGTGTGTCCGGTTGCAGGGTCCTGGGCTGGGGACATGGTGAAGCCTGGCAGCAGGAAGGGTGAGGGGAAGCAGAGGGCTAATGTTAAGGAGAGCGCTGACAAACACCACGCTACAATTTGTTGAAAGAGAGCAGGCAAAGAGGTGAAGTCACAGTATGGAGTGGCTGGGGAGCAAACGAGCAGCACCATCTCCACCTGACAAAGTGCGGGGAGAATTAATGCATGTGCAAAACCAGCCTCGAGCTAATTTCCCCTGTGCCTGAGCCTTCAGTAAGGGCAGCAGTGCTGAATGCGCAGCCTGAAGCAGGGAGGAAGAGTGGGAGGGAGGCGGGGAGGAGAAATTGTCGCTGCTGAATGGGAACAAAAGCTCGGCGCGTTCGTTGTGCCCGGAGCAGGGCGGCTGCACTGCCTGCGGCCCCGGGGAGCTGCCGCACGCTGGGACGATTGCAGGGCTGCTTCTTGACACAAGGCCGTCCTTCAAACGGTGTGCAAAGCCCAGCGGGGCTGTGGGAACAGCGCGAGCACAGCCTGTACTGGTGGAGAGGGAACACGATCAGAGCTGGTCCCAAATTCTGGATAAGCTGAAGGAAAATGGGCACGTGACACTGAAAGTTCAACAAGAGGGGCAGGGCACAGGCGTTGGGTGCTTTAGCTTCCTTGGAGTGCAACGCTCAGTTCCTGCAGTGCTGGGTGCCATGCGGGCTCTGCACCACAGCTCGGTGCTGCCGGGAGGCTGCCAGCAAGGGGTGGGCGGTGGAGATGGGATGTTTCCTCGGGCACCTTTTTTTTAATTAAAATTAAAAAAAAAGAAAAAAGAAAAAGAGAGAGAGAGAGATAAGTTATTCTAGGAAACGAAATGAGCTGAACGCGCTCCCTCTCCCTGCACGGTGCATTTTCTTGTCCCACCCCCAGGCAGAGTTATGTAAGGACGCAGGCAGAACAGGGTCATGCCAGGTGCAGACAGGGTGCAGGCATCTCTCTGCCTCACGTGTCCTGTGCTTGCTGAGCCCTCAGCACGGAGCCGTGTGCGCACCCACGTGTGTGTGCATGTTGTATGTGCACATGTTGCATGTGCTGTGCCTGGCCATGTGTGTGCACACATGCATGCACATGTGTTGCATTAAGAGTAGAGTTTTGACGTTGCCGGAGTCTCCCCATGAGGGCTTTTGCTGGATAGTTCCTCAAACATTAAAAAAAAAGATGGTTTATTGAAGTGACAGACATAACAAATCAGGCTTACCACTGATAAATGTCCCAGCAGCAACATCATCAGTACATGTCACTAGTGCTGGCAAAACTCTAGGTATCCTGTGTGTTCTTCACCAACAGACAAAGCACAGAGCTTACCAAGAAGATGTCACTGTCCTGGAGGAGGAAGAGGAGCACAGCTTCATATCTCCCCTTCCATCTCTCTCCTTCCATCTCTCTTCCTTTCTCTGCTCACCTTTTCTCTTCTCTCCCTCCAAGATACTTTCCCTGATATCCTGAACCATACCTGTTTCCCTCCATGGGGTGATGTTGACCATCATTTGGGTGGAGAGTTGAGTTCCACATGTTCAGCATGAGTTAATGAAGCAAAAGGTCTCACTCTGGGCACTGTGGCCTTTCAGAGTCTGTGCCGAAGCATTATCATCTTTTTCCTCAACCTTTAGACAAAACAGGACTCTCCTTCTGCCACCAGACCCCCTCCTTCAGCTGCTTTTGATGCTGGCATCATGGATCTTCATCTTCAAGGCTTAGACAACAGGGAAGCAGGCAGCAACATCTTTAACCCCTCATATGCTAATCTCGCAACTCACATGTGTGTGCCAGTGTACCGTGTGCATGACAAGATGATACCTCCAGACGAGACCTTCCATCCCAGACGTGGAGATTTCTGATGTTATACCACAGTCCCCTGCAACGGTGCCCTTGGATGACAGAGAAAGAGCATGCTCTGCTCTGCATCTCTCCAGGAGGAAAAGCATATGCGTGTGCCATGCACTGTGTGCACACATCACACACCCCACTGCATGACATGGTGCACACCACATACATGCATGTGCCATGCATGTGCTGTGTGCTGTGCAGACACACGTCACAGCCCTTGGTCACCCGTCTGCAGAAGTGACATGAGGGAGGCAGTGGTGAAAGTCACCCTACTTGAGTGGGTGATCCCACGGGAGGGAGTCCAGCAGCGTGAGGAATAGGATGGCTGTCTGCTTTGCAAGCCCCTTGTCTGGGGAAGGAAAGCTCTCTGTCTCACAGTGCAGGAGGTGGTGGTCAGCTTTGCTGGGGACATGCTTGTGGGCACCTGTGTCTGCATGTGCCCATCCCTGGAGGGTCCCCTGTATCTGTGGGGACCCTTCTACCTTCTGAGCCATGCCACGCAGGACGTATCTCCCTTCTGCAGGTATCTAGGATCAAAAAGTGATGGACCAAAAAGTCCCTCCCACAGCAAGTGTGGGTGCTCCACTGCAAAGGGGGGGGACTTCACTGCAGGTGAAATCTCCTCCATCCCTGAGACCCCCAGGATGGATCCACAGGGCCACATGCCAGCAAACCCCTCAGCATTTTGGAGCTGAGTGCTGCAGGCAGCAGCTGTGGGGGGTGTCCTGAGAGGGCCAAGCGCGTCTGGCACAGAACCCATCCTGCACCCATGCTGCCTGCACCTGCTGGGCTTCCGGGGAGGCCGCATGAATGAGGCAAGTCGCTATTTCAGCGCTTCCTCCGGCGAGGCTTCTCCTTTAGAGGCAGCGTGCGTGGGTGCTGCCTGCGTATGCGCGGGGGCTCACTGCCTGCGTGTGCGGGTGGGTGGCGATGGGGGCTTCGGGAGAGGCTTTGCCACGTCAGGGAATTCACGCCGGGGGCTGGCGTGCCGCCACCAGCCCCAGTGCATCGTCTGCGTTGTGTAATGGTGCTGCTCCCTGTGCCGGGTTTCCGGGATGCTTTGGATGCCCACCGTTCCTGCAACCCAGTGACATCCCCCCGGCTTCCCCCCTGTCTGGGAGAGGTCTGTTGCAGCTGGTGGAGGGGTCTGGTATGTGGAGATGCCTTTGGCAGCCAAAAAAAAAAAACCAACCCAAACCAGACTGCTCACTTTGTTCTCCCAAATACCCCTCAAGGAAACTGTTTGCTCCAGGAGAAATTTGAGGGTTTCTCCATGCACTGCTCTGCCTGCAGCTCCTCAGAGAGGTTAGCATTCCAGGAAGGATGGAGAACACTGGCTCTGGTACCACTGAGAAATCTCGGTTTCTGAAACCCCTTGGTGGGGGGGGCAGAGGAAGGGCAGGGCTGGGTCGTGGGGGAGAGCCCTCTGATGGGGCCATGCTGCCCCGTGACTTTTTGCACCCCACTGAGTGGATTTGCATCTTCAGGCTCAATCCTGCGCAGCGAATTTATGTGGATATGGGCTCCAGAGCCCATCCGGTGCTGCTTTTCCACAGCTCCCCACTCTGCCCTCTCCACCCATTGTCAGTCCCTTTTGTCCCCTGCACTGCATGGGTCTCTGCAAGGAGTGGATGTGTGGGGACATTGCATGCCGGGAGCTATCAGACCTGGCCTCAGGCCTCGCAACTCATCTCATGCCATGCTGGTCAATGGGGAGCAAAGGAGATGGCACCTGCAGCAGCTGTCCCCTGCCAGAGGTCCCTGTAGGCACAGAGCAGCCAGAATGCTGAAGGTTGAGGCGAGAGAAGCCACTGACACTTTACCTCTCCTCCACGTCTCCAAGTCGGCACAGCGTTGCTATGCTGCTGTCACTGTTGCCATGCTACGCTTAGGGTGTCGGAAGAGGATATCAGGTTGCTTTGAGGATGAGGGACCAGAGATGAAGCTGAGGTGATGCTGTGGCCCCGGAACACCCCCTCACTGCCATTCCAGGGACCTGGTGGTGACAGAGGTGCCACTGTTTGTGGGAGTGTTGTGATGGGTGGTGCCCCCAGGCTGGCTGTCCTTCCTTTATTTCTTTTCCTGGACCATAGCCACTGGCTCAGCATCCCCTCCTCTTGTCTTTGATTTTTATCATGCCCCATGTGCAAGGTGGGAGAATTGCTGTGCTGGGCGGGAGAGATGCCACACAGTGGGGTCATTTTTTCCCTTTCCTCTCTGTATTGATAAAAATTCATCTCACATACCCGAGGCTGAATTCCTGCAAGCCCAGCACCCAGCTGTCCCCCATCAGCAGCTGTCTACACCACTGGCCTGCAGCAATGTGGTTAATGTGCCCACAGCTGAGCCTGGGAGGTGAGCAGAAATAGCTCCTGCAACCCCCTTGCATGGCACGGCTGGGCAGGGATGGGGCTGCGCACGCCCAGCGCTGCCCTGTGCAGCAGCTGTGGGTGCGTTTCTCCATGTCTAGATATCTTTGGAGGGAATTCACACAGAGATGCTGGCTCTGTGGCATGGCAAGCCCTGTGAGATGGCTGTGGGATGGGGCAGGGCAGGACCTTGTTTTGCTGGACGGATTTCCTCCCCACATGTAGGGAGGAAACCACAGGGTGCCAATCCCCAGACCTCCTGCTGCCTCTCCCCAGCCTGGTACCCCGGACCAGAGAGGGGGATGCTGCCAAGGCATCCCACCAGCATCCCCCCTCCATCCCTCCCCTTCCAGCCCCCCCAGCGCTCCACCCCCACGCTCCAGCCTAAATAATTCCTCCTCTGCCTGGCGGTTTGCAGTCTGCTCTCATGTCCCTCCCTTAGTCATCGCTCAGCCAAACGAGACGGATATAGTTGTGTGCAGCTTCTTGCGGATCGCTCACTCCAGCCCCCAGATCTCTTTGCTGCTGGTCTCTGGCTGTCTGTGGGGTATTGAGGTGCCCCCTCTTTACTACCCTTGTCACTGCTCCACTGGCAAGAAGGGGCTGTGATAGCCCCATTGCAGGATGCCATGGTGTGGGGGGCAGGCTGCTCTGCTCCTCTGCCAGAGACACGGAGTACCTGTAACCCAGACTGGGCTCTCTGTCCCCAGCCCACTGCTTTCCAGCCTGGTGCCAACAGCTGGGCTGGCTTTCTAGGGTGGCTCTGAGCCAAATCCATGCTTTCCAGGTATCCTGGCTGGCTTCCTCTCTCCCTGGACAGCCAGGCTATGCTTCAGCCCTAGATCAGTCCTGGATGTGCCTTGTCATTGGTGTCACCACTGCATGTCCAGTGTGAGCTCACCTGATGTGAACACATGTGCTGGCTGTCAGACCTAGGGACACATCCTAGAAGGAACATGGGTGTTGGGGATCATTTGTGGGGTAGGCATCATACAGCTGCCCACCCTCACTTTGCAGAGGTAATGTCAGCAGGGCTTGGGTCTGCACAGCTGAAATAGGTAGGCTGAACTCACCTTTCACCCCACCACAAACCATTTCCCACTCTTCCTTTTTGCCCTCTGTTCCCTGTCCCCTCTGCAAGGTCAGGGCAATAGGAGCAGGAAGCGCATGGAGAGAGGCACACAACACCTGCTGTCTCTGTGCTGCTCCTGACACCAACGCAGGAGCGGACCTGGACACTGCCTGAGTGCTGTGTAGGCTGCTGGCATGAGTCACAACCTCCAGAAGAGCCACTGTGGAGAGTGCAGTGTTTACAGTGCCCACAGTTCACCTCTTGTCCCTGCACTGTGTGGGCCCCTGTGGCGATAGCATGAGCAGGACAGTGGGAACAAAGGAGCTGGGAGCATGAGGAGGTGGTGCTGAGGTCACCTGAGGAGGCAGGACTGGTTCTGTGTGGGTGTGGGATGGTCTGACTGGGGACGTGCAGGGAACAGTTGGGGAAGAGGAGGATGCTGTGAGGCAGATGGAGGTCAAAGCCACACTTGGGCAAGAGGATGGGCACCCCACCACCCTACAAAATGACATCTGAGGACTGAAAGGAGCGCTTGCACCCTTCGTTCCTGCGTGCTTCGATGGGTGTGGAGCCAGTGGTGAGGCACAGGGGTGGGCTGCCGTCCTCGGTCCCTGCTGTCCCCGGTCCCTGCCGCTCCTGGTCCCAGCTCCGTGCCGGGGCAGGGCAGTGAGGACCGGGCCCTTCTCGTCCCTCCCGGCGCCCCCAGCCATCAGCGCGGGCCCCAGTGCCACCATGCGCTCGCGGCGCAGGAGCGACACCGTGTGGTCGCGTCCCTTCTTGGGGTGGGAGGCTTCTTAGGGCCCCTCGCATCCCATCCCAGCCTCTTCTCCTCCTTAATCCTCCCGCAGGTCCTGGTCCCGAACTGTCCTCTCTCGAGGTGCTGCTGGAAGGACAGTGAAGCTGATACACGTGTCCCCAATGGGCTTGGTGATTCCTGCTCTGTTCTGGAAGGGGTGGATGGTGGACGTCAGGGTGGCAGCGCCTCCAGGAGTTGTCACTGTCGCTGTCACTGTTGCACGATGCCCACATAACCCAGTTTTTTTCTTCCAGTGGCCCCTGGCAGTCCCTGGGGCAGCGATGGGATTAGTTTCAGACATCTCACTGCCTTGCCCCAGCGATGACCCAGTGGCACCACTCAAAGTGACGCTGTCTGGGTCACCTCTGCCCTCCCGTCTGCACATGACGCCACGTACGTCCCCAAGGAGTGGTGGGCTCTGGTGTGGGGCACATTGTGGTTACCTTCTCATTGCACCTGGCCATGTCCGGGGAGCCCTGGGGCCATGAGCAGGGATTGGATGGGAGTGCTCTCCTGCACCCTGGGTTGCAAAGCCAAGCACTCATCTTACCCACAAGCACAGAGGTTGTTGGAGTGGCTCAGCAATGCGTGTGCGATGCCTGTGCAGCCAGCAGAGGGTGCCACCTCCCCGCAGTGCGGATCCCCTGGCGCAGCAAGGACACCCTCACCCAGGCAGTGCAACTTCGGTGCACAGCTCTGTGCCACAATGGACCTTCCCCTGGGGCCCTTGTGGGGTGTCCCACCAGGAGCACAGTGCCCACGGGAAAGCACCCTGCCGTGGTGATGGACTTGGGGTGATGGACCCGTGGACCTGGGGTGATATAGGCAGCTCTGACACCTCAACTACAATGAATTTATCACACCTAGGATTTCCTTCCTGGGAGGGTCTGGGCATGAAGAAGGAGTGGATTTGTGGGGCTGGGCTGTCCTTGCTGCAGCCTTAACTCCTACCAGAACATCCCCATCCTGTGATCTGGGGCTATGAGGCCTGCGGTGCTTTGCACCAGCATTCAGGAGAGATTTGCAGTGACACTGAAGAGGAATACAGGCAGCTGAGGCTTTCCTGAGGACAGGGGCACATTCTCCCCTTGGCCCAGCTGAGGTCACCAGCCTTGGCTGAGCAGTGGGTCACAGCTGGGATGCCATGGCAGTGCCCTGCGCATTGCCCACCCTGTCCTGGCAGGCTGGGGACACGTTCTATCTCCCACCTGGCAGTGGCTGGGGGACTGCATCTGCCACACTAGGTGCACACTGGGCAGCTGACAGCACAGCCCTGAGAGATGTGGGCCAGCCCAGCCACCTGCATCCTTCATAAGCCAGCTTCATAGGGACAGCAGCCAGCCATGGGTACTGGCAAGGATGACAGTTGGTGGTAGGGGAGTGGCAAAGGAAGACAGGGCCAGGAATGCTGCAGTGCCCTGTACTCAGGCACAGGGAAGTGTCAGGAGCAGAGTGGTTCTGTCATGGCTTACCCTTTTTTCCCTTTTCCCTTTTCCTGGGGCATGGCCCCATGGGTCTCCTGTCCCATTTGTCACGGAACCGGGCCAAACGCCCATAAACTGTTGACTACTGCACCCATAGCAATGTAATTTGGGAACAGACCTGTGTCCTGGGTGTCCCAGAGGTTGGAGGCCAAGATGAAGAAAGGAAAGCTAGAAAGGACCGTCACGCACATTTCACAGGTTGTTTTGAAACCCTGATCTGGCCCATGCTCTGCTCCTCTGCTTGGATCCCATGGGTGCGCAGAGCATGGATTTGGAGTGCTGTTAGGACCTATGTGCAGTCCCACTCCCCTCTCCCGCTCCAGCAACGTTGCCTGCCCACAGGCAATGTTATCTGCCCACAGGTGAGTGCAGCATCACCTGCCCACAGCATTCTGGCTTCAGGTAATCAACTACCTACCACTTGTCCTTCCTTCCACCATCCTCTTCTTCAAAGCGATGGGTACCTGGACTTTCCGAGCTGTACACCACTGCTGTGGTCTGGACCCAGTGACAGATCCTCTTACTGGAACTCTGTAGCTCTGGAAGTGGGCTGCAGGGAAGCCCCTCTTTCCTGGCAGCCTTGAAGACCAAGTGCCACCAGCAGCTTTCCCTGGGTGCTGCAGGGATACGTCTAGTACTGGAGAAGCCTCGAGCCATCAGCACCACTCTTAAAACACCTCCAGAGGGCCCTTGGTTATTCAGAGTTTCCCAGTGCAGCTGCAAGCAGCTTGTTGGCAGAACCCAGCCTCCACCACTCCCCAGGGCTCTTTCTCTGCCTGCTCACAGCCTCCAGCACCTCTGTGGACAAGGAGCAGCCTTGTACGGATGTGTAAGCTTTCCTCCCATGCAGGGCTGGGATTGCATTTGGGAGAGAGACAGGAGCAGATGTCCCTAGGCACAAGCTTCTTCACCCATCATTGCTGCAGGACTTTTGGGGATGCGAGGAACAGCCTGCCTGCCAGATGGGATAAGGACCCAAGCCCAGGGCAGAGTGTTCAGCACAGCAGGAAGCAGCGGGATCCCCCAAAACCCCCCTATGAGAAGCCAGGAGGGTGCCATATGGCATCTGCAGCACGTGCATTGTATAATCAGCAGCCAGAGGTTGGTTGGACACAGCTGTTTAATGGATACTTCCCAGTACAGAGCGGAGGCTGCAACACCTTATATCCCCAGCTGCCTGCTCGCTCCAGTCATGTTCCAGCCAGCCAATGCCCCACCTCAGACCCAGCACCTGAAATGTTGCACTGGCACATCTCCCGGCCTCAGGTATGGCCTGAATCTCTGTGATTGTCTCACAGCTTACAAGGGAGGGAGTTCCTGAAGGGGGAAGGGAATGCCTAAAGGGGGTAGGGAGGCCCTAAAGGGGTGAGCAGTGCCCTGATTTGGGGAGGGGGAGCCAAGCGGGATGGTGTCTCCATTGCCCAGGCTGAGGAGGTGGTGGTGAGGGCTCGCCAGGTGGGAGCAACCAGACCTCAACCCCAGAGTGCATGGGGCAAGGTCTGCAAGGGGCCCTGGATCAAGCCTGCCCTACTGCCTTGCAGTCTACTGCCTCACCCCCACCCCGTGAGGCCTTATCCTTGGGGCTGGAGGAAGGATCCTCGTGGAGCTTTCCTACCCTCCAGTCACGGTTCCGGGCTGCTGGTGGCTGCCAGCCTGCGGGGCTGCCCTGAGGGGGACCCAGGGATGTCAGCGCTGCGGGGTGGGGATGGCCTTGCTGCAGTGGGGCCCTCTGCCCTCTGCCCCATAGCCTCCATGGCCTCCCCACTGCAGGGCCTCCATGGCACCAGAGGCATGCCCCAGCCAATCAGAGCGCTGCATCCAAGCCGGTACCTGCTCTGGTAACCGCAGCCAAGCTCAGCCCGCACCAACCCCGCTCGGGCGTCACCTAGCAAGTCCAACTCGGAGGCAAGGGGAAAGGAGGAGCAGCTGCTTTCCCGCCAGCCAATCAGCAGCTGGCTCCCCACTGGCAGAGGGCGGAGAGCTGCGTGGGATTGGCAGGTGGGGAAAAGGGGGCGGTACTTCCCTCAGCCAATGGGATGCAGGGCCGGTCGCCATGGCAACGGGCCTCCCTGTAGGGCGGCAGGGAAGGCCTCGCCAACCAAGATGGCGCCGGGACGGGTAGGCAGGGGACTAGGCTGGCGGCTGCAGATGAATGGCAGCACTGTTCGGGCGGGCTGCCAGGATGTAGACGACATTCTCCTGCAGGAATCTGGGCCAGTCGATGGGCCTGTGGGGCAAACACTGTCACCTCACAGGCCCCGGGGGGACAGCTTCAGAGTGACCTCCCCAGTGCTTGCCCTTCATGATGGCGTGCCCCCCACCCCAGAGCCGTCCCTCACCTGGCTTCCTCCTGCTCCGAGGCCAGCAGTGTCTTCTCCTGGCTCTTGCCACTGCCACTGCTGGCCGGGCTGCTCTCTGACATGGGCCCAACATGGCTGATGCTGCAGGGTGACAGAACGCCGTTCAGCCCTGCCAGAGGCAGTGGCTGGCAGGGAGAGGGTGTGCAGCATGAGGGAAGGGCTGCAGGCATGAAGGAGGAAAGGAGGGGGCTCCTCATTCCATACCAGGGTCCCCTCCATACCTGACATTGCAGGATGGTGTCTCCTTCTGGTGCTTGCGGAACCAGGCGTGCTGGGCCTTGTGGCACTCACCCTCCCCGATGAAGCCATTGCCGTCCTGGTCCAGGGCCAGGAAGGCTGCACGTGCCCGCTCCCGTTCCTTGACTGTCAGCAGCCGCAGCAGGGAGTTCTGGGGACAGAGGGGAGCAGGGAACACCCAGGTTTGGGGATCCCCCACTACTGGCTGTGGAAGATCTGGGCAAAGCCCCAGGGTCACAATCAAGTTGTGACAGACATCCCAGCCCTGTGGCCATACCGGTGGCCGGAGTTTCTGCAGCAGCTGGATGGACTCGTGGGAGAGGAAATCTGGCCACTCGATGTGCCCCTTCTTGTCAGGGTCCAGGGCGGAGAACTGCAGAGTGGCTCGCTCCTCCTGTGCCTCCTCCATGGGCCGTTCAAACTGCTGTTTGTGCACCAGGTGCTTGTAGTGCAGGAAGTCGTCCAGTGTCAGGGAGGTTTCTGTGGGGGCACATTCGGGGCAACTCTTACACCAGCCTTCCCCCCGGCACCCTGAGCATCCCTCCCATTTCTCCTGCTTCCTCGCTATGGGACATGCACAGCTGCTACTTTTTGCACAGCTTGTACCTTCTGGCCTCCAAGGTGACACCCCATCCTGGGAGCCATGTGCAGGGTGAGCAAGGGCTCAGCCCATCGCATCACAGGGAGGATACGCACCTGGGATGATCTTGCACTGCTGCAAGGTCTCCATCAGGCTGTACATCTCTTCCTCGGTCAGCAGGAGGTTGAGGTTGTCCTAGAGAGGAAAGCAGGGGGAGTGTTAGCATCCAATGGTGGCAGGGGGGTGAAGAGGCGTCAGTGTCCCCAGCCCCATGGTGACTCCCCATTAGTGTTGGTGGTGGGAGCTGAGGAACTGTAGAAGACCCATCGTCCTGGGGCAGATCACATCATTGGACCCTAGTGGGCACTCACGCAATAATAGCAGCTCCAGCCTGTCTCGGTGTGTGCTGTCTCTGTCACCTCCACGGCACTGTCATTCTGCACGTAGCCCATGCGGCGCAGGCAGCCATCATGGTACACCCGGCTGCAGATGCGGCAGGGGAAGAGGCTCTCGGCTGTCCACACCTCACAGATCTCACACATCTCATCATTGAGGACCTGTGGAGTGATGCTGCAGCTCAGCACCATGGGGTACTCAGCGTGGCTCCCCAGCTTGGGGGCCCTACATCACTGGTGTACACTCCTGGGAACAGGAGAGCAAATTCTTGGGTTAGTGGGAGGAATGTCTGGCTTGGTGGCCAGGTAGCTTTATAGGAGGGTGCATGGGTTCACAGGAATGAAGGGAAGGTGGAAGGGTATGGCTGTAGGGTTGGTGGGTTGCAACTTCTCTGGAGTCCAGCATTGTAGGTGTGGATGACCAGGCTGTTAGGCTGTAGGTTGGCTGGATTACAGGCTTATAGGTGTGGGTGGATGGAAGTTTTGATCTGAGAGTTTGCTGGCTGTGTGTGAATGGACAAGCTGTAAAGTTGTAGGTTGGCTGGAGCGCCAGCTTGTGGATGTGGGTGGATTGTTGCGTAGGGTTGCAGGTGTGGGTTGGTGGCTATAGGATTGGAGGCATGCATGAATAAGCTATGGGGTTGTAGATTTGCTGGGCTGTGAAAGTTGTAGCTGTGGATGGTCAGGTTAGTCTGTAAGGTCCTGTGAACAAACATGCAGAGTGGATCACCCCAGAACAGGAATGATCCTGCTTCCATATTCAGCCCTGCTGAGCTGCATGCGTGCCATGGCCAAGCCTGTTGAGCCACCTAGCTCAGGGGAGGCTGTGACCGCGGTGCAGACATCAGAGATGCTTGCACACCACCTATTTATCTCCAACCCTGGCCTCATCCCTACCACCCTGTCCCCATGCCTGGCTGCTTGCCTGCTCCCGCTGCTCCAGGCTGATGTCCAGTGGCTCATCATCGTGCAGCTCTCGCTGGGGCCGAATGAAGGCGGGTGGTGTGAACCTGCTGGCTCGATCAAACTCCTCTGGCTCCACACCTCGGCCATCCCGCAGCCGCTCCCAGGCAGCCTTGCTGGCGCTGACCTCTTCTGGCTGTGAGGGCCCAGCAGATGCCTCCTCCTCTGCCTCTTGCACTGTCTGCTCCAGAGTTCCCCGGCGTGTGCCCCCAGCCTCTGCCCTCCTCCGTGCCACTGGCTGCTCCCGCAGCCCATCTTTGAAAGCTGACACAGCCAAGCTGACCTTCTGCACCTTCTCCACCGTCTGCCGCCTTGACATCAGCACCCCCATGGCTCTGCAAGGGGGAAGGGTGCTCAGTGCTAAGCTCTTGTGGTGTAACGCTGCACCTTACTGCTGTACCACTGAGACAAGTTCCTGGTTCCCAAAATGTGTACCAATGGTAGCATACTGGGAACTGTGCTAGGATGGTGACCATGGTGGCTGTGGGGAGCAGGAACCAACCCCATGTGGAGATCTGAGCATGGAGAGTCTCAGTGTTGGGGGACCTTTCCTCACCCATCCTGGATCTGCAGCTTCAGCTTAACAAGAATTGCTTGCAGGCCCTTTCCACAATAGACCAGTGGATCCCAGAGGACCAGGACCACTTGTAGCCCTGCTCTTTGCTTGCATCCCAACAAAAAAGTGTCTTTAGCCCCCTGAAGGTACAACCTGCCCTCCCAGCATCTCGGTGCAGCAGAGCTGGTGCTGGTTCTCTTACCTTCCCTAAATTTATTTTCACCCCCACATCTCTCCATCTCTCAAGCTTGTGTGTATGCATGTGTGTGCATCGTTGCCCTGAGTGCTGAGCACCCTGGAGTCCTCAAAATGTGGCATGGGGCTGGCTCCTCCCAGGGGAGGCTGGGCCGTTGGAAGAGCTGTGAGGTGTAGGAGGGAAGTGGGCTTGGGGTGTGTGGACTCCAAGAAGAGACTTTAGGGCAGCACTGAGGGAGGAGCAGTTTGGGGCAAAATGGGGAGGGCAACAGTGGCAGCAAACAGGTTGGGCTCTGTCTCAGTGCAGGTGGATATGATCCCAGGCTGCACGAGTGTGAGGATGGAGTGAGCTGAAGCTGGAGAGAAGGAAAATTTGTTCTCCAGTGGTGTGGGGCATAGCATCACCCTATAGGGGTCCCAGCACTGCCTTGTGCATGGCAGGAGTGGAGTTGGGGAAGATGCTGCAGCCAAGAGGAGCTTCCAGCCTGCACTCAGGGAGCCCCGTAGCCTCCCTGTCCTTGCTGGAGCTGTACGACTGGTGGCAGTCAGTACCTATGTAAGGGAGGATCATTAGTGCAGCCATCTCCCAGCCCCTCCGGCCTCCGCAGCACGCCAGGAGGCAGGAATGTTCCTGGGGAACAGGATAATTAGCAGCAACGATATCACCAGGATTTCGCAGTGGCAGGATGACCCAGCTCTGCAGACACTGCTGCAGCAGGGAGCCTTGGCACGGTAATTACAGCTGCCCCACATCTGAGCTGAGCGTGCAGGCAGGCAGCAGATTGTGTCTACACCAAAGCTGCCACGCAGCGGATGCGTGGCCCTGCACTCCCACTCCTGCCTGGCGAGCCCCTGCTGCACCAGCCCTGTACACGTGCATGAATGCACACGCACATGCATAGGCATGCAAAACCAGACACTACTGCACACACATACGCATGTAGCTTTCTGGCCCCTACAATTCTAGGACCATCTATGCACACATTCTCACATTCAGTACTGCGTGTGCACGCAAGGACCCCATCCCCTGTGCAAGGGGGACATGTGTGTCCCCAGGAGCCATTCTGCAGGCTTGGCACATGTCTTGGGAGCATGCACACGTGGGAAGGGGTATTTGCACCCATCAGCCCCCGCACCCAGCTTGTGTCTGGCACCCAGCACAGCTGCCTGGGCTTTGCAAAGGTGGGAGCGGGGAAAAGCTGGAGGCACGTGTTCAAGCCACAGCAGCAGCATCGCTGCGGCTGTGCTGGTGGGAGGGAAGATACCTGGATGTCTCTGCCTCCTTGCAGCATGGCCACCCCCTGCCCAGGTGGCTCAGAAGCCCATTGGCCATGGGTAGGGTCAACTCTCCTGCCAAGCAGCACTGCAACTCTGCCTGCAAGCCACTGAACAGGGGGTACAGCAGGGAGAACTCCTCAACCTTATGAGCTGCCCTTGTAGGTTCCTGTCTCCCTGAGTGTTCCTTGGCCTGCTGCTGGCCTCATCCTGTCCAAGGACACAAAATAAAGGAGAGCACTTGGTACACCAGTCTTCCCAGTAGCTTATGTTCCCGATTCACAGCCTGGGCTTGTGACATGCCCCATGCTGTTGCTGGAGGGTTCCAGCCCACCTTCCTGCCTCCAGTCCCTGGTGATCATCCTCTTCCAGTGCCAACCTGAATGTCCCCTGCCACCAGCTGCTGCATGCCTGACATTGAGCCCAGAGGCCATCACACTTCTGTCATGGCTTGTGTCTCTTCTCAGCCCTGCTGGCCTCCCTGTCTCTGCTAGAACTGCATGGCTGGACTCCTTCCAACCCAATTTTACCCCTCTCTGGGTGTCTCTGCAACAGGGTGCCCGCACATTTAGGGGCTGAATGGCTTCACCCTCATCTCCATCACCCAGCCAAACCCAGGCCCAAAGCACCCTGGAAACCCCAGTGCTGCATTGCTCTCCCCAGGTCCGTCCTCTCCCAGTGTCCCCTGGATGTGATGGGGACCAAAAGCACCCTGCCCCATAGTAGCCCAGCTTCCTGCCACATGCATCCTGATGACTGCATCCTGCATCCCCAGGTGTCCCCGAGGGAAACTGACTCTGTTGCTGTTTGTGGCTGCCCTTGGAGATGCCCAGCAGTTCAAGATCTGGTGCTGTCACCCTGCTTACCTTGGTCTGAAGCACTGGGGCCTTGACCTTGCTGCCGGGCACCAACACAGGGCCTATTTTTAGGTTGTAGCCATCAAAGAGCTAAATCTGAGCTGGTTTTGGCTGCAAACACCCAGCTCAGCTGAGTCCTGCCAGGGGCAATCACAGCGGTCGTGGGCATCTTCCCTCTTCCTTTCCTTTGCTTCGATCATCTACATCCTGCCTTTATCCCCCAGACTGCACTGCTTCCCTGTGTTCTTCTGGTGGCAAATGCTCTTTGCTGCTTCATCTCTGGAGTGAACCACAGCGAGGAAGCACTTCATCCCCCTAGCACTGATGGATCATTCTTCCCAGCTCATCAGGGCACTCTGCACGGGGAAACTGAGGCATGGTTGGGATGGGGCCAGCATGGGGGCATCCTGGGAGGAGGGAGCTGGGCTGGCCTTGGCACCAAAGCCTTGTGCTGGGTGTGGATATACTGGCTTTGGCTGTACACAGGGGGGGGTGACGGCACAGGTGGATGTGTCATGAGTGGGTGCGGAGCGGCACAGTGCAGCGTAGGCGTAGTGGCGGCTGCAAGCACAGGATGGATGCGTCGGGGACCAGCTGTGGGTGGATGTGTTACGGAACAGCTGGGAGCACGGGGTTGGTGTTACAGCCCAGTAGGGTTTTGGGGGGGTGGCTGCAAGGGCTTTGGGTGCAGGGTGGGCAGCAGCTCAGTGAGCAAAATGAGGTCTTGGCGTGATGCAGCCATGAGGAGGGGCATTGGTACCCCTTGTACCAATCCTGAAGGGGATGCAGCAGAGATGTGTGAGGAGCAGGACCCCCTTGGGGAAGAATGCACCTCCTCCGCCCTCCTTCCCCCCACCCAACACTGGCTCCCGTGGGCCAGGACAGCTCCTTGCCCTCACGAGTCTCACTGTGATTTAACCCCCCATGCTGTGCCTGGGGCAGTCCTGGGGCTGCAGCCCTGTGGGGAGCAGCGTTAGGAATGGAGTGCAGGTGCGGGTGACAACCCAAAGATCCCAGGACCCGAAGCAGCTTGGTCTGAAGGGCAGTGAGCAGAGCTGGGAGGAGCCCATGCTGCTCTGGCACAATCCTGCCCACTGCTGCCTGCCCAGGGCACCCCCACATCCCATCCCCTGAGCTGACCTGGGCAGCCAGGGGTCCCCAGAGGGGTTTGGCAGCAGCCCCTCGTCCCTTCTCCCTGGCAGATGACACGTGCTGGGGCCAGGATGCTGTCAGGGCTGCTGCAGGGAGGTGACCTGGTTGCAGTGTGGCAGAAGGGTCGGCGGCATCCAATGCTGGTAGCAACCTCCTCACCCTCTGCAGAGGCATGGGAGGTCTGGGGGGTGGGCAGAGCCCCAGCTGTGCAGTGTCTCTCTCCTGGGGACACACGGCTGTTGGCTGCTCTCCCTGCAGGATCAGGCTGCCCATCCTGCCGCACCATGGCTGATTTTATAGGTGTGTCGCATGTTTCCATCTCCCAGAGGGGGATGAAAATACCATGACAGCAGAGTCCCTTCCCCTGCAGCAGACACAGCTCCCACCCAGCTCCCCACTTCTCCCCCTCATCTTCTTCCCCAGCACCCACATCAGAACCCCAGTGCCTGCGCAGGACCCTTCTGCACTGTCCACACCCCCTCTCTCAGGTGCCCCATCCCAGGTGTCACCCTCCCCGGATCCAGGACTCCAGGGTGACCCACCCATGGGTGTCATGATGCATGGCCAGCCCACGCCACTCACCAAGCAAAGCACCAGCAGCAGCAAAAAAAAAACACTTACCAGGGTCCTGTTGAGAGCACAAGTCCTAGAGAGCTGCCCATACGATGCCCATCGCCGCTGTTCCCGGCCACCACCTCCTCTCCACCCTGCGGGTGCTCACTGCATCCCGCGCTCTGCGCGAGAATCCGCGCCGGGGGAAGGAGCAGCGAGGCTGGTATGCGGAGAGCCAGAGCCGTGCGCTGAGCACTGGAGGATGCAGGAGACAGCGAGATGCTGGGAGCGGATGCCGGTGTCTAGCGCGCGCGCACACACACACACACACACACACACACACACACACACACACACACTCGGAGGAAGCAGGGAGCTTGTGACTGGGGCTGAGCAGAAGCAGCCTGGTTTGCTGTCCCTGTACCAATTGCTGCCTGAGCTGTGTTAAACAGCTATCTGAGAGATGGAGCATTTTTTTTTTAACTGGGCTGGCATTGGCTGAGAGATACCAATAAAAGCTTTCCCTGCAAATCTTCTGGACCCGAGGCTGTGCTGCTTTTCTTAGAGACAGCCTCAAAGACTACAGAGCTGGGGCTGCTGCGCTGGTGCAGGAGCAGAGGGCTCCCTTTCCACCCCAAGATCTTCCCTGCATTGAGCCCCAGCCACAAACTGCATCCACTTTAAACCACTGTCTGCTACCCACCCTCTTCCACTGTGGGGCAGGGACACGATGGTTTCTGGCTCCATCCAGCCTTGTTCTCCCAGTGCAATGCAGTGCAAAGGGTTTTCAGCTCTCCCTTTTCCCAGGACTGGAGGGGTGCACACTGCAGGGCTGGGGGCACGCAGGAGTGGTGTGGCAGGAGGGTGGGTGCTGGGCTGATGAGGAGAGGGCACCTCCCAAGCTCTGCTGCTGAAGGTGGGATACCTGCTCCATCCCCTTCACCAGCCTGTTAAGGGCAGTCACTCAGCCCCTGACACCCTTCTGCTATGGGTACTGCAGGCTGAAGGCTCTGCTTCCCTTTTTGGAGGTGCCCACTATATCTGGGGTTGATTTAGGGTGCTCAGATCCCTCCTAGAAGCAGCTCTCAGCAGTGCTCTGTGTAGCCCTGCTTGAGCATGGTGTTGGACCTCCAGAGGTCCCTGGCCACTGTCTGGGCTGGGTGCCAGCCCTGTGGGAGCTGACACTGGTCCCACTGCTGCAGGACCAGCTGCAGTTATCTACCATACCTCCCTAAAAATCTATCGCATCCCCTCACTGTCCAGTCAGGAATGAGCTGAGATCATCTGCAGCTCGTGTCACCCATGGCAGCTCCAGGCTGCTGCGCTGGCACTCGTGGCTCCTTCCCTGGTGGCTACAGATGAGCAAAGCTGGACTGCAGGCAGGATTCATCTGCTTGCTGCTTGTGCTGTCAGCTCCTGTTGTGCCTTGCTCCATCGCCTGCAGAGCCTCATCGCTCTGTCCTGGTGTGGGGAGCCACACTGCACTGAATCCCTCCTGAAGATGCTTCCTAGGATGCTTCCCTTTAAGATTTTGCGTTATTTCGGTCAGGCACTGGAACAGGCTGCCCGGGGAGGTGGTGGAGTCAGCATCCCTGAAGGTGTCCAAGAAACGTGGAGATGTGGCACTGAGGAATGTAGTTAGTGGGCTTGGTGGGAATGAGATGGTGGTAGGACTAGATGATCTTAGTGGTCTTTTCCAACCTCAGTAATTCTATGATTATTTGCTGAACACAGTGGAAAGGTGCTGAGATGCATGTGGTGTGAAGGGAGATGGAGAAAGTGGCAGCAAATCGTAAATGGGGCCAGAGGAAACCATCTCTGCAGCTGAGTGCTGGCCCCAGAGGACTAGGAAGGAGGAGGTGGTGGAGGATTGTGCCAGGAGGCTGTGAGAGCATTAAGTGGTTCTGCTGGGGAAGCCCTGCCCTAGCAGAGCCCTGGATGAGAGCAGTGATTCCTGGAAAAGCAAGGTGAGGAGGAGCTCATTCCCTGCTCAAGCTGCCAGAGCAGAGGGCCTGGGGGTCCTGCTGCCCTCTTGCCTGGCTGGGTACCAGTACTGCCTGGTGGACACCTGACAATCCCTGTGGTGGGTTTGGTCCCTTCCATAGCATGACCAGGGGCCCCCTCTGCAAAAAGAGCCTGCATAGGGCATCCAGCAGCCTCTGACTTGTGCAGAATGCAAGGTGTGGAATGTGGGATGCCGAATGGAGGATGTGGGATTCAGGATGTGGAATGCATGATGTAGGATGTGGGCTATGGGAGGCGCGATGCAGGATGTAGGAGGCAGGGTGCAGGACGTGGGATGTGGGATGCAGGATGCTGCAGGATGTGGGATGCAGGGTGTGGGATTTGAGAAGTGGGATGTGAAATTTGGAATGCGGGATGTGGGATTAAGTATTCATGATATGGGATGCAGGATGTGGGATGCAGAATGCTAGAAGCAAGACGGGATACAGGATGCAGGATGCAAGATACTGCAGGGTGTTGCAGGATGTGGGACGCAGGGTTATGCAGGATGCGGGATGTAGGATTGCGGGATTTGGGATGCAGAATGTAGGATGCAGGATGTGGGATGCAGGATTATGCAGGATGCAGGATGCAAGATATGGGGTGCAGGATACAGGATGCAGGAAAATGCAGGATGTGGGATGCGGGATGCCCTTGCAGCCCCAGCGCCCTCTGCCCCAACACCCCTCTCCAAAAAACAGTGTATCAGAGCGGGCGTGATGGCAACAGGCTGGGAGAGCCTTGGCACTGGAGGCAGCTGCTGGGGGAGGGCTGCAGGGGTGGAGGTGAGAGCTGAGCTGCAGCGGGAATGTGCTTTTTCATCAGCTCCTCTCCTCCCTCCCCAAATCTCTCATGACGCCCGCGTGTAGGTCACTGTCTCCTGCAGCGACGCGGCGTGTGGGCTCACCATCTGTGGCTGTTCTGGAGCCCACAGCCCAAGAACATCGCTCTGTGCAGACACCTCTCCTGCCGGCACCCGGTCCTGAAGCCAGCAGCACCCTGTGGGAAGTGGGAGCACAGGGTGAAGAGGGGGAGATAAGCTTTGGGGGATGAGCCCGCTGCGAAGCAAGCGGCTGTGCGAGCTGGCGTCGCTGCCAGTCGACAGGAGGTGGTGGGAAAGAGAACTTGTCAAAATAGCGAGAGATCTTTTTTCAGGAGATTGCAAGTTTGGCTGATGGAGATAATAGTGTTGAGGCGCTGTGCGGAGGGTTTGCATCCGTGCTGGTGCGGGAGGCGAGGCTGATGCCAAAATCAGCATGAAATGGGATAAAAACCATCTGCCTCTTGGGCTGCTGTGTGAGGCTGCAGCGGGGAAGGGCGATGCATTGCCCATCACTGCGTGCAGGAGCAGGACTGAGCTGGGGAGGGAGGCAGAGCGCCTGTGAGCAGAACCTGAATGAGGCTGAGAAGCCCTTGGGTGGTGGCTGCATGCCTCACAGCCGCAGCTCACTATTTGTTTGCTCTCAGCCACCTTCTCTGCCATGATAAGGGGCAAAGCCAGTGGCAATCAGTGCCAGGACCTGGGGAGGGGGTGCAAAGAAAAGACGTGATCTGATGATATGGGTGGACACTGAAATGGCCCCCAAGGAAGCTGGAGGAAGGTTCTGGGGTGAGAGAAATGGGGTGCTGTGACAGGGGGAGAAGGAAGCCCACAAAGTATCCTGTGATGGACGGGGGCTCCTGGCTGCAGGAAGGTGTTCCCCATGTCTGAGCATGGAGCCCTGGGTCTCTCCTGACCTGCTGCAGCTGGTGGCTCGCCAGGCCTGGCACTGATGGGATGACAGTGCTCCCCCTGGACAGATAACTGTGGAGCACTTCAAAGCTCTCTCCTCGAGGAGCACTCTGGCAGGCATTAGCTAAATTACCCTCTCTGTAGGGCCATTCCAGCTGGCTCCCTGTAAGCATTCTGCTCTCCAGCCTGCCCTCTCCCCAGTGCCTGTGAGACCCAGAACGGGGTCAGGGCCAGACCCTGTGCCCGAGGTTCTCTGGGATTGGTGCCCGAAGTGGGGACATGAGGGTACCCAAATAGTGGAACCCTTGCAGGGGCAGCATTGGTCTCCACTGGGATGGTGTCCCTGCAGCATCACCTATCCCTTCAGCATCACCTGTCCCTGTGCCCACCAACTCAGCCGCAGGGCATTTGAGCATCCTCACAGAGGAGCTTTTCAAGTGGAACGGAAATGCCTAATGAAGGCCGACTTCATTAAACAAAGCTGTCACAGGGATGATTGCTGCCTTCCTGAGCTGCTTTATGAACAATCCAGATGTGCAAGCAGCAAAGAGTGAAGAGAGGCAGCTGGGGAGGGAGCAGCTTCCTATGCCTCTGCCCTGCTGCTGAGGGCACTGCTAGGCATGTTTTGGGGGATAGATGTGAGGAGGCAGCCCCTGGGGTAGGGAGCAGCTGCAGAGCCCAGCCGGTTCCATTGCCGTATGTCCCTGCGGAGCGGAGAGCTAGCAGTGCTGGATCCAACCATTGCTTCTCACCGGGGTATGGATGGGTTGAACGGTGCAGTCAGGATTTGGCATAGCTTGTGTCCAAGCCAGGAGCTGCAAAACATTCTTGGGTGCTGTGATTTAGACACATCCATGGTGCTTGCAAACCAGACCAGCACCTTTGGTGTTCCCACTGCACCCCAGGTGGGCAGAGCCATTCCCATCCCACACCATTCCCCTGCTGCAAGATCCTTCAGGGAAGCTTTGTGCAAAAGCTTGTCCTCCCCAAGCCTGGAAACCCCATTCCTTTCCCCATCTGAGGGTCTGTTTGTGCTCCCTGGGATGCATCTTGCAGGAGGTGGACCGCAGGGGGGAGGAGGAAAGAGGAAGGGGGAGGGCACGGGGAAAACCCCGCAGAGCAACAGCCCCTGCATCAGTGGTGCACTCACCTTTTAATCAGCAAATAGTATGTTTGGGGTTTCAGGCGAGGGCCCCAGCCTGGTGTAGCCATAACAACCGCATTAGCATCAGTTTCAAACATTTACCAGGCAGACTGGAAATGCAGAGGGGGAGACTGAAACAGCAACAAAAAAAAGGAGCTGAGGCCAAACGGGGTTGATGGGAAAGCAGAGTAAAAGGGCTTTCTGCGCCTCTTTCATTACACCGTGAGGAGTCCCGCAGGGCAGAAAGTGCTGATTAAATAAAACAGCTCTTGCTGGGCTAAAGAGGCTTTTTTAGGGAAAAAGACAATGTCCCTGCCTGCTGGAGTCTGTCTGAGGCACTGCTGGCGGTGGCATCGTCTGGGTTTCTTCAGCACAGGCTGGTGCGGACTGTGAGATGAGGACTCTGAGTGGGGGGGTGGGAGCTGGCCCAGGGACCTGCTGTGAGCTGGACCTGTCCAGCACCTCCTACCCATCCTTCCTTCCCAGCACTGGTGTGGCACGAGCCCTCCCTCGTCCCCTGGCCAGCTGCTTCCCAGTGCCTGGTGCAGTGCAAGTGATGGAGCAGCCCCAGTATGGAGGGATGTAGAGAAGTGAGGGCGTTCCCCCCTCCCCCGGTTCCCCTGCAAACCCATTTAAGTAATAAAAATTTCATATTCTGAGCTGTGCTGATGCCCAGAGCACAAAAAGGCTTTGCAGGTTTTAGTCAAAAAAGAGAGCTGTGTCACAGGCAGGAGGCATCAGCTGCTGCAAGGACATACAGGGAGAGGGGAAGACAGGTCAGAGGAGGGATGACATACAAAGAAACCCAGTTTCTGAGGGTGATGTGTGGCCTTTTTGACATCCTGTCCTGTGGGATGGTGGTATCTGGGTTCTCCCACATTCCTGCACCCACAGACCTTGGCTGGGCTCTGACACCCATCTGAGCCACATCTGAGCCTGGTGGCACCAGAGCAATGTCATTTCTGTCCACCCATGCCCCAGCCATCATTTCTGCAGTGAGCCTGGTGCCAGGCCCTGGCTTATCAGCCTTGCTGAGTGTCTCAGAGCAGGCCAGATGGCTTTGTGTTGGCAGCTCACGTCTGCTGTGGGTGGTGTGCAGGCTGACCACTGCTACAGTGCAGATCAGGGCTTCAGCAGGGCAGGAAGGCCAATTCTCACCTCCCATGCCACATAGTGCTGTAAGCAGTCCTCTGTTACGTATTTCCACACTTGTCCCTCCTCTGTTTCCTTGATGTTCTCTAGGGGAAGGAGGTGGCATGGGGCCGGGGCTGTCCACTCGTGCTGCTATGCCTGCCTGTGGGCCATACCCTGCCAGGCAGACTGTGTTGCTCATAGGATCTTCCTCCTGCTCCTGCACGGCCTCTCAGTGGAGGCTGGTGAGGAGGATGCATGCTGCAGGGATGTTGTGGATGGAAGCGATACACTTTACTGAAGCAGCAATACATTTTTTAATACAACATAGCAATTTAACAAAGCTTGGTTATTTACTGCATAGGGGATAGGGTAAAACAGACTCACCCAAGAGACCCTCCTGTTGAGTCAGGAGGTTCAGAGCAGACCCCTTTGCTGTCTACACTCCTCAGACCAAGAGGTGAGGAGTCCAGGTGTGGCTGGATTCATTCTTAGTCCCACACTTGGTCAACAATTTATGTTTGAGGGATTATATGTTCACAGTCAATCAAGGATACAGTTTTAGCAAAGCTCACAGAGTTTACCAAGCCATTAGTCACTCCCTGAGGATCTGCATGACAAGGCATCTCTTGACGTCAGGTGTCAGGGATCTCTGCGCGGGCGTAACCTCAAGAGGTGTTCCTGCTCGAGGGGAGACGCTGCCGTGTGGGAGAGCTCGAGGCGCTCTCGAGCTGCTCTGCTTATGGAGTTCAGTGATTGACTCACGGGCATTTTTTGGCACGTGCTCAATTCAGCTGTTGAATCGGGTTTCTGCCACCAGTTCTTTCAGCCAGTATTGTGGTCGCTATCTGTCTTAGCAAAGACTTGAGTGTCATTAGTACTGTGCTCATTGCCTGAGCAAGGCTTTGGGTGTGACGGCCAGGCCAAAAAGGAGGCACTTCTGGGGGCAAGCAAACCAACACTCTCTACCCCAGGACTATAGTCAATTCACTGTACCTTTCACAAAGCGGTGGTATGGCCACCTCTTGCCTCTGTGTCCTAAAGGGTACACAGATGATTTAAGTGCTTACAGTTCCAAGGCATGTGAGATATTGCCATCCACAGCAGGCCAACAGTTTTAGCATAAGGTATTTCTATTAATTGTGTCCTACATTGTATCTTTTGTGTGGGTGGAGTTGGATGGGGTTATAAGTAGAACTGACTAAATAGCACCAGGATTGGCATTCCCTTTCAAAGGGGTTGCATTCAGTTGGTACTGTTCCTGGAGCATTGATTTGTATTTATGGACTTCAGAATACTTCATTTCTGCATATGACTACGGCTGAGAAGCTTTTTTTCTTACAAGTGTTTACTCTCATACTCCCTATACACTGAACACAGGCATGAGTCCCTGCCAGTTCTAAGGTTTTCTGACCACAAGTTAAAAGTAGCAGCATTGTTACAGAGCAGGATAGCAGCATGAGCGCAGCATTCCGTTTGCCATCCTGTGGAGGTGCTATAAAAGAAAACAGAGAATCAGCTTGGAGAGAATTCCAAACAGGTTACCCCATTAAAAAGAAACGTAAATTCATTAGCTGTTAAATTTTATGCTTAGCACCACGGCTATTCAGATAGATGGGCTACAAAGTTTAGTTAAAATCATAAGCACAGCATCAGTGGATGGTAATTTGACCATCACAGTCTGGCTTGACTGTAATATTGCCATATATTCTCTTTACTCTTTATTCTCTTTATCACTTTGGATAACATTGGGATTTGGGAACCAAATAATAGCCCTCACAGTATTTTGCCCTTCTGCTTTCTGACACTGAGTCACCTTAAGCAAGCCAATGACTACTTACTCCTGTGATGCTGTATCGATATTCTACAGAGTGTTTAAATAGTCTGATATAACCAGTTTGCCACATAGACAAGTTTTCCCTTCATTCACATGCAGAGGTGATGCTTCAGCAGGATGGTCTGCTTGTAGCCTCAGTCTTCACTGGGGCTGCCGGGGTACCCTCAGTAATGGGCAGTGCACTCAGTATTACTGAAGGTCTGTATGTATGGGCATCTGCAAGGTGCAAACTTGGAGCGTCCTTCAGTTAACTACGTACTGTCTGTTACTCCTGTTAGATGGGCATAGCATTGCATTTTTCCGCAGCTCCTTCTGGGGAAGCGATCCCATTTGGGATTGTTTCTAGTAAATCAATGATCCTTTGGTTTGCACTGGTTGTTCCTCATGTATTTTCTCAACTTGCTTGACTGCTCAGACAAAAATAGAAGTCCCTTTTCCCATTCAGAATATCATCGTTCTGTTTCCATAAATGTGGTTAAACCTGCTGTGTTGCTGGTCTCCTCACTCTTTTAGAAGAAGTTCCTCTGGTTAGGCTGTTCATAGGAAAGCTGTCTGTAAAAGTTTAGCATGTGTGGCATAAGCAATTGTGCATAAGATAAATAATCTGTTGTTCTTACAAACCCACTATAACTTCAGAAATTCCACCCTGTGCTGCTTGAAATTGGATAATTTTTAAATTATTATTTTTTTAAATTCAAAGAATGTAAGTCTTTAAATTAATAGAGTATAGGGTCTGTACAAAATACGTGTGTTGTAGCATCTCTGTTTGTACTGGGGTTGATATTTGAACCAAAGGACTTGGTGCCAAGGTCATCTGCTTAAAACTTCAAAACCTGAAACATTTTTCAGAACAATTTATAATTGCAAAGCAAGTGGTTGACATACATTTCTCGCCCAGGAGTCAGAAATTGGCTTTGGCAGTTTGACACACTTGCTCTTACTTCAGGCCTTGCAATTTTTCTCTTAGGGCGGGTGAGGAGTCCAGGTGCAGCTGGATCCACTCCTAGTCCCACACTTGGTCAGTGGCTTATGTCTAAGGGATTACATATGCACAGTCAATCAAAGATACAATCTTGGCAAAGCTCACAGAGTTTACCAAGCCATTTGCCCTGGTGGCCAAGAAGGCCAGTGGATCCTGGGGTGCGTTAAAAAGAGCGTGGCCAGCAGGTCAAAGGAGGTGATCCTCCCCATCTCCTCTGCCCTGGTGAGGCCTCTGTATCCAGTTCTGGGCTCCCCAGTACAAAAAAGACAGGAGTCTCCTGGAGAGAGTCCAGCAGAGGGCCACAAAGATGAGAAAGGGCCTGGAGCATCTCCCCTGTGAGGAAAGGCTGAGCGAACTGGGTCTGTTCAGCCTTGAGAAAAGAAGACTCAGAGGGGATCTGATCAATGTCTATAAATATCTAAGGTGCAGGAGGCAAAGGGATGAGGCCAGACTCTTTTCAGTGGTGCATGGCGATAGGACAAGGGGAAATGGCCACAAACTGATGCGTAGGAAGTTCCGCACAAATGTGCATAAGAGCTTCTTCCTGGTGAGGGTGACAGAGCACTGGAACAGGCTGCCCGGGGAGGTTGTGCAGTCTCCTTTTCTGGAGCTGTTCAAGAGCCGCGTGGACGCCAACCTGTGCAGCCTGCTGTCGGGGGCCTGCTTTGCAGGGGGGTTGGACTCCGTTATCTCTAGAGGTCCCTTCCAACCCCTACAATTCTGTGATTCTGTGATTAGTCACTCACCGAGGAGCTGCATGACAAGGCATCTCTTGATGTCAGGTGTCAGGGATCTCTGTCCAGGCGTAACCTCAGGAGGTGTTCCTGCTCGAGGGGAAACGCTGCCGTGTGGGAGAGCTCAAGGTGCTCTTGAGCTGCTCTGCTTATGGAGTTCAGTGATTGACTCACAGGCATTTTTTGGCACGTGCTCAATTCAGCTGTTGAATCGGGTTTCTGCCATCAGTTCTGCCAAGTTGGGGTGGGAGGAAGAAACACACCGTCACACTCCATCCCATGGGTACAGAAATGTGGCACAGTGACTCTCCTGGGGAGAGACCTGGGGGGACAGACCTCACTCTGTCAGCCCTGATTCCCACAGCCCCATGTCACCCATATCCAGGCCATAGGGAAAGAAAAAGGTAACAGAGACAAGGAGAAAGCTGCCATTGACTATTGGTCAGAGCCAGTCACAATGGCACTGGGAGAGACAGCCCCAGTACAGAGAGAGGATGGGGTGTCCTGCGCCTAAGCATCTCTTGCAGCATTTCTGGGCCATCATGGGTTGGGAATGAGGCTCCTTTCTGTGCAGCTCTGGCTGTGAGTTTTATGGCTGCCTGGAACATCACCAAAGGATTGATTTACTGTAATTCCTCTGGAAAGCAACATTTGTGATTGCTTGCCTGGAGATCTCAAGCTGGACTTAAACAACAGGATCCTAAAGAGGCCATGAATAATTGAGCCTAATAAATATTAATAACTCGCCTGCATGGTGGCAGGGCATGTAATTGCAAGGAGCGTTCTGGAAGCACAACTCAGCAGGCAAACGTGCACTAACAGTAGGAGAGGGGCAGAGCCCTGTTAACACTGATGCTGCTGGGCTATGCTTAGACATCCATGGCTGCCAGCCCTGCAGCCCGCTCCTGTGTTAGTGGGCAAGGGCAGAGGATGGTGCTGTTGGTCAGCATTTGGGCGTCTTTTGTGGATCTCTCATCCTTGAACTTGTCTTCTGTTGAGCCTGAGTACAGCTGCAACATGCACAGTGTATTTTGGCAAGATGTTCTGGGCTCCCAAAGCGAAATGATAACAAGGAGGCACAGTCTAAGCTTTGGTGACTCAAGTAAGTCCTTCATCTCCAAAAGACTGGTAAGGCATTGGAACAGGCTGCCCAGGGAGGTGGTGGACTCACTCTCCCTGGGAATGTTCAAGAAATGTGGAGATGTGGCACCAAGGGACATAGTTTAGAGGGCAATATTGGTGGTAGGTGGATGGTTGGCCTAGGTGATCACAGAGGTCTTCTCCAGTGATTCCGTGATCCTATGAAGTTTGGGTGTAAGTGGGTTTGGGTGAGTCAAGGTGTGAGTGAGAGATGAATGAACTTCTCTATACAAAAAGACAATGATGAAGAGTGCATGCAGACACCTGTAGGCTAAGTGATCTTCTGCAGGAAAAAAGGCCAAACTGATCACTCAGTACTTTACTGAGCAGCACCAAGCCATTGATCAGGCCTTGTGCAGTTACAGGATCCTATACAAAGTCACCTAGTATACTGGCTGAAATATAATTACAAAGCTCAAAACAAAATCCTGCCATTCTCCTACCGTGGGTGATCCAGGTCCTCAGCGGATTGCCTGCCTGAAATAATGCTCTGCCTGCAGCTTTGCCAATGCCTGAGTACACCCAGCATTTCCCTGACCTCTGCTTTTCCAGGCAGATGAGGAAGAGGAGTCTGGAAGGGAACACAAGCTCTTGCATAGGGGGGCAGTGTGTTGCAAAGTGTCATCAGTGCTGTGAGCAGTGTAGACACAAATACATGCAGGCTTTGCCAGAGCATTCTGGATTTTGCTATTCATGGTGGGAAGCTCAGAGAACTGCCTCTTCACAAGCCAGCATTGTTGCCTGATGCTGTTGTGTGAAGAAGCTGTCATGGCTATACAGAGAATTGGGACACAGAAACCTGTATTCTGGTGTTGGATTTTGCCCAGAGCCCTTCCAGAGCTTTCCAATTGAAATTTGCTGTGCATGGGCAGCTGAGAAGACCAGTGAAAGCTTGGCAGGGTTATTGTGAGGCTTCCTGCAGGAGCCTCCCCCACACCAAGTAAGTGTTTCACATTTCCCCCAAACTGCTTGGCTGTTGAGATTGCATCTTGCAAATGCAGTTTCAGACAATAACAGCTTGCAATTATGCAGTGCTTTCAAAACCAAGACATCCTGAATTTAGTTAATGTCTTTGTATAAAACTAGCTGAGGCTGCTGCTGGGATGCAAAGCTCCAGCCTTCCCAGAAGCTCACAGCTGGGATCATCACAGCCTTCCACTATGCCCTGCTGAAGGCAGTTCATCTTGGGTAAAGGGGGTACAGAATGTGTGGAGCCATGGACATCTCACATGCTCTCAAACCCAGGTGGTAATGAGGATTAACCATCCAACAGCCAAAGGATGGCCCAGGAAAGGAAGGCTCTGTGCTTTTAGGGGTGTGGTTGCATGGGGTAATGCGAAGCACAGCACCAGGATGCGATACTCCCCAGCGAGGGGCTGAGGAGCTGTGCTGTTGGGAAGGGTCCAGGTGTTATCACGGTCACCAGGAGGAACATGAGCCAAGAGAGCACTCTCCTCACTAAAAGGGCAAACCACATCCTGGGCTACATTAGGAGGACTGTGGCAAGCAGATCACGGGAAGTTATTATCCCCTCTCCTTGGCGCTGGTGAGGATGCACAGATCATGGAAGAGTTTCTCAAACAGCTCCTAACAGCAGCACTTCCACAGCTTCCTCTGTTCTTAACGAGATGTGAAAATACAGACAATGATAAAGAGGTTGCTGCAGGAGCAATGAAAGGGAATTGTAGCATCATGCCAAGGCACTTGTAGCTCTTGCTTGGGAGATAGATATACGGTCTTGAGAGTACCATATGGTTCTAGTGAGACATCTGGGGAGGAAAGGAGCTTTACACTTAGATATTAACTTCTCTTTTGGATGAAAAATTAATGAAAGTCTGGGCTGAAAAGAGCTTGCGTTCCGCTGTGGTCTCAGATACACCAAAATATAAGAATATCAAAATGCTTCCAGTTGCTCTTAGCTGCTGCGCAGCTGCTTCTCAGCTGAAAGGATCCTTTTTTCCTTCCCAGCTATGACTGATACAGGGTTTCAGAGGAGACCTTTGCTGGGTGTGAAGAGTTTGATAAAATAATTTGAGGAATGAAAATGTAGTGAGGGAGATTACAGACGATAAAGTTAAATAATAAGATGAGGTTTATGATTACTGAATTGCTTGCCTGAGCAGTGCAAAAATGTACAGTAAAGAGAGGAGTATTTCTGTAAGACATCACTTAAAGTGCTAGCCTTTATTTTTAATGAGAAGACTCCAATTTTCATGCATTTTTCAGGGCAGGAGGCCCTGAGAAAGTCACAGAGTGAGGCTGATGATCCTTAAACCTGCAATTTATGTGACGGTTGTAATCTCCTCACAACCGTAACTGATGAATATGCATCATATCATTTCTATGCATGGCAGAAAGTAACCTACTTCTAGCCCCAGGCAGGCTCCGCAGGTCTGTCTGCTTCTTCCTGCATCTCTGTACCAGTGGGGGGGCTGTGGGATTTGGAGCAAACTGGGGACACTGCAGAAAAAGCCTAAACTTGGTCTGTGATTTAAAACCAGCCCCATCCATAAATCCCAGCAGTGCCAGTAGCACTGCTCCATGCCTACCTCCCCTTAACACCCATTTAATGAGAAGTTTGGGGACTGCTGGGTGGGTGCAGGGAGGCTGACAGCCATCCCAGAGGCAGCCTTGAATTAACATGGTGAACTAGTGGCAGAGACGTGACAGAATCAGATGAGTGGCCAAGTGACAATCTACTGAGCGTTAATGGGAGTCAGGAATTAAATTCTGCTGGCTCATTAGCATGGGAAGAGGTGCCATCTGCCATGGCTAGCAAGTTCCCTGTCACTGTTTTGGTGGGGACTGCTTCTGTGAGAATGTGAGGAGACAAGATGGATGCACAGGAGAGTCAGTGCTTCACTTGCAACAGCTATAGACAATGTCCCTTTCTGACCAGGAGCTGGAATCAGTTTTTTTGGACTGGGTGCCCCAGAGCTCAGCAGAGCAGCACCTTGACAGCAGAGACAGCAAGTCTGGTTTACGTTGTTTGGCTGTACACAGAACATGTTTCACGGGCAACCGGCTGTGCCCCCAGTCCCTAGTGGAGACCCAGAGGAAGCCACCTTGGTACCTTGCCTTCTGTATGGGAAGCACCAAAGGAAACAGCAGGGAAAAAACTGCCAGCATCAGGCAGTGTCCCAGGTCCGAGCAACTAGCAGCAGGATGCCGAAGTCTTGGGCACAGACTGAAGGGTTACGGGGCCTGCAGATATTTCACAGAATTATAGAATCACCAAGGTTGGAAAAGACCTCCAAGATCATCCAGTCCAACCGTCTGCCTATCACCAATAGTTCTCACTAAACTGTGTCCCTCAACACTACATCTAAATGTTTCTAGAACACCTCCAGGGACGGTGACTCCACCACTTCCCTGGGCAGCCTGTTCCAGCGCCTGACCACTCTTTCAGAAAAGTAGTGTTTCCTAATGTCCAGCCTGAATATCCCCTGGTGCAACTTGAGGCCATTCCCCCTCGTCCTGTCACTAGTTACAAGAGAGAAGAGGCTGGCCCCCAGCTCACTACAACCTCCCTTCAGGCAGTTATAGAGAGCGATAAAGTCTCCCCTGAGCCTCCTCCTCTCTGGACTCAACAATCCTAGTTCCTCTGGCTGCCCCCCATAAGAGATGTGCTCCAGATCCTTTGCAGCTTTGTTTCCCTTCTCTGGACACGCTCCAGGGCCCCAGCGTCTTTCTCGTACCGAGGGGCCCAAAACTGAATGCAGTACTTGAGGTGCGGCCTCAGCACAGCTGAGTACAGAGAGATGATCACCTCCCTGCTCTGTCTCACTGCACTGTTTCTGACACAAGCCAGGATGCTGTGGGCCTTTGTGGCCACCTGGGCACACTGGTGGCTCGTGTTCAGCTGAGCAACATGCACAGTTTCCTTTTCCTCCACACAACTTTCCAGCCACTCTGCCCCAAGCCTGTAGCGTTGCCTGGGGTTGTTGCGGCCAAAGTGCTCGTGTTCAGCCAAGCAACATCCGCAGTTCCTTTTCCTCCACACAGCCTTCCAGCCGCTCAGCCCCAAGCCTGGAGCATTGCCTGGGGAGAATCAGAAAAAAAACAACAAAGTAGAACTTGTGGGTTGAGATAAAAACTAAGACAGAAAAAGGAAGGGGAAAAAAGGATAATAGTTCTGATTAGTAGGATGATGCGTGGTGTTGGAGTGTTGCATGCTGAAGCCACTTCTGGTTCTATCAGAATTCATTCATTCTTTAACCTGGGTACTTCTTACTGTAATACCGTTAGTAAGGTGTATGGGAAGCATAGGAATAATAATATGCAGGATTATACAGCAACTAATATCATACAGTTCAAATTATTGGCTGTTCTCACCTGACATCAAATCCTCTTGAAGTACACACTGGACCGCCCCATCCTTGTGCATTACCCACCACGTGCACCCAGGCAGGAATAACCCTGACTGCCTTGCCCAGCATGTTTTTCATGTGCTCTGCAGGGACTTGATCCTCTTCTACAGTACGTAGGAGGCTTGACTGGCAGATCCCCTAATGCAGTTGACTGGCAGATCTAATGCGGTCGATACATTGGAGGGAAGGGAAGCCATCCAGAGGGACCCATTCAGGGTGGAGAAGTAGGCCCATGTGAACATAATGAGGTTCAACAAGGCCAAACGCAAGGTGCTGCACTTGGGCTGGGGCAACCCTAGGTATTTATAGAACCTGGGGGAAGATCTCCTTGAGAGCAGCGCTGCGGAGAAGGACTGGGGAGTCTTGATGGACGAGAAGCTGGATGCGAGCCAGCAGTGAGCGCTTGCAGCCCAGAAGGCCAACTATGTTCTGGGCTGCATTAAAAGAGGAGTGGCCAGCAAGGAGAGGGAGGGGATTGTCCCCCTCTGCTCAGCTCTTGTGAGGCCCCATCTGCGGTACTGCGTCCAGGCCTGGGGCCCCAGCACAAGAAAGACGCGGAGCTCTTGGAACGAGTGCAGAGGAGGGCCACCAAGATGATCAGAGGGCTGGAGCTGCTCTCCTGTGAAGAAAGGTTGAGGGAACTGGGCTTGTTCAGCTTGGAGAAGAGAAGGAAGGCTCTGGGGAGACGTCACTGTGGCCTTCCAGTACTCAAAGGGAGCATATAAACAGGCCGGGGAACGATTGTCTGTGAGGGTGGATAGCGATAGGACAAGGGGGAATGGTTTTAAACTGAGACAGGGGAGATGTAGGTTAGATATTAGGAGGAAGTTTTTCACTCAGAGGGTGGTGACGCACTGGCACAGGTTGTCCAGAGAGGTTGTGGATGCCCCATCCCTGGAGGCATTCAAGGCCAGGCTGGATGTGGCTCTGGGCAGCCTGGTCTAGGGATTGGTGACCCTGCACATAGCAAGGGGAGTTGAAACTTGATGATCTTTGAGGTTGTTTTCAACCCAGGCCGTTCTATGATTCTGTCATTCTGTGATCCTATGATCCCCGAGTGGGATCTGCTGGTGCATGATAGAGAGTGTGATATACCCACTCAAAGCCACAAGTGTCGATGAGGTTATTTCAGAAGCGAGCCCTGCTTGACTGAATTCTCTCTGGAGTGCCATGTCCCCAGAAAGAATTTTTGCTTTTTAAGGCCCAGAATAGTCTTTTGGGTGGTGGCATGGAGCACGGGATATGTTCCCAGCCAACCAGTGGTAGCTTCCATTCTTCATTTGGGGTAGTGTGATATAATCAACCTGCCAGAAGGAGAGGGAGATGGCTTACCTGTTACAGTCGTAGGCAAAGCAGTTTTGGCCTCAAAAAAAATTCGTTTACTTTATTCCCCGCTAATAAAGCACTGGGATAGTGAGAAGAAAAAGCAAACTAAAAGCACCTTCCTGCTTTACCCTGTGTCTTCCTCAGGTATCTGAAGTGAAGATGGCAGCGGCACACCGCAAGGATGGTGCTGGTTCCCAGGCTGTTGCACTCTTTCACCTGATGCGTAAGCTGCAATTTTTTGAAGCATTTTCTCATGATCCTCAGGTTGGTTTGTAACTTCTCCCACCACCACGCTGAGGGCAAGCGCTGGCTGGCTTCCATGTGCGCTGTGGGGCTGTGACCTCACAGCTGAGTCTATAGAAGCTAGCAACCAGCACGCTGCCTCTGCCAGTGCGGTCGTGACCAGCTTTGAGCGATGGCTGACGACAGCGTTCTCGATGTCCCTATCACCCTTTCCCTTCTGTACGACCTCATGTTCTTGGCATTGGGGGTCTCCCTGCTCAACATCATCTGGCACCTACTGGTAGGGGAGTTTGAGGAGGCGGTGACATGGGGCTGTGGGACTTGGGGCCGGGGGATTCGGAAGCAACTGTGCGGGTTGCTTCCCAGGAGTCTCACTGCGCCACGTTTGTGTGCCCGCAGGCTGGCAGACGACGCTTGCGATTGAGGAGATGGTGGCAGCGAGGAGCAAGAGCACCGGAGTCGGGTGAGTCTCCTGTGGGTCAGCCCCAAGCCCCAGGCTTGCCCTGATGCATGCCCAGGCAGGGCTGGGCCCATGAGGGCAGCTCAGCCCTGGGCCAGGACCTGGCACAGTGCAGGTTGGCCTGATGGGCCGAGGGCGTCCCTGGTGCCCACGTCCTGCCGTGGCTCAGGCCCCCTCCCTGTTTTGCAGGTGCCAAAAGACAGGCATGTGGGCCACGGTGCTGCTGCCCCAGCTGCAACCGCTGCAGCAAAGCTGACCAGGAGCTGCAGGAGCTGGTGCCGTCGGCGCGGCCTGAGCATGTGGCTACTCCGGGCCCTGACTTATGGCAGGCGGCCCGGAGGGACCTGGCGGAGCCGGTGGAGCAGGGCGGCCCGTCCTGCTGCTACTTTGCAAACGTCCAGAGCTCTCCCAGAAGAAACAACAACTCCATTAATGTGCACCGGGGAGCCTTGAGAGAGCCGGTGTCTGTCTTTGCCCCGGGACGTATGCGGACTGTCGCATCCCACAGGGATTGCAAAATCGAGCCCTGCTGGTTGGAGCCCTTTCTGCTGCAAGGTCTGGGCCCCTCTTCGCAGGACAGGGGGGATGCCATTGTGGCCAGCGTGTGGGAGAAGCAAGCGCAGGGGCTGGGTGCGTATGGCAAGACCACTGATGCATGCAGAGCTGGAGGGCGACCAGGCTATTTCCCTAGTCAGGGTCTCTGCCTGCCAGGTCTGACAGCAACGAAACCCACCCAGACAAAGAGTCAAGGTGGCAAGGCAGCCAGCAGAGCAGTAGCAGATTCCACCGGGGTCTGCTCGTCCAGCCGGCCACCAGCAGAGGACTGCATTGTGCGTGAGAACATCCTCCTCCCAGACGGGCGGCTGCCCCAGAGGCCGGATAATCTCGTGCACCTTCCGGAGTGGGCGGTGTTTCCACCAGCCCTTCGCAACACCTACACAGACGCTGCGGTACTGGCAGCAAGACCAGCTCCAGTCCGAAGAGATGTTGGTGTTGGTACTTCTGCGAGAGAGGAGAACTTGCCGCGTTCCTTTGGTGTCCAAAGAAGCGCGGGAAAACGAAGCAGGCAGTGTGAACAGGATCAGGACAGGCAAGTGCTGAGTGAACACCGGCCACGTGGGGCCCTCGAGAGCTGGTGTTCAAAGGCAGGAAACAGAGAAGAGAAGCACGGTGCAGTCAACTCCTCTAGCCGGCCACCAGCAGAGGACTGCATTGTGCGTGAGAACATCCTCCTCCCAGACGGGCGGCTGCCCCAGAGGCCGGATAATCTCGTGCCCCTTCCGGAGTGGGCGGTGTTTCCACCAGGCCTTCGCGAGATCACCAAGGAGCTTCCAGGACAAACACCATCCAAGAGACGCACAGGGAAACCAAGTCAGCTCCCTGAAGACGAACAACGCTTGCAAGTCCAGAGGGAATGCAGGCCACTCAGAGTCGAAAACAGGGCTTCCACGGTGGGAAAAAGAGAAGAGAAGCACGGTGCAGTCAACTCCTCTAGCCGGCCACCAGCAGAGGACTGCATTGTGCGCGAGAACATCCTCCTCCCAGACGGGCGGCTGCCCCAGAGGCCGGATAATCTCGTGCCCCTTCCGGAGTGGGCGGTGTTTCCACCAGCCCTTCACAACACCTACACAGACGCTACGGTAGTGGCAGCAAGACCAGCTCCAGTCCGAAGAGATGTTGGTGTTAGGTCTTCTGCGAGAGAGGAGAACTCGCCGCGTTCCTTTGGTGCCCAAAGAAGCGTGGGAAAAGAAAGCAGGCAGACACTGCCACCAGAGCTAGGAACAGTTGTGCATGACAACATCTGGCAAACAGATAAGGCCATACATTGGTGGCAGCAGAAGGCCCAGCACCAGTTGGATTGTCCATGCATCCACCGGAAGATCCCCAAATCCACAAGGCAGTAAGACCACCAGCAGCAGCACCTTCAAGCCTGGCTAAAGAAGGTGACTGCAGGAGTGCAAGCAGCCAGTGTCCAAGCTCTGCCCTCAGTGACAGGAGAAGTGCAGAGCAGACAGGCAGGCCCTCCATGAACAGGCAGCACTCGTGGAGGCTGGTGGCACCCACACCCTCCAGCAGAAATTGTCAGGGTTCCAAGCCAGGCAGGGGAGCCACAGAGCAGCCCCCACGGCCACCCGTGGATGAGAGACTTTGTCAACCAAACCAGGGTCAACGCTGGTGGGACGACAAGGCCCAGAAGCCTTCTGCATTGCCTGTGTCCAAGCCCCAAGTGCTTCCAGGTGCCCATAAGACAGCGGGATCAAAGGGAAATGCAGAGAAGCCAGACCCGCCCAGCATGAAAAAGCTGCACCAGCACGTGCAGACGACTCCCAGGCATGCCGGGAAAGAGATCTGGGGCTCCAAGCCAGGCAGAGGTGCCAAAAAGCAGCCTCATGGGATCTGCTCCTGCTTTCTGCCACCACTGCATGCCACCAGGGTGCGTGGCATTCTCCTTGGTCCCCATGAGAGGCTACACTGCCGGTAGGAGGTGGCCCAGCAGGTTCCTGCGTTGCCCTTGGCCTCCTCCTCTTGGACTTCCCAACTTGAATACAGGGCAGCAGCACAGGCAGCACAAACAGCTTCAGTGCTGCCAGAGGAGGACAGTGGCTGTCAAGCCAGCGTCACCACTGTGGGAAGTGCAAAGAGCCCCAGCCCCATGCTACTTCCTTCCCCTAGTGCACATCAAGGAAGCAGAGAGGCCATGGGTGCCCACGGCTTTTGTCATCAGCATCCAATTGGCTCTGGGAGGGCCAAGCGTGGAAGGATGTAGCGGAGGACTGGGGAACAGACAGCTCGCAGCTACAGTCCCATTAAATCCTGTTTCTAGCCATCCTGCAGTGGTTTCTCTGTGTCTGTGAAGCGCCAGCGAAGTCATGGTGGGATGTGCCTGTGGGCCGGAGGTGGAAGGCATGATGGGATACCTGTCCTGCTGGAACCCAGGTCCTGGGTACCAGCCTAGCCTTCCCCCATGCATCTGTGAGGGTGGCAGATTGGCTCATGGTGATGTGGGGAGAGAGGGTGCACGAGGTTGGGTTGGCCATCACCTCAGAGTTGGCCATGTTATTGAGGCAGCTGATTGGAAGTAATGTCTCCCACCATTATTATGATCATTCAGAAAGGAATGATCTGGTGTGTAGTGTGAGATGGCCTAAGGAGATGGCCTTTCTTACCCTGGCTAGAAGCAGTGCTGACAGAGACAGCCTTGGGAGTGTAATTTCCTTAGTTCTTATTTAGTAAGAAATGCTGTAGCATTGTCTTGCAGGTGGCATGAAAGAGGAGTACCCTGGGACCACCTCTGCACAGTATCATTAGCAGTAATTTGTGAACCATGCTGAGGTCTAGGCAATAGTGATTCAGCATGGAAGACCACAAGAAACAGTGGGCAGAGTAAAAGAGGAACCTTGCAGTATGTGCCAAACCTGCTTTGGAATATTTGATGGATGGACCAAAGATGAGGAAGGGAGTGGTGAATGTGGTGTGTCTCACCACTTCAGGTCCTGCAGAGGAACAGGGGCATCTGTATGATGAGGGGTCCCCAGGGATCTCAGACCATGCTGCCCTGGAGGGGCCTGAAGGAGGTGTTGGATTCTTTACTGTCTGCAGCCAGGAAGAACTGCCCTCAACAGATTCCATCTGTGCTATGGCCACTGCAGGAGATACAGCACCAAAGCTGGGGGCTAGTGGCAAGCAAATGGTGGAGGCTGAAAAAAAAGGGACGGCATGTGCCGATGCTCAAGCTGTATAGTGGGGAAGGGGACACCACTGACAGGTTCTGCAGGGAAGTGGTAGCAGCCATCCAAAATTAGTTGGGTTAGCTCAAGGAGATGCAAATGGGAAGCTGGGAAGCATACGGAATTGTGAACTCTGATGGGACAAATGCGTGGCTGACAGCAGCAGTGATGTAGAAGAGAACACCTTTTGATACCAAAACGCATTCTTTCTTTGCCTCAGTCTTTAATAGTAAGAGTAGTTGTTCCTGGGCACACAGTCCCTTGCGCTGGAAGATAGCGATGGGGAACAGAATTGGCCCTGCATAATCCATGAGGAAATGGTTTTGGACCTGCTTCTAAAGCTGGACACTCACAAGTCCATGGGGCCAGATGGACTGCACCCTAGAGTGCTGAGGGAGTTGGCGGATGTGGTTGCCAAGCCACTCTCCATCATCTTTCAACAGTCCTGGCTAACCGAGGATGTCCCGGTGGGCAGGAGACTGGCAAATGTGACACCCATCTTCTAAAAGGGCCGGAAAGATGATCCTGGTAGCTATAGACCTGTCAGTCTCACATCAGTGCCAGGGAAGGTTATGGAACGAGTAATCTTGAGAGTCATCACAGATCAATTAAAGGTCAACCAGGGGATCAGGCCCAGTCAGCATGGGTTTATGAATGGTAGATTCTGTTTCACAAACCTGATTTCGTTCTATGACAAGGTGACTCGCTTATGGATGAAGATAAGGCTGTCGATGTGGTCTACCTGGACTTCAGTAAGGCCTTTGACACTGTCCCCCACAACATCCTCATGGAGAAGCTGGCTGCCCATGGTTTCGATGAGCATACACTCTGCTGGGTGAAACGCTGGCTGGATGGCTGGGCCCAGAGAGTTGTGGTCAGCGAAGTTAAATCTAGTTGGCGGCCAGTCATGAGTGGCGTCGCCCAGGGCTTGGTACTGGGGCCTCTTCTATTCAACATCTTTATTAACAATCTTGATGAGGGGATTGAGTGCACCCTCAGTAAGTTTGCAGATGACACCAAGCTGGGAGGGAGTGTTGATCTGCCAGAGGGTAGAAAGGCACTACAGAGGGACCTGGATAGGCTGGAACAATGGGCCAAGGTAAACTGTATGAGTTTCAATAGGGCCAGGTGTCTGGTCCTACATTTGGTCACAGCAGTCCCAGGCAACCCTACAGGCTTGGGGAGGAGTGGCTGGAGAGCTGCCTGACGGAAAGGGACCTTGGTGTGCTGATGGACAGTTGGCTGAAAATGAGCCAGCGGTGTGCCCAGGTGGCCAAGAAGGCCAATGGCATCCTGGCTTGTATTGGGTGAGGCCCCACCTCAAGTACTGTGTTCAGTTTTGGGCACCTCAGTACATAAAGGACATTGAGGTGCTGGAGCAGGTCCAAAGAAGGGCAACAAGGTTTGTGAAGGGCTTGGAGAATATGCCCTCTGAGGAGAGACTAAAGGAACTGGGGCTGTTTAGTCTGCGGAAGAGGAGGCTGAGGAGGGACCTTATTGCTCTCTTCAAATACCTGAAAGGTGATTGCAGTGAGAGCGGGGTTGGTCTCTTCTCAGTGGTGACAGGTGACAGGACAAGGGGAAATGGCCTCAAGTTGCGCCAGGGGAGGTTTAGGTTGGATATCAAGAAAAACTTCTTTACAGAAAGTGTTGTTAAGCACTGGAACAGGCTCCCCAGGGAGGTGGTTGAGTCACCATCCCTGAATGTGTTTAAAAACCATTTGGATGTGGTGCTCAGGGGTATGATTTAGCAGTGGGTTGTTAGAGTTAGGGTAGTATGGTTAGGTTGCAGTGGGACTTGATGATCTTAAAGGTCTTTTCCAACCTGAACAATTCTATGAATTCTATAAATAACCATGCTTCTGATACAAGTCTCTTTCTAGGAAAAAATGAAAATGCTGTTGAGCTGTTGGCTGTTTTCTGTTGAGGAAAAATACAAGGAAGGCAGTAACTGTATCAACTGTTTGAGAAAATGCAAGTGAGGCTGCAAAATGCTATCCAGTTTATCAGGCACAAGAGGGGAGGAGGTACACTGAGGGCAAATATTTCCAAAGAAGCGGCCCGGATGAACTGTACACAGTAGTCCTGAAAGAATGGACTGATGGATTTTAGCCACAGTGACATTTATTTGTTATACAATTGGAATTTCTCTGGTGTTCTCAGACGATGGTCTGTGAGGTATCTCCCTGCTCAGGCATCTGCATTCCCTTGGGCACAGAGCATCCTTCATGCACGTCAGACACACAGGGAGATGAAATCTATTTGCTACAAGAGGCAAGGAAAGAGCTATAAAATTACACAGAGGAGGCAGCTACACAGCTGCCGACAAGGCTCCAGCCTGCAGTTCTGCAGGAGGTGTGAGAAGCTGAACTGATGGCTCCCTCTGGCTGTAGGCTCTGTGAGTGAATCTGTAGAAGATGCATCCCGTATCTGCTCCATTCCTGCAGATATCAAAAGAGCTGGGGAGGCTTTCTTTTCCAAATCTGCTAAAATTCTGCTCCATATCTTTGTCCTTGGAGTCTTGGGACAATACAGAAACAATGGGTTCATACTGAGCTGGTCATTACCCAGATTCTCAGGGAACAGAGGAGCTGGTGGATCCTCATTTCAAGCCAGTCTAAGCAATACCTTTGACAATGCATTTGGGTTGTGAAAAGGCAGAGGGGCTCAGCTCTTTCCTTTTGACCTCTAGATGGAATGGGGGAGAGGGTGATTATTGTCAATACTCATTACGCTACAGCTGGACACTGCATCCAGATTTGGCCTCCCCAGTACTCTCCTGAGTAATCAGGAGAGAGTTCAGCAGGGACCACTGAGATGTTGGTGCTGGAGCTAATGCCATGTGAGGAGAGACTGGAGGAGTTGTGCTTGTTCAGCTTTGAAAAGGGATGGCTCTGGAGGACCTAAGAACACTTCCTAACACCAGTGAGGAGATTATTAAGAAGATGGAGTCAGACTTGTAATGGAGGTGCACAACAGGAGGAATGGGTTAACTTCTAGAGTTTTCCCTAAGTCACCCACTGGTAGAGGGGCCCAGAGAGGATATGGCATCTCTGACCTTGGAGGTTTTCAAGACCCAGATGTGCAAAATGCTGAGCATTGCCACTGCTTTGGGAAGAAGGTTGGACTAGATACCTCCTGAGGTCCTCTCCAGCCTGGCTGAGTTTGTGAATCTATTAAAGGAGTGGGAAGAAACAGGAGAAATCAGTATCTGTGAATGGTTTCAACACAAAGGAGCCTGAAAGATGAATGAGGGAAAGCTGGAGAAAATGACTGCTGGGATCCCTGCTCTACCCCCAGAGTCTGGTCTGTCTGGGGGAAAGCTGACTGTAGCAAGGGCCTACCTGAGGGACAGGGCTCTGGGGCTGGCAAAGAAAAGTGGAACGCACAACCTGGGGTGTCAGAAACACTCACATAAATCCCAGCATTTCCTTCAGACTTGTCATTTAGATTCAGACTCATCCCAGTGTGTTCTTCTGCCAGTTCCAGAGGAAAGAGGAAATTAACAGAGGTGTTTGGAAGGCATCTGTAAATGCTTTGGGATAGCCCAGCCATGAGCCATGGGAAAGGCTGTGAGGAGGGGGCTGTTGCCAGGTCTGGATGAGCCAATAAAGCATGCATGGGAAGGCCACCAAGCACCTCAGCCACCTGGTGTGGAGAAGCCCCCTCATCTGCAGCAAGTACTGCCTCATCCCACAGCCCTCAGGAACAGTCCCTGGCCCCTCTCACCCCTGTGCATTTTGCTCAGTGCTGGCTGGTCTGATTTGGAAGCATGTGAAGGAGCATGCACACAATTTTTCAGTGCACATGGTGACATTCTGACAGTGTACTGCAGCCAGAGTTTTGCTCCAGGAGGACGCAGCCACTCCAGGGCCTCTGTGATAATAAATCAGGAGGTGCCAGTGTGAGGGAATTCTTCTGAGATAATACACAGACCCTGGTTTTGTTGTGGAGGTGCCAAGAGACTGGCAGCTGCAGCTCTGGAGAAACCAGAAAGGAAAGGAACAATCTATATGACCACTGCAGTTTCCCTCTGCTCAGCAACCACTGCCATTACATCACAAAGTTGAGAAATTGAGTGTATGTGCTCTCCCCTTGCTCCTTTTATCTTCCCTTGTACCTCATCCGTGGACAGTTATTCACTGCAAAAGTTTCTCTATCTCATTATGTTCTTGAGATTTTCTGGGATGCTTTTGTCCTCCTAAGCAGAAACATTCACCCTCTTGTCGTGGTTGAAGATGAGGACATGCTCAGTGCTGCAGGTCACTTGGGTCCCCTGAGCTGTGCAGGGTTCCTGGTGATCCTCTGGCAGCTTTCCTGGCTAGAAAGCCCCTGCTTTTATGCCACCTGCCTTTCAGGAATGTGTTTATTTTCCCAAACAACAACGATGGCAACAACCAACCACAACAACAGAGGAAAATTGAAAGTACTTTTCCTATTTTTCCCGCCACTTGTGCTCCTCATTGAAAGTAATTAAATTATTTGTCTCAAAATCTCCCCTCTGGAGATCTCATCAATGTTTCTGGTTTAACTGACTTTGGATTTTGGGGTCAACCTGTCCTGTTTGCATTATCAACCTGAGGTTGTCATGGCTGGGAGGCCACACTGTGCTGGGAAAGGGATGGATGGGCTTTAGTCTACCCAGGGTGCTCAGGACAGCCAGCAGGCTCTTGCACCAAGGCCTTTCAGATCACTGCTTTCAGGGCTGTAGCTGGCCTTGCTCACCCTGTGTTCTGCCAAAAGCCAGCTGTGCTTAGCCTGAGCATTGTGCTTTGCTGCGGTATGAGCATTGCACTTTCCCTTCAAAACCATGTGCAGGAAACAAGGTGCTGGCACAGCTGCAGTGATGCCGAATATCTGCAGCCATATAAGCCTGCTGGTAAATCCCCCAGTCTGTGCTGTGCTAATAGAGGGGAGTGTGAGGGTGCTTGTGGCAGGGAAGGGAAGGAGAGGACAGATCATCCTGTGCAGTGTGCCTGGAGCTGGAGCAAGTTTGGTCAGGTCTTTGTGCTGTGCAGCACATGGGGTGTGTGCTCTGCTCCTTCCCCAGAGCTGACACATCTGGCAGGAGCCACCTGTGTCCTCTAGTCTCATGAGCATCAGGGCAGTTTCATCCTCCTGCCATGCTCTTGCAGGCAAACTGTCCTGGAAAATGTCTTCCTTGCCTCAGAAGCAGCAATACTGGTAGGAGCCTTCCCACCATGCTCAGGGAGAAGAGAATATTTCAGCCACAATCTCCTCTTAGAAGAGCATCTGTCTTCTCTCTCAGCTCCTCCTCACACCCACCCATCAAGCGGGGGCTTGATGCTGAACTTCTGGGAAGGGTCACGTTTGTCAACTGTCCATCACATGCTGCAGTCAGCCAGGGCCCCCTTCTGTCCTAGCACAGCCAGCTGCAAGCTGCTTCCTTAATACAGGGACAAACATGGGACTGCAGATGGGCTGGGGGTTCAAAGCGATCCCTCAAGAGGGAGGATGACCTGTTTACTTTGACAGGGCTTGCTTAGTGGGTGGCTGCAGAAACCTCAGCACACAGCTGGACAGATGTGGGGTGGCTTATCTGTCATGTTGGCCTGGAGTCTCCTGGTTGTGGGGGACTGAAGGCCGCAAAATCTGGAATCAGTCTGCTTGTGCACAGTTCTGGTCAGCAGCTTCTGCTTGCAGCTGAGGACATGAGGCTCTAGTGGGAATGATGTGGGGCTTCCTACTGCTTGGGCTGGCTATGCAGCCTGACTCTGCAGGCCTCCTGTGGGGACAAGGGACAATGGGATCCAGCCTCTGTGCTGGGATGCATCATGGACTTTTCCCCACCCTTGCTGCCACCTTGAACTTCCCCCTTGAGGGCCTTGTGTCCAGTGGTCCTGGGGTTTGCAGTGTCACTAAGCCAGTGGCTGGAAATGGCTGGGATGTGTTAGAACTGAGCTTTCCTGGGAATTCCCTGCATGGATGCCATAGGTTTGTTAGACCATGTGCTTTTGTGCAGGACTGCTGTCTGTAAAAGCTGTTTGCAGAAATAGTCTGGAGCTGTTTGCAAACCTTCCAGGCTGGGTCTTTGCCTTAATCTTTGTGATTAGCTTAAATGGAAAGGAACAGCTGGGCAGCTGGGAAGCCTGGGAAGTGGGACAAACACATGTGAAATCCAAAGCTTCCCCGAAGATGCATTATATTGAGTTCAGTATTGAGAGACTGGAAGGACAGCTTTCTATGGGGACATCCTCTGAACAGAAGAAGGGAGTGGGCTTGGGTGGAAGCTTGTGGTGTGCAGATTCCAGCAGCCAGGGCCAGGCAGGAGAGCTGTGTGGTGAGAATGGGGGAAGGTGAGGGTACCATATTTTCTCTTGGTTCTTGTTCCACCGGTCCTCTGCTTAAACTGAGTTCAAGGCTGGAGAAACCATTGGCCTGCCCAAACATAGCCCTCTGCAAGCCACAGATAACAGTGAGATGGCTGTGAGAGCGAGGAGGCACTGGTGCTTGCATGGAGACCCATGAGGGATGCTGCTGATCCATTCTGTGTGCCAGGGGCTTGGTGTGGCTCTGGCTGCATATCCCCATCTATAGCTTTCTGCACCCAGCTCTTCCCAGGCAGCTTGGGGCTAGCTCACTGGGATCTCCCTTGGACAAGGAATGGCTCATGTCCAGGACTTGCCCTTATCATGGTGCTTGGGGATGCATCTCCCATTGCACCTGGGAGCTCCCAGTGGGTTTAGGAATAGTGACAACCATACAGATGAGTTCAGTCTGGAAACCTTTGCTGTCGGGCAGCCAGTGGTCACAGCTCCTCCCGAGCGCATAGGTGAAGCCTGTGGCAGTGGAGGGGGAATGGACATTGTACATAGCTTCAGGGAAGTCCTTGAAGGGAGATTTGGGTCTGCAATCTCCAATGAGCTTCACTCACCTCAAGGAAAGATCTTTTACTGTGCCATATCATTAACTCAGTGTATATAATGTGCCTATTCCAACAAAGTGTGCTGAGCCCAAGAAGCAGCCAAGTCTTGGGACAGTGGGGATTTCCAAAAGATTTAGTAAAAAATGTTATAATAATATTTGACAAGGGTACAGGGATGAACCAGAAAGATGGTGCACATATCTGGTGGACCACTTAGTCACTAGCACATCCCCATGCTGGAGGACGTAATAAAGTATTTTTAAATAAGACAGTGTTTTTTCCCGAAATCTCTATTTGACTAAGGAGCTTTCAAGGCAGATAACATCAAGTGGGAATGGAGAGCAGCTTGACCTCCAAGAGCTGTTTGGATGTTTAGAGTTCTCCTTATCTTTGCAGTGCTATAGCCAAAGTGGCTGTGTGTGATCCTGGCTGGATGCAGAGCTCAGGCTCGGCAGCAGGAGTTGTGCTTACTCTTTTAATTCCCTGTGATACAAGAGTAACTGCAAATGTCATCAGGTTCCAGAAGAGTTATCCAGGCCACTAAGTCAAAGCTGATGATTGGGAGATTGGGTTTCCCCCAGGCAGAGGCTGCTTATATGACCATTTGGTGGTCCTGATCCCAGGAGAAGGAGCACACACCAAAGGCAAAGACAGCAGGAGCATCTTCAGAAATTTCAACACTGAAACGGTACAGTACTCTGCTGTCGGCTTGAACATTTTCCCCATCTCACTTGAATGAGGCTGTTGTTTTGCAATGCTGGCAACTCTCAGAGACCTTCAGGACTGGAGCAGAGCCCTGCACAGATGGGAATTAGGGCCATGGCCCTTGTGGTCTTCCTGGGGGTGCAAAATCCCCCTCCTAATTGCAAACACAATCAATTACTGTTGGGCTACGTGGGGCATGTTCTGGTCTGAATCTAATCCGGGCAGCCCTGAGCTCCTCCAGACGTCTGCAACATGCAGGCTCTGCTCTGCTGCCAAGACATTGGGATGGAACCCACTTGGAGAGGCAGGAATGGAACCTCTGGACCCCAGTATACTACAAGAGGGAGCTGGTCTTCCAGAGCTGGACTGTGAGGCTCCCTGGGTACGTGCAGAACCACTCTGCAGCATGGACTCTGGAGGCAGATCTGCTCTGGGTGCATGGGGATGACAACTCTAGCAGGTGTCTGCATTCCACAACTACCTTGGTTGTGCTAGAATAATCTTGTGGTCTCCATCATTCTCTTCAAAGGAGAAAGGCTGTCTTAAGCTACACTGAGGGAGATGGGAAGAGGCAACTGCCAGAACACAGGGAAAACAAGATTTGAAGCTGGGGCTCTGCTTGATGCACACCAGCCGACTAGTGAGCATCTGAGTCCCTCGACTCAGCGGGTGGCTGCAGGCAGTGTCCAATGGTCTGGAAGCAGTGTGGGGCTGGAAATTCCCTTTGGGGCTGGGGATCAAGCAGGATGGCTGTTTACAGCGAGGGAACAGCAGGGAAGAGCTACAGGGCCAGGCGCCGAGAGACCTCCCGGCAGCATCTGCCTGCCAAAGCTTTGGAGACACATCACGTGGATGGAGACAAGACTGACCAGCTAGTTGGGTTAGAGGAGCTCTGAGGGTGTTTCTTGTTTTCTGGGGTATTATTTGTGGAAACTGAATGCTGTAAACATGGGAGAGCTCAGCACTGCAGACACTGTGTGGAATAAACCATTGGCCTTGGCCAACCACAGTGATGGAGAACTACTTGCTGGTCTTTTGTTTCTTTTCTAGCCCTGCAGATTTGAGCCAGTATCTGTGTCTGACAAGCACAGTTGTAGGACAAATTTGGTGGAACACGAAGTGTTAGGGTGACTGTGAAGGCTGCATACCAATCTCCTGCTCCATTAGAGACACCTATTATATCTTCCCAGTGCCATAAAGGGAGATTCTGTCTTGGTTACTCTATAAAATCCTTTTGTAAGTCCGTCTTCATCCTTTTCTCAAAACTTTATCCTTTTTTCTTCTGAAAGGCTGACACCAGAATGGACTGTGTCAGCATCAGTCTGCTGATGTGCAGGCTCATGATGGGCATACATCGCCTCCAAAGCCCAGACTGTGATTCCCTGGCACTAGTGCCAGCCATGAGTTTTGTAGGTACAGGTTATTTTTGCTGCTGAAACTATTGAAACTGGACATTCTGGTGGACAGCAGAGCTATCTTGATTATACTTACACAAGAGTGGTTGGCCTGATTGATCACATCTGTGGGCTCAGTCAGTGATAGTTCCTGGCCTGAGATCAGACAGGACAAACATACCCATTCCTTCTGTCCTTCAAGTCTATTAAAATAAAGCTCCCTAGCTATGGCCTTTCAGTCTCAGCAGCAGTCTGGCTCTTCCCAGTGCAAAGCAGCTGGATGATTCTCCCAGAGCTAAGACGAGTGCTGCCACTGCCAGGTCTTGGGGGCCTTTGGCAGGCAGATGCTGCTGGGAGGTCTCTCAGCACCTGGCTCTGTTGCTCTTCCCTCTGCTCCCTCCCTGTAAATAGCCATCCTGCCAGATCCCCAGTCCCAAAGGGATTTTCCAGCCCCTCGCTGCTCCCGGCCCATTGGAGACCGCCTGCAGACACCCGCTGAACCGAGGGGCTTGGATGCTCGCCGGCCGGATGGAGCATCTCAAGCAGACTCCAGGCTCCAGACAATGTTTATCCCACACTCTTCTCCTTTGCCTTCTTCGAAGACCAATTTGGAGGCCAAGCCATACGGCCAGTCCTATCTCCCCAGATCTTTGGTGTATCTAGGTTAATTTCACCTCTGTATATGTCTGCAAGGGAGTTGATCCTCATGATGCAATTGGTGCAGGGCACCTCTTGATGTTGCTCCTGGCTGCCAAAATGACTCTCAGGTCACCCCTTGTGCCTTCAAGCATTGCCTCATTATAGAGCCAACTGCTGTGGGCTTTTGATGGCTCCACTGCTCTGCTTGTATTAGTCCTAATGACTAGTCATGTTTAGAAATGGAACTTGTAAATCCTTCCTATTGTCTAATTGTATCTGGGAAGATGAGACCTCTGCATTGTAGAGCAGGGCTCTCTGAGCAGCCTCAGACATTTCCTCTCTATCCAACAGCTGCTTCCTCTCCATACAGCTTCTGGGAAGGGCTCAGGCACCATTCAGAGACTGGTACTGGCTCTGTCTGATGTCTGAAGGCACTCATGGTGAAACTGCCACTTCACCAGCCCATGCCCATTGCAGTGCTTGACATCTCCTCACCCCGTGGCCTTCATCTCCTGTCTCTTGGCTCTCTCTCCATCTCCAGACACTTGCATTTTCTGCCGTTGTGTTGCTGCTTCACTATTTGGTGCTGAGCTGTGAGCAGAGCTGAAGCACATCCAGTTCCCAGCTTACATGTTGCTCTTAACATCTTCTACAAACCCTCCAGAGCCTTCTGGATAGTTTGCTTCATTTCCCTTTGGCAGCCTCTAACTTCTTTTTCCCCCCTCCTGCCGAGCTTGCCATGGGTGCCAGCTCCTGTCTGCTAAAGATGCCGGATGCATTCTCTCTGGCCAAGCCCTTTGGGACTGAATGCATACCCAGGGCAGTGCAGGGCTGCTTGGCAGATGCTAGGTATCTGCGACATGGCTCTGCCTGCTTTCAAACTCAACAACCAACATCCCTCAGCACAGAGCCGTGAAATGGAGAAGAAGTCGTTTCCTTTCTGACAACACTCAGCTGTCTCTTTTCCCAGCAGCTTCCCTAAACCTCTTTGAATTCACACGCTAGGCAGGCTGCACTGGGACGGTGCCTCTGTGTGTCTTTGCTCACAGCCCAGCCCAAACCTTTCTGACTGCCTGGTTCGGCTGTCACATGCCTGGTTCATTGCCTGGGGGATTTATGACTTGTTACCTCTCCGTTTTCCACAACAGCTGGACCGGTACCAGCAATTTCCACTATGTTTTATACTACAGCAGGGGAAACCACAGGGATTCTGAATCGGGCCTTGCCATGCTGCTTGATGGGAGAGGAGCTGAACCTGTGCTTGGTGACAGGGCTGAGGACCAAGTGAGAGGGGCCCTCATTTTGGAGGGTTATGAAAACACCAATTGCCTCGCTCTTCTGTGCAGTACTCACTTCCTTCTCGCCAAGAGGAGGAGCATCTCACTGTGTCCCCTCCCCACCACAAACCTTGGCCACTCCAAGGATGTCTCCACTGTGCCACAGAGGTGCCAGCATCACCCCTTCTGGCATGCGCTGAGTGTGCTGATGCCATGGTGACAAATGTACAAGCTCACACCAGCCTGAGCCTAGAAGATCCCACGTATTGGGCTGTGCGTGGCCAAGAGAGTGAGGGCAGTATCCCAGTTTTTCTCAGTGGAAAGGGTAGCAAAAGGCAGAGCGAGCCCAGCCCCTTGCTTTTGGATCGAGGGGAGTGCTATGGACAGTGCTGCACACCATGCAGAGGATGAGGAAGAGAACATCTTGCCATACCGATCAGCCGCTCAGGTCCCTTTCACCACTATCAGCACCGTTTCACCCCATGCACATTTTTTATGCACATTTTTTCTGCATGTTTTGCTGACCTGCTCCCAGAGCTGCTAAACACCTCCACGGGCATATGAGTGAGCTAGGGGTTAACTCCGAGCATGACTCTCAGCTGGGAAAATGCCTTTCCTTGGGATCAGAGTGCCTGGGGTACATGGGGCACAACTCTCTCTCTGCCCAAGGACACCAAAGCCCCACAGCTCTGGTGCCCGTTCGCGGGGAGGAGAGTCCCGGGTTGCGCTTCCCAGCACGCTGTGCTCATCCTGCTCTTCCTGTCAGCTCTGCTGCACGCCGAGGATAGAGAGGCAGACGGCGCGTGTGCTGCTGGCTTCCAGCAATTCTTTTCCCGCTTCCTAAGGATGCCATGGAGCACGTTTCTATACGGTGTGGGCTGGCAGGCGGCCCACTCCCCTTCCCAGCGGCGGGGGCTTTCCAGGCTGGGCTCAGCGAGGTGCCTCGGTGGCTTTCTCCTGGGAATCGGGGGCTCTGCGGGAAGGAATTTGCTGGTCAGCGGGTTGAGTGAAGCCGAGCGACCCTGTTCCTGTTAGCAGTGACTTTAATTTGGACGCACTGTCCAAAAGGAATTGGAAATTCCCACCCCCCAGCTTGGGTCTCCTGGACGCCCTCAGCCCATGCATGCAGCCGAGGAGCCTCTGTGGCCAGTCCTGTGTGAGCTGAGGAGCAGACCCCACTATCTGGTCATGCACAGGGTGCTCAGAGCAGAGCTGGGGTAGCAGAGGGGCTCTGGGGGCTCTCCTGACATGGGGAGTGAGATGCCAAACTGCAGTGCAGCAAGCTGGGGAAGTAATTCATAAGCAAATCCCAGGCTCTGGTGCTGGGGTGAGGGGTGCAAACATACAGGGCATTCGGAATGAAGATCTGAGCAAGTCCTGCAAGCTGCTATGGTTGTTTCAGTGCCTGGAAAAGTCTCACAAGCAAGATGGCTGTCTTCCCTGACTGTTTTTGAGTATAGGATCTGTGGGTCATTGCATAGGAATCTCTCCCCTCTTCCTGCAGTCTGGGACACATGGAGGGCTGGAGCTACCCAAACCTGCGGGGCTGCAGCATCAGAGGCAGTTTTCCAGCACTGCAGAAAGGCACCCTATCTGGCTGTATTCTCCTCCCTGTACCTATCTCCACCCTTGTTCCTCAGCTCTGGTGGCTGCAGGAACCCAAACTGCTAAGCAATTGGTTTATGGGGGTACATGCAAGAAATTGTGCCTGGCCAGAGCAGGGCAGTGCTGCTCCTGGAGGCTGCTGGTGTTGGAGAGCCCTAAAAAGCCTTTCCTGTCTCCTAAAATTTAGATCTACCTCATGACCCCCTGCAGACAGGGATGCTCATCCCCATCTCAGTGCCAGAAACACCTTGCTTTCACCTTGGGCGTGGGGGATAGGGGACAGAGCAGGGCAGATAGGGTGAACTGGGGGCTTTTGGAGAGGGAGGCAGGAGTGGAGGTGGGCACAGACCCCCTGCCCAGGTTGCATGGGGCTCTGCATATTGCCTAGCCTGTGCCCACAGCCAGAGCATGCTGCTGGGTATCCCTGCCCTGAGCTTGTGCCCCTCCAAACCAACTTTCCTGGGAGGAATGGAGTAAGGGCCCGCTCTGACAGCTGCTTTCTTTGGGATGCAAATTGCAGTGGCCAGAAAACAGCTAAAAGTGATGCCTGCAAAGGGAGCACATGCCCTGACCTTGCTCAGCAGCTCAGACTGCGTTTGGGGCTGGCCAGAGGATGCTACTACAGTGGCTTGAAAACAAGAAAGCAAGGGACTTTCCAGGAGCAGCCAGAGCTGGGACCAGGCAAGGAATGCAGAGGGGCTCTCTGCAGTTTCTCAGAGCTCTCCTGGGGTAACTGTCTTATTCTAGGGGCAGGCAGTGGCATCTCTCCCCTCTCTCTGCATAGCTCACCTTGACATCATGTGGGCACCAGGACAAGCTTAATCAGGGTGGATAGCAGGAGAGGGAGGTAAGAGAGAGTGATCTTGTTTCTCCAGCACGTGGATCTGTGGTGGGACAGGAGGTGCTCTGACTGTCCCAGATGTGCAAGGCCAGGGCGTTCCCCATGGTGTTCACTGATGCCACTGATGCTTTGGGGTTGGAGTGACACCTGATGGCATATGGGAATCCACACTGCCAGGCATCCTGGGGAGATGCACCCACAGGCAATCTGCTGCAGCCCATGGACCATTGCCCCCTGCTTGTAGTGAGCTCAGGCATCTTATCAGTGCTCTGCTCTCTGATGGGACTTTGTTCTCCCCCTGGGTTACTCATTGCCATTGATAACTGATAATGAGGGTCTTTATCAGGAACTGTTGAAAACTCCTGGGGCTTCACCAGCAGCACACTGGAGCTCAGGCAGCAGGACTAAGGAAGGGACTCAGACCCTCTGTTACAACTGGAGAACCCCATGAGGGCTCTGGGGACACAGTCAACATGGTCAGCAGAGGGGATGGAGGCTGGGCTGGGTGAGGAGCGTCTGTGATGGAAAGGGGGGTGATAAAGGGGCTCCTTGCTGGTGGGAGCTGCCCAGAGGGCTGAAGAGATGCAGGGACCCAGCTCTTCTCAGGGGAACCCTGGGGCTGGATGAGAAGCAGCAGTACAGGATGCACTCAGGGAAATTCCAATTAAACAGAGAGGAAAATGTTTTTGACATGAGAACATTTTGAGTGTTGGAACAGGTTGCCCAGACTGTTGTGAAATCTTCATCCTTAGTCGTGAAATCTTCATCCTTGGTCTCTTCCAGTCTGTGGCATGGTGATTGAGCCCTCTCTTTGGGTTTTGCCACTGCAGTTGAGCTCCCTCAGAATCACATCTTGCCAGATGTGCCCAGCATGTCCTGCTGCAGAGCTCACCCTCTCCTACCTGAGGGACAGCGCATTGGGCCTCAGGAGGATCTCACCAGCCATTTCCCTCATCTGGTTGGGTTCCCTGCTCAGCTCCAGGTCCCCACAATATAGTGACACAAAGAGGGTGCAGTCGGTCTGGATTTTCACATATGCAGAGGGGGAGCAAGCTGTGCTGTCTGCCCCAGCCCCATTTGCAGCTTGGACTCTGCACATCCCAATATTAGAGATGCACTCAGAAGTTTTGGGGGGCCCCAAAGCAGCATCAGGGAAGAGCTGAGAGAGCTCGTATGTGAGGTCATGTTCAGATTCTTCTCACCTACATCAGGGGAATGGCTTGGCTTGGGAGCAGAGCACAGGTTGGGGAAGCAGAAGATTCACTCCCTGGTTTCCCTGATGACTTGGCCACCCGCCAGGGTCACTGCCTGGGGAGCCAGCAGGCAAGCAGCAGCAGCTGGGAGCAGGCAGTGGCAGGTTGTGGGATGGCGTAGGAAACAGGAGCCCAGAAATCACCTGGACGTGCTGGGGGCTGTGCCTCCGGTGTGCCCCCCGCGTGGCACCCTCTGCTGTGCTGTGCTGTGCTGGGCAGCCAGGGACAAGACAGAACGGGTCTGTAAAGGGGGGCTCGCTGCTTACAGGAAACCTCCACCCTCTGTCTCCTCTATCACACAGCCTCTGGTGGGCTGGCTGCCAGGGGGACTGAAAACGAAAGCAAAGCGACCGCAGATAAATTGGAGCAGCCGAGGCTCAGGACAGCACTGTGTGTCCTGCTGCTCAGCATCGCGAGGCTCAGTACCCACCATGGCCCTGCGCATCCTGCTGCCACTGCTCCTGCTGGCGGCTGCTCTCCTGCTCCACCAGGCTGAAGGTGAGGGCAGCAGGGGGGGCATGGGGCAGGAGTCAGGACTAGGGTTAGGGCTCTGCACAGTGCCGGGTCCCTGAGAGCACAGGGTGGTGGTGCAGTGCAGGTGGGGTGGCAGCACTCCGAGCTTGAGGACACGGCAGGAAAATGAGGTCCTCTTGCAAAGAGCCCATCACTGCCTCAGTTTCCCCCCAGTAGCTGCAGTGCAGGGGTGACATGCAAGTGACATACCCCTGTAGTGGGGCACAGGGGTGCAGAGCTCCCACGCTCATTTTTGTGCCCCAGCATCGTTCCCCTGCACTGCTCAGGGGAAGAGGTAGAAGAGGTTGGATGGGAGGAAGGTGGTTTTAGTTTGCCTTTAGTTTTCCCTGCTCTAATCCGCTAGAAATAGGCAATAAATTGCATTAATCTCTCTTATGTTGAGATGTTTTGCTCAGGACTGTAGTAGGTGAGTGACCACACTGTTCTTAACCCATGAGCCTTTTTTCATCCTGTTCTTTTCCCCTGTTCTTTTAAGGAGCAGCATGGTGGAGCTGAGTTGCCTGTCAGTGTGAAACAATCACAGCATCACTCCCAGGAGTGATGCCAAGCAAACCCCTCATGCTGTGCTCCCCTGGGGTGGGAAGGTGCCTTGGCTCAATGAGGGGCCAAAATCCCACGTGCCTCCTCCATCCTGCAGGTGTGGACAATCCAGCCTCGGACTGCTGTCTGAAGACCAGCCAGAAGACCATCCCCATCAAGTGGGTGAAGACCTACAGCATCCAGGGCCCTGAGTCGGGATGCGTGCTGCATGCTGTCGTGTAAGTACTCCATTGTGGTCCAAGCCCTCCCTCCCTGTGTGTTCCTCCCGATTCCACAGCAAACCCCTCTACCCATACTCACAGGTTCACCACCAAGAAGAACATGAAAATCTGCTCCTCTCCTTCCGACCCCACTGTCCAAAAGCTGATCAAGAGCCTGGACAACAGGAGAAGAAACCCTTCCCAGCGCAAACCCAAGAGGCAGAAGAGGAAGCAGGTCTAAGCCAGGCCTGGACAGGTAGGTGAGGGGCAGTGAGGGAGGTCACAAGGTGGGGGAGAGGGTGGTAAGGATGCTGCCCTGCATCCCAAATCCATCCCCTTAGCAGCCAGCTCCTGGGGATGAAGCTGGTGGGAGAAATGCTTGGGGACATTGTCCCCCAGCCACAGGTTGGGGTGTGCTGAGACTCTCACTCTCTCCTTGCCCTCCTTTCTCCCAGGATGAACACTTTCCCCACTGACCACTGACCAGCAATGGACACCTGCAGCGCACTCACCTGCCAGCACTGGGCGAGATGGGGTGGCCGGGGGAGGGGGGGAGGTTGTGCTTTGCCCCACAGCCCCCTCCCCACTGCTGGCACCCCCTCTCCCCAGCTGAGCCCCAGTGGTGAGCACCTTCACCATGGTGGGGGGGTTCCTGCAAGGCACCTGGTGGGATGGCAGCTTTGTTTGGGGATATTATACATTTGTATTTATATTAAAGACTCTGCTTTACACAGTTGCGCCTGGAGGGCTTTGCTTGCAGCTTCACAGAGCACCCTTTAAGCTGCAGACTGGCTTTTCTGGAAGATGGCTCTTATTTTTATACCGAATAAATGATGGCTGTAGTTCATTCCTCTCCAGCCCACTTGCTCCTTTCCAGCTTGCAAGCAGTGGAGTCCAGGCAGGTTGCTGCCTCCCACAAACATCCACGGAGGCTGAGAGCAGCACGGGGACTGCTGTAGTGCTGGGCTGGGTCTGACCTTTGGCTTTTACATCATGCTGTTGCAGTATCATTTGTAGGAAGACAGGTTTTTTTCCAAATATCCTTTGATATTTTTCAATCCTTCTTTTTTAGGTATAAAATGGCAATGAAGTCAGAGCAAACTTTTCATTCTAGTGCAATTTTACCGCTTTGTCCTCACTTGCTTTTGCTGTATTCAGACATTATTAAGCAAAGTGCTTTGCTTTCAGGAAAGATAAAAGAAACTCTCTTAGGCTTTATTCTCCAAAATGAAACGCGTGCATGGTGGAAATAGTGCACGGGAGGGTATGCAGGTGTGGGAATAGAAGAATCTGCAGAATTCATGGCAGATACAGCAGCGAGCAGTTCTATCAAACCCTGAGCACACTGAAAGGTGAGGCTGCAAGCAGGTGGATGGGCAGATCCCCTGTTTGCAGCCCCCCCGCTGTGCTGAGGCATGATGGAAGGGCTCTGCAAAAGCCACAGTGCTGTTTGCTCGTGGCCTTCAGATGTGGACTTCAGTCAGTAAAGGTCTATTAAGCTGTATGATTGCAGTAATACGATTTGTGGGGCTTAACAATATCAGTATAGGAAGCGCGGTGGCTGGGGAACACTTGCAGCTGACTGCTTCTATTGAGTACATTTATATGGCTGATTGCTTTATCCGGTGGGCGTCAAGGTGTATTCTTTTAAGACTGTAAAGAAACTGTGAAGAACCCGATACCGACCCTGGGCACTGAGCCGGCCCTGTGCCACAGTGCGGCTGTCCGGGCTCCAGGCAGGATGCAAGGCAATAAAACATATCCTTTGAACACAAACTCAGTCCTCCTGGCTCTCGTGATGGTCTTTGGGAAGAGTGGAAGGGGTGGGGAAGATGAGTTAGGGTGGAAGGGCTGCACCACACATCATCCCCACAGCCATGACTTTGACTCAGAGTAGTGCTCCCGTGCTCTCTGGAGTGTTAAATGAGTTATTAATGGGGCTGTGATCTGCTCTGGACATACAGGAGTGCATGCACAGGCATCCGGCTGGGGCTGACATGGGGCTGCAGGCACACAGCGGGGATGGCTTCCTGCAGGGGTGCCTCTTTTGCTGGCCGCAGCATCAGGGAACTGTAAAATGATTGCAAAACACTCCAGAGAGGAGGGCTAGCCAAGTATGTCTGTAACCACAGAGGGCAAAGGGGGAGGAAATGGGTGGAGCAGGCCAGCACATGAAGTGTAGCTTGTCTTCTCTGTGGTGACAAATGTGAGTGTGGCTTTGCTCCCATTCAGTGTGAGATGGGCGTTAGGCTAAGACAGGTTAAAGCCACGGCCCTACAGGTGTTCTGTAGTGATTTACCCTAAAAGAAGGGCTTGTGGCAAAGCTGTACTTGGGCTCAGATAACCAGGCAGCAAGGCACACATGAGCACAAACACAGCTTGCATGTGCCACATGCCTGCACACACATGGGCATTTGAATGCATCCTCATTGCAAAAACACTGTTTTAGAGGAAAACAAGGTGAAAAATGTAGCAGAAACCTCAGATGGGAACTGACCAAAACACTGCTGTCATGCATGGCAGGGTGCAGTGGCACCAGGGAGCACTCCAAGGATGCTCTCTGAGCAAGAGGCTGGAGGAGTATTGCTGGGCTGGGAGGATTTCCGGGAGCTGGGCCACCCTGGAGCAGACAGGATTAGGTGACAAGCAGAAAGTAGCCAAGCAAAAGAGAAACCACAACCTGCAGCCAAAAGAAGGGAAGTCCTGAACAAGGGCCAAATGATCTGCTCAGCAATTACCCGGTACAGATGGGGCTCCTGGCAGCACAGCATGCTGGGCTGGGATGCTGGGCTGAGCTCCAGTTATGCTCACCTGGGGACACATGCACAGGGTTGGTCCCTCCGTGCTGCACCGCTGACAACGCATGGGAGCATGCATACTGCAGCTCTGCAGATTGGTGCTTACAGGGCTGTACGGGTGCTAGAAGGGCAGTGATCCCCAAAAATGTGGTGTATAGACATGTGCCCTGCAGGAGAATGGTTCCCTCTGGACTTTGTTTCCCTTTATAGTGGAACTAGGGGAGGACTATGGGTTACTAAGTGAGAGATAGGGTCATGGAGAGCCAGTGTTTCCAGCCACACTGCTCTCCTGGGCTCTGTCCTCCTGCTTCAGCATGGAGAAGGAGAAGTGGATGGTAGACAGTGGGGCTCCCACTCAGTGTCCCACAGTGTCAGCCAATTAGGAACTGGCGCAGGACTGCATCCCACTTAGCCAAGACCTCAAGACCCTCTTTGCTCTCTTCTGGCCAAAGGCAAGGCATGCTCACTTTTTTTTCCTTAATTCCATTTTAACCAGATTGACTAGATTCCCTCAGTTGGAGGAGATCCCAAGGAGATCCTGGGCGCCATGCTGCAGAGGGACTGGGATGCCGTGGGAGACATGTGGAAGCCTCCCATGACGGGAGGCTGTAGTAGAGACATGGAAATAAAAACAGCTGTGATGCCGTCTCATATTTCTCAATGAGGTGAACGCAGCCAGGCCAGATCCTGACACAGGGACTAGCTGTGTCTGGAACTTGCTGGAATTCCCCCTTTGCCCTTTCTAGCTCCTTGGCTTGGAGGTGGGGAGCGGAGCACTGCACAGCACCCTGGTGAGAGCCCAGGGGATCTCAAGGAGGACAGCAGCATGACTGGTGCCTCCTGAATAGAGTTCAGGGATGGATGTGATGATGTGTGACGATAGGTTGGATTTCCTATGGGGAGCCCCCCTCCTCTCATGCTTTGTTCGCACTTTCATTAAGAAATTCTTACGCAGGAGTGAGCGCTCAGGGATGCTTGTGCTGCCTGTGGTTCCTGGTGCTGGATGATGCTCGGATGGCTTAGTGCACATTACATCCTCTCCTCTTCCCAAATCACACCAGAGTGGGGGGTGGTGGGATGGTTGCTTGGATGTGCTTTGTGGCTGACTACATTCTTCTTAGAAATCTCACTGACCCCAGCAGAGGGGGAAACCCATCACATCCCCTTTTCCCAACACGGAAAGCCCCTTTCCTCACCCTCTCATGGGCCTCCTGGTGAGCAGAAGTGACTCCAGCAGCCGTGCTTTCACCCACTTGGCACTGGGAAAGCTCTGTGTCCCACACAGGAAGGCAAAGCCTGTGTAGCCCTCAGGGGCTGAGGGCTTAGGGGTGTTGCAGGAGTTAGCCCCCCCAGGACGCACTCCCATCTCTCATATACTTACCTTCTGTTCATGGCCCATCCTTTGCCATGAGGACAGGGCCCCCAGAAGTGCCTGGAGGGGGATCCCAGAGGAGGGGACCTCCAGCACTCCCTGCTGATCCTGCAGCATCCTCCTTGCCACAGGATCACTTTGCCAGCATCAAGGGAGAATGAATGGAGCTCAGGTCCCAGCACCACGTTGCATCCACATGGGACTGATGAGTGATGCTAATCCTCTGCTGCCTAGATTCCTCTTCCACCCACCAAGATTTCTCTGCAATTAATAAGCTTGGAGAGTGCTGAAAGCGGGAGGGTCTGGCTGCAGCTATGCTTGCACATCCTGTTTGCACTGCTCCTTCTGCCTGCCAGCTTCCTCCTGTCCCCTCTGGCACAGTGCTGACATGCCGGGCATGGGTGTAGCTGCAGGCAGGGCTCTCCTGATGGAGAATACTGCTCTGTGCACGAGGTAGCACCAGCACCCACACAGGGATGAGGCACTTTGGCAGGTGACATGGCTGGAGCTTCTTCTTACTTCTTATCCTGGACTACAGAAGGGGCAGTTCACTATCTCCTGCTGCTGAGAGGAGCAGAGGGACCCAGGAGGTCCTGTCCCCCAGCAGATCTTTGTCCCTGTGTAGTGATCTCCACTGAGGTGCAAGGAAGGGCTGAGACTGAAGCAAAGGAGACACTGGAGGGATTGAGATTTCAATCCAAGATTTGACTATCCTTGTGGGGAAATATTTTTCCTAATGTGAATGGGCATTTCCCTGAGTGCAGCTGGTGCTTCTCCCCCTATCCCCAGTCCTCTCCAAGAGGATCCTGGCTCTACATCTCTCCAAATGCCCATGGGGCACGGGTGAGATCCCGTCCACTGTCCCTTCCACAGGCTGCATCCCCCATGCCATACACCAGGGCTGGAGCAGGATGGCTGAGGGTGGTGGTGGTGGTGGCACTGTCCTGCTGGTGACCTTGGGGAGGGGCAGCCTCTGTCTCTGCTCTGCTCTGCTCTGCGCTGCTCTGAAGGTTTGCAGCAGAAGTGTGCTCACTGCTCCTGGCGATGCCTGCACGAGCAGTGAGCACTGGCAGCCAAGCCTCCCTGGGGGATTTCTGCTCATGTGCTGAGAAAATACATTTGCAGAAAGATATGCAGCTCTCTTTGGCTATGAGCCCATTTGCTGGGACACCTGGAAACCACACTGTCTTTTGGCATGTGAGCTCAGCCAGGCTCCATCCACCAGCACTGCACAGGGTCTCCGAGCTCAGGCAGTTCTGAATGTGCCTGGAGTGCTGGCAATGGGGAGGGTATGGAGGTGGAGGGGCAGCCAGGCTCCTGCAAACAGGTTGGAAGCTTTAGGGGGAGCCAGGCAGCTCTGATATACACTCATCTCTGGGTGATGAGCCCCATCCAGTGGGGATGTCCCAGAGAGGTCTTGGAGGAGGGAGTGGGAAATGCACATGATGAGATCTCACAAGTGTTTTCCCAAGGGTCAGGGGTGAGGATCCTGACCGCAGTCCCCATGCCCTGGAAGGCGCTTGGCTGTGGGGAGGCTGAGCAGCTGGCTGCAGGGAAAGCTGACAGGATGTTCGGGAACTGCACAAAGATCGAAATGCTGCCTGCTATGATTTCCACCCCTGTCTTCACCAAAAGAAAGTGAAAGCCACGGGCTGGACAGATAAATAGGCAGTGGGGAGCACCAGCAGCAGAGCGCAACAAGCTGTGCAGAGCTCACCTCTCCTGCCTGGAGCACCACCGTCTGCACTCCTCCTCTGCCTGAATCAGTGACACAATGCAGCGGCTGCATCTTCTCTGCCTCAGTCTCCTGGTGCTGAGATGTACCCTGCACGGTAAGAAGGAACATTTTACGGCTGCTTCTCTTGCAGAAGGGCTAGGAGCCAGCTTCTTGTCTGCTTTTGCATTTGCAAAGGGAATATAGGGATTCACTGCTGGGGCTTTGTTGCAGCCCTCTTGAATGCTCTGCTCGTAACCTGTCCCAGAGGGGACTCCGTCCCGCCCAAAGTCCACAAAGAATCCTGCACAGAAATCTGTGCTGGGAACAGGTGGTGGAGCATTCCTGCCACCCAGCGCCCTAGCCCAGCCTGTGCACACTGCAAGGGGATCTGCATGCTTCCTTTTGCCCCCGTGCTTCCCTTTTCCCTTGCCTAAGCAATCCCCGGCACAACGGGAGCATCCCTGGCACTGGAGGCTCTGGCTTGGGGACGTGGGAGGGCTCCAGGCATGCAGGAGGGTTGCCTCCACCAAGTGGTCATCTTCCTGACCCACTCCACGGCCCCGTTGCTCATGAAGCCCAGGAGCGACCTCAAGAACATGTGTACTGTTCCTCCTCCAGTGTACGCTGGCAACAACGTCCTCGACTGCTGCCTGCGGACAAGGGAGACGCCCATCCCCCGGCGGATAGTGCAGGACTACCGGATGCAGCTGGTGCAGGATGGCTGCGACATCCCTGCCACTGTGTAAGAGCCATAGTCCCTTGATGGGTGGGGATGGAGCCTGCAGGAGGCAGGGAGGGAGGCACAGCAGGGTGAAGGAGGGATGAACTGGGTTTGGGGAATAGGGAAGGAAGCCAAAGAGAAGGGAAGGACTTGGAGATGCTCAGACAAAGCAGGACAAACCTGCTGGGAGGTGAAAATCTGGGAAAAATGTGGAGAAAAGTCTTCACAACGTGGAGGTGGAGGAGGATGGTGATGGAGGCAGTGGGTGAGAACTCGAGCTGTGCAGGAACATCTTTGGGGCATCTCTTTCTTTTCCATTGTGGACCTGGCAGGTTCATCACCACGAGGGGCAAGCGGCTCTGTGCCCCACCCCAAGCACCGTGGGTGCTGCGCCTCCGAGAGAAGCTGGACGCTGGCTCTGCCGGGAAGGTGGGAGCTTGGCCCTGCTCTGTATGTGCTGGGGAATGGGAACAGCCTGGGAATGGGTTGGATCTGCCCCCAGACAGGTTGTTCCAGTCCTAGCGGGACTGATGTATGCCACAGCAAATGGCACTGGGAACAAAGCAGAAGCCCCTGCTTCTGCCCTGCTGGCTTGGAGTTGGCAATGTGCACCTCCATGGGGAGGGTTTGTGATGAGGTTTGTGGGTGCTTTGGAAGCCCTCTTCTTGCCCAGAGAGGTGGTGGATGCCAGCCCCTGGAGACAGTCAAAGTCAGGCTGGAGGGGCTTTGAGCACCTGATGGAGCTCTGGGTGTCCCTGCTCATTGCAGGGGAGTTAGACCATGTGAGCTTGAAAGGTTCCTTCCAACTCAAAAGATTCTATGATCCTGTTCCATGATCCACATGTGGCTCTGCCCATGGTCCTGGTAACCACTTCAGCTGCAGGGAGGGGGCACTGAGGAGGTTCCTGTCTCAGAACCACACTCATCCCAGCTTGGTTTTTCTCTTCCCCAGGTCCCAAATCAAGGCAATTAGGCTCTGCAGAAGCCTGTGCCCAGCCCCAGCACCCGGAACAGGGCTGGCTCCCAGCTGTGAATCTGAAGCTTGTGAAGCCATGAAGCCAACCCTGCTTCTACATCATGCTGTGGTGCACAGGACCAACCCACCTTGGGAGTTGTGTCAGTGCACGGTGCTGGGCACAGCTCTTCTGTTCTCTCTTCTCCCTTCTGCCACTGTTGTGACTGAGAAACCTGCATCTGGCCGAGCCAGGGGCTGCTTGACAGGAGTCTTGGCTTCAAGGGTTCTCAGCATCACCTCTGCCACCACTGAGGCCAAGAAGCTGATTCAATGGACTGACCTGCAGATGGGCTTGTCGGGGTCTCATCCTTCCTGTGATCACATTTCCATCACTGGTCTGTTCCCTTGGTTTTCCATCATCAGCCTCGAGCCTTTGCCCTTCTGTATCCCTGGGAAGGGCTGCCCAGTAAAGACTGCACAGGGATGAATGGGAGAGATGGGGATTTCATTGCCACCATGCTGATTCCATGTTATCCTCAGGGAACAGATGACACAGTTCCTCTCTTGAGCCCTGACTTCCTTGCAGCTTTCCCCCTGTTGCACTTTCCTATCAGGTGGAGTGGAGCCAGGGCCAGACTCTGGGACAGCCAGGTAAAAGATCACTGGGGCATGTCCCATCCTGGCACTGCTGGGTGCTGTGATGCAACTGGTGTCCGCTTGGCCAGGGCCTTGCCTGCAGGATGCAAATGGTGATGGGTATCACTCAGGGATATTGCCATCCTTCTCAGTCCCTGCGCCTGCCACCGTGATCAAAGACTGCTCTTGGCAATGATGCAGGAGCAGCGCTCACACCATGCTCAGGTATTTGCTGCTAGATCTATTCAGTGCAATAGTTACAGGCATTTGTTGCTTCCTTCCTTCCTTTCTTCTTTAAGAAAAAAAAATGCTGTGATTTTGTTAAATAAAAAGAAAAGCCCATGGGTTGTTGTCTTGCCTTGTCTTTGAGCCCAAAGAACAGCACAGAGTATGGGGGTGTGCGGAGCGTAGGGTGATAACAAGGTCTTTCAGGGGGTGAGGGATGATTTCAGAGGGTGAAAGGTGGGAGGGAGCATGGAACTATTGCATCTCCAAGACCAAGCCACTTCAGTGCCACCAGTACAGCTGCTGGGAATGGGAGCTTTGCCCTTGTGGTGGAGGGAAACTGAGGCACAACATGCTCAGACTGCCTGCATCTCTGTACCAGTGAGCAGCTGGACTGCACAACAAGAGAAAGAGCGTTTGGGGAAATGTATCCTGGTGAAAATCCCAGTGTTCTGCTCCTAGGTGCATCCGTGGGTAAGGCACAGAGGGCAGAACACCAGCTTCTGCCCCTCATCACCAATGAGCTAGGAGGCTTGGGTTGAATTGCTCTCAGGTCTGTGCACCAGGGCTGTGTACAATCAAGTCTCTAAAACCAAGTCAGTCTGCCATAAGGCTTGCTGCCCTAAAATGGTCTCAGGTCCCCTTGAGAGCTGCCCTTTCATCCAAGCCACACATTGGAACAAAGTTGCTCCTTTCTGCTGAAGTATGGGGCATACAAGCGGATGCCATGTGTGGCAAGGCCAGCAGCCAGGCACCATGCTCTTGCACGTGACTGATATTTGAACTGAACACAGTCTAGGAGCACCTGGAGACCAAGGGACCCTTTCTGAGGGCAGGAAGGATGTGGACACCATGTTGTCCAGGGATGGCATTCATGGGGGGCAGCACAGGGATGCCTAGGCAGCTGGTGGCTGTTGCCACCAAGACCTTTTACCCTCTTGTTCATCTTCTCCCGTAGCTGGTGGCTAGGGTTTCTTTCTCTTTCTCCCCCTAGCAGGGTCCTTCTCTTTCTCCACGTGCACTTGCAGTGCCCCAGGCTTGGCTGTCTCTCACCGTAACTTTCCCAGAGCCCTTTCCCCTGCTCTGTCCCAGCTCATTAAGCACAGTGACAGCTCCAGCAATATAATCCTGAGGAGGAGGAGGAGGAAGGCTGGTATGGGATGAGAGGCCAAGACAAATAATATGAGTGGGAAGGGAGCGTAATTGGTGCTTGCTTTGGCAGAGTCACACTGCTGCTCACTCCATGACCTGTGAGGGGCCGCAGTGGGGACGAGAAGGATGCTCAGCATGGATCCATGCCTAGGCTGAGTAACTGCTGCTGGTGGGCTCAGCCTGAGATAGACCAAATCTATGCCTGGCTGGAGGCAAGGAGCGAAGGAGCACAGTGCCCTGGTTCCCACTTCTTGCAGTCCTTGAGGGAAGGAGAGGATATGCTTCCCTGGGCAGTATGCATGGTCCTGGTGGGGAGAACCCTGGAGCTCTCCATGCTCCTCAGCCCATCTCTTGGGATTCTCTCCAAGCCAGCAGAACTCCGCACTTGAAAAGAAACAACAGCACAGCGAGTTTTTCTGGTATATATATATAAAAAGTCAATGACTTTTCAGAGGTCATAGTCCTTGGAGAAAGCAGCAAAATGTTGGGTCGCAGCCAAGAAACAATTTCAGTAAAAGTGCTCCAAGTCTTCTTGTTTGTCTCTTTCTCTCCAGTTGTGTTTTCCTGCTCTTTGCGTAGCCTCTCTGCATCCAAAGAGTGGACTGGGACCTGTCACTGTGGGATGCAGACATGCCCTCAGTAGGTCCAGGGTTTCGTTGCACAGACCACTGTGATATGAAGTATTCTGGAGTGTCAATTGAATCAGCCAGGGTGATTTATCAGTGCCTGAGAACAATATTTCTCATATTATGGATTCACTAGTCATTATGAATAGAAAGCTTTCTAAGGGAGCTGACAAAATAGCTCTTCTTCTGGTTATTGTTCTCAAGGCCAGGAAAGAAAGGCAAGGCTATACATATGCAAGCAAAACAAACATACTCTGCGTTGCTCTCTGGCCCCAGGTCTCAATGCTGGGATTATGAGAGCTCTTTTCTTTCTTCCAGGTTTGGTAGAAGCTGCCTCAGATGCCTCCCAGGTGGACACAAGATAGAGTAGGCATGATCTGCTGTGGCCTTTGTGTCCAAGTGCAAGGACCAGCTGTTCGCTGTGCTGGTTGTATCCTCCACTTGGTGCCATGGGAAGGGGCTGCTATCCATGGGCACAATTCTCCTGGCACTAGCACTGGGCCCAGCTGACAGGAGCTCAGAGACTTGTCTGGGTTGTGTGGGGGAGATGAGACTCATGGACAGATGGGCAGAGTGGGAACCCAGGTCGGGAAAAGCCCTGCTGGTCTCTTCCCATTGCACTGTTAGCTTTTGCCTAATCAGCGACATGTGTGGGTGATGGAGAGGATCCAAATTTGGCACCTCTCTGCCCCAGGCTCCTTCTGGCTCTTCATTCAATCCCACAGCATCGTGTCCGGTTCTGCTTGTCTGGACACTTTCTGCCAGGCTTTCTCTGGTGGGAAGCTGACAGCACCCTTGGCCAAGCTGCATGGCTCTGAGCAGAACTGCTCCCCCCATGGGTGCTACACCTGAAACTTTATCCTGGTTGTCCTTGTGGCATGATACAGCCTACACCATCAGCAAATACTAGAATTTGTAACTATGAGCAGATTCAGCTCTTATTGCCCAGAATAGGGGCTGGCTGGATGAATCCCACTCACCTTCCCCAAAATGCTGGGCCTGGGCTTCCCACTGCCTTCCTAGCCCCACAGAGAACCAACCCCCAGCCCAGGACTTTTAGTTTTGCTTCTCCATCAGCTTTTGAGTTTTGTTCTGACTTTCCATGCCTGAATATTCAGCCAGACCCTTCCAAACAACCACAAAAAACCCAACCCAAGCAAAGGAGGGAGATGAGTTTCCAACAACCCTGGGCAAACCCATTCTGAGCAAAGATCCAAGTTTTGCTGGTAGGATTTGGGGTTCTCACCCCAACCTGTCTCACAGGCATTTCCTGAGGCTTGAAACATATTGGATGAATCTTGATGAGAGGAGAAGGGATGTGGGAGTTTCTGGGTGCCTGAATGCTGATTCCCCCAGAGCTTGACCTTCATAGCTGGTCATGCTTGTGGAGAGCAGGGTAAAGAGCATCTACCAGAGGACAGGAACAGCAGCAAACCCCTGCCATCCCCCTGCAGGGGACAGGCTGGGATGTCCCCTCTTGTCCTATGCACCTGATGGCTTTGCTCCTTTCCTAGTGCCCTGGAGAATCCATGGTCTGATTTCTTGGCTCTGAGCAGGGGACCAGGCTGCTCTTCCTGGTCCAGGTTCCTGCAGTCAAACGAAGCCCAGTGGCTGTCTGACATGGGGACCTTTGTCCCCATGCCGGGCTCAGCTCCATGCTTTTACATGCAGAATAGGCTCAGCCACCAACCAGGTGCACCCTTACCCACTCCCAGAGCACTCTTTGGAAAGGGAGGGGGGGCCATCCTCTCTGCCCATAGGTGCACCCATCTTCTCTTTATGCATGGTAGCAGTAAAACCTGTAGATGAAAGAGAAACCCCAGGAGGACAAGCAAATAGTAGATCTGTCCTGCTGCCAGAAGCTTCTGGAAAGTACCTTCCTCATAATCCATCTCTCCCAGCAACGTGGTACATATCAGTGAGGGGCTTAGTTCCATTTTCTGTGGCACGCCCCAGCTCTCCTTCACGTTTTCCTGCTTTACCATGCTTGTAGGAAAGGCTGTGCCTGGTGTGCCTTCCTGGCCAGGAGGTTGGGGGCAACTTCCTTCTCTCTCTCAAGTGCTCTGCAACATCTGTATGGCATAATGGCTCTAGGGCTGTAGGAGATAGAGGGCAGGTGGGCACCCATGGCTTTGATGGGGCTGGAAGGGGATCAAGGAACTGACAAGAGCTCCCTGAGATCCACCTGGGAGCAGACAGGAGGAAGAACCATAGGGTAAGGGCTGTGGAGTGGGGAAGAAGAAGAGATTTAGGAGCTTCTGTCCCAGTCCCTCCATCCCTTCTGACCTAGCTCTGCCTACCTGCTGGCCATCATGTACTCATCTAGAGGGATGTGGCAGCTGTGCTGTGCCACTGGGAGGGGTCACCATCTGCAGCCCCCTGTCTGCTGCCTCCTCCAAACACATCTCACTTGTCTCTGCTTTCCCACAGATAGAAAGGCTTCCTTCTTGCAGATGTGTTATCTGGGAAAAACCCTCCTCTGCTGGGCTGTGCACTGTCCCTACACCGAAAGCACACAACTGTGTTTATATTCATGTTCCTTAATCTTGTTTAAATTATCAAGCGATGGCCTTCCACTGTCTCTAGGAAGATGCCGCTCCAAATAATTAGCACTGTCAAGTGTCTTCTGAGCCTCTGAGATGATCTTTGGTGGAAAACTCTAGGAGTTTTCATTGCAGTGCTCTGCAGACTGTAGTTGCACTTAGATGCTGTGGCTTTTGGAAAGGCACTGACCAGTGTATTAAAGGATAGATAGCAGCTGCTGTCTTACAAAGAATAAAAGCAGAAGTGTCTGAGGTACACTGCAATTATAGATTCATCCAGCACTCATAGTGCTTGGTTTCATTTCTCAGCTGATACTTCAGAATCTGGAGCCAGCTGCCTGCAGGGAATTCCCAGTGCCGATGCCCATGGGGTTTCACTGCCTGTCCTGGGGGAGAGGCAGGGCTGAAGTCCACTGAGCTGAACCCATGCTGTGCCACTGCTGTTTGCTGGGTTTGGTTGGTGTGGGCAGGGCAGGTCCTGGAGATCTGCAGTTCACACCTTGGCTAGAGAACTATGCCTTCTTTTCATTGAAAAAGGGCCGGGAGCAGGAGGTATTTGCAGCATGATAGGGATAGCAGGAGGGAAGCTCTCTCCACGCTGGCCTGGTTTCAAGCTAAACTGCTAACCAGCCCTGCTGACAGCAAATCAAATGCAGGTGGCTTGCTGCAAAAATTCACATCTCCTGGCATGCTTGTGTGCTGGAGGACCATCGTTTAAAACAGTGTTTGTGCAGACTAAAGCAAAAAATCCCTACAAAGAGCCATTTGTGAGTTGGTCTCACACCACAAAGAGCTCAGACCAGCAGCCTGGCTTGGCAGCAGGTGCAGTGGTAGCGGAGAATAGGGAACTGTGCTGTGGCTGCTGGGTGAAGCCAGTCTGTGGGTGTTGAGAGGTGCAGGCAGCATGCTGGAGGGACAGAATTCCATCCAGAGGGACCTGGACAGGTTGAGAGGTGGGCACATGTGAACCCCATGAAAGCCAAGTGCAAGGTGCTGCACCTGGGCTAGAGCAAACCCAAAGATCAGTACAGATTGGGTGATGGATGGATGGAGTGCAGCACTGAGGAGAAGGACTTGGGTCTGTTGGTTGAACTGAAACACATCATGAGCTGACAATGAGTGCCTGCTGCCCAGAAGGTCAATCATATCCTGAACTGCATCAAAAGAAGCATGGCCAGCAAGGTGAGGGAGGTGCTTTCCAGTGCCTAAAAGGCACCTACAGGAAAGCAGGGAAGGGACTCTTTCCCCGGGAGTGTGGTGATAGGGCAAGAGGCAATGGCTTTAAACTGAGATAAGGTAGATTTAGATTAGATATTAGTAAGAAATTATTTTCTGTGAGAATGGTGAGGCACTGGAACACGTTACCCAGAGGATTTGTGAATGGTCCGTCTCTGGAGGTGCTCAAGACCAGGTTGGGTGGGGCTTTGGGAAACCTGATCTGGTGGAAAACGTCCCTGCCCATGGCAGGGGGCCTGGAACTGTATGGTCTTTAAGGTCCCTTTCAACTCAAACCATTCTGTGGTTCTGTGATGAGGGGGTACATGTCTTGCGGATTGCAAGGAATGCAGCCAGGCCCTGTTCCCTTGTTTCTTATAGAGATTACTGTTTTCATTTCAATCTGAGCTATGTTCAGCAAGAATATTGGACATCATTTTGTTGGAGAGGTGGTTCTGGAGGAGAGCAGGAGATGGGTCTGGGAAGGTGGGCATCCACTTGGGAGGCTGTAGAGGTGGGCAGTGAGTTTGACTGGAGAGCAGTCTGAATGCTCTGACCTCCAACCACTGCCTGAAGGAACTTGGGTACACCCTGCTTCCAGGAATGGACGAGATGGTCTCCAAATGCACAAAAGGCTGCTGCAAAAAGAAAGTGAAGAAGCTGTTTTCTGAGTTCACTTCTTGTAGTAGCACAAGAAGTCACAGGAAACCTTGGGGTCAGATACTGGGGGGAAATTCCACTTATTAAGAAGGGTCAGCTAAGGAAATGCTGCAGATTTTACAGTCAAAATCTTCTGAGTTGTGTTGGCCCTGGCTTTGCACAGGATGGACTGAATAACCTGTGATAGTCTTTCAAAATCATTTCTTTTCCCTATTTTTCTGGTCTATCAGTATCCCAGCAGGCGAGGTGGTCTTTCTATACCTTGTGCTATATGTCTGAGGGCTGCATGCAGTTAGTTATACAGACTACAAGATTCTTGACTCAGAAGGCATAGGGGTGCTGGCACTGCTGCCCAGAGAGCTGTGGTGCCCCATCCCTAGAGCTGCTCAAGGCCGGGTTGGATGGGGCCCTGGGCAGCCTGAGCTGGTGGGGGCAACTAGCCCATGGCAGGGATTGGGGTTTGTAGGGCTTTGTGGTCCCATGCAATCTAAGCCATTCTGTGATTATGAGATTCTGTGATTCTGAAGAGTCTGAAGCAATGGAATTTTAACCAAAATAGGCCCCAAAGTTTCTATGCTCAGTGCTGTAAGAGAATGAGGAAAAACTTGAGCAGAAAATATCTGGAAATGGATCAAGAGCCACACACACTCCTAAACAAAGGAGATACATGGCCTTGAAAGAAAAAGCAGATGTAAACAGAGATGAAGGGGGCAGAGAGCAGGTTGGGTTTCTCTGGATCTCATTTGTCTTCCTTGTGCTGCAGCTGTCTCCAGTGAGTGCCGTGGGACCATAGTGTGCCAGGACATGCCGGGCCATCCATCATGGCTTTGCTGGCTGCCAGGGCAAGCCTGTGCGGAGCAGAAGCTCCCAGCTGTGCAGAGGGGCTCTGCCTCATTTGATTCATCAGTGTGAAGGCTGCAGCCTTTCCCATACCTCATGCAGGCAACTGCAGGCACAGAACAACATCTTCCAGCAGGGCCCTGACCCCTGCAAATATGACCCCAGAGGGCTTTTCTACAAGAGCTCTGGCTGGGCTTCAGGGGGTCATTGCTCTCCTGCTCCCAGAACCTCTTCATCTTCATCCGGGAAGGGATTTCTCCCGCTCTGGATCCTGCTCCTTTTAAGGTATGGATGGTTGCAGTAATACAGTGCTTCTGGACCCACCACCCAAATCATTCCCCTTTCTGGGCCAGTACTTGAACAGCCTCAGTCTGCTCAGTATTGATGCTTTTCTTCCAGCAAAGATGCTCTCAGCGCCAGGCTGAGCATGAAGAGGATGGACAGGTAATTCTGCAATGCTTTGATCTGAAACTGCTACAGGGGTCTTCCTCTGAAAGCCAGGAGTATGAGGGGAGGTACCAGCTCTTGTCTGAAGAGCTGGCAGCTCAGTGCCACTCTTACATGGACCATCAGAGACAGAACGGACAGAGTCTAATTCAGAAATTTCCAAGTGAGCCTTTTTTCTCCGCTGCTTGCAAAGGAAGAGGCCATGGCGGCTGGGTCAGTGGGGACTTCCCACGGGGCAGAGGGGTCTGCACCTTCCTTCCCAGCCTTCCTATGGGAAATCCTTGAGACCGAGGACTTCCAGGCAGAGTGTGACCAAGGCCAGCAAAAAGTCATCAGAGGGAACGAAGCTGGAAGGCAGAGCTGCCAAGAGTGCAAAGGCAGCAGAGGGCATGGGAGCTGGGGAAGTCTCCAAAGACAATAGAATGTACCAGGCTGGTATTCCTACCAGGGCACAGTAGCTAAGAGTGGAAAGTCCCTGGCTGGCTCTTCAGTGTCTGATAAGCCAGGCTGGCCCTGTGCCCTGCTGAGGAGGGATGTGCTTGTGAATCCTTTCTTACAGGAAACAGAGGGGAGAGGACTCATGGCATCAGTCAGCGTGATGGATAAGTAAAAGGCAGCCAGGTCCTTCCTTCTGGAAGCTCCGAGCCCAGCTGATGAGAGAGGGGTCCCCAAAATTGCACAGGGACTGCTGGAAGGTGTGGGCAGCAGGTCCAGGCTTCCCACCTGTGGGCTGACTGTGTGACTTTGTAGCCTGCTGGAAGCCTGAGCTCCCCTCCCATTCCTAACAATGCCACTGTCCCCTCAGAATTGCACTGGACCCCTGGAAGCCACGGAGGCCTTTCAAAGTCTGTTAGAAGCCTCCTCCCAGTGTCTCACTGCAGTGCTCCCAGGGCCAACCCAGCCGTTCCAGTGCTGCAGTTGTCCCCAGGCATAACATGAGCAATGTCCTCCCCTGCAGTGACTGAGTGGGAAATTTAAAGCAAATGGAAGTGCTGCCTGGGCAGCAGAACTCCCTGGGGGCTCCCAGTCTCAGGGCTGCAGCCACATTGCCCAGTGCCATACTCCGAGTTTGTCCCTGCTGACACTCTGAAAACACACTTCACTCTGCACATGTCCATGCCACTGTGCCCCTGTGAGGTCAGAGAAACCACCAGACTTGCAGCTGCACGGGACAAGGTTGGCCTGCAGCATGTGCAAACATTAAGCACTGCCCAGCTAACGGAGGAGGATTTTCAGGAGCTCCAAGCCACACGCAGCAAATGTGGTGCACTGACATTGTTTACCTCCATGGAAAAATAAACTGCTGATTATACAGCAGTAGATTAAAGGGCTCTTAATATCTTTATGGGGTACAAGATACACAAACTCAGCCCAGTAACTGTCCTCAAGGGGGAAGGAAAAGGTGAAGGCAAATCTAAATGATTACCGGAGAGCTCAGTGTTTTATCACCCTTTTTACAATCTGCTCAGGCATGCAGATTGCACAGCCCTGCATGCATTTGTGTTATTATTCACAGCAATATAATATCCCTAAAGGGACACTTGCAGCTCTTGCCCCTTCATCTTGACCCCTCTCCTCTAGCACTGCACCAGCTAGGCTGTAACTGAGTGCCTGCATTTTGCAAGAAGATTCCTTCTCTATTCTGGAGAACACTGAAATGCCACCATGGCCGCAGTGATTTTATGGGGAACATCATGCAAGCTGGCAGCGTGAAGGTCAGGGCGAGGCAAGCCTCACTTCTGCAAGGGCTGGTGGGAATTCATCCTTTGCTGCTGATGGATTACAGGCACTTTATCACTGCGTCGTGCTTCCAGCATCAGTGGCAGTGCATGCTGCACTGCGGCCTCCTTGTTACTCTTGGGACAGCTAAGGAGCACTGGGGTGGGGAGGGGGAGCAGGGTGAGCGGCAGCAAATCCTAGATCCTAAATGCAAACTGGGCAGCACCCCCTTCGTGCATGGCTTTGACTTTCTGCCATCTCCCACCACCATGGTGCGCAGCCTCCTTATGTGCTGTTGTCCGTTTGGCTTTTTTCATACTTGCTGGCTGCCAGCTGGGCTCTGGAGAAGGGTACAGGGCTTACTGCACCGGGGAACCACAGCTGTGGTCATGATGGGTTGTGCTGGAGCCTGTGCTGGGAACTTTCACTTCCTTTCACAGGCAGTGTGCTGGCAAAGGCAGCAGATCCATTCAGGTTCTTTTTTTCAAATTGTCTGCCTGCAGGAGGAAATGAAAGCACACCCCTTCTGGCACTGGTACCTTTCTGTTCATCTCTAGACTCTGGTCAGATTTCATGTCTCTTGCGGGCTTCCAGGCAGCCCTGTGCAGCAGGAAGCACTATGGGAGAAGTCAGGTCTGGGGGTCACCCACTACTTCTTTACCACAGCATAGGAACTTCTGTATTAGCAGGAATGTGATGAAAGGAACAAAATGTTATCTACTGCAGAACTTCATCCTGGAGCAGAGCCAAGGTACTTACGCAAGAAGAAAAAGCAAACCACTGAAATCCCACAGAGCCTTAGCTGGAGTAGCATGGTGCAGCTCCTCTGGTATTTCTGCTTTGTGCTGGAGGATGCTGGGCCAGAAGATCTCCAGAGGTCCCTTCCAACTTCAACCATTCTCTGAGCCTACGCTCTCTGTTGTCAGCAGCAGAAGAGGGATGGGGATGGTCTCATAGCTTCAGGAGGAGAGGACATGGCTGGCCAGATTGCTCCAGAGCCCCTGTCCTGCTGGTTGACTTGGGACCATTTGAGACCATGGCCCGAACAGGCTCCAGCCTCCACGGACTCAAGATGTGGGGAAAAGCAAGGCTGGTGCATGCTGTCCATGGCAGCCAATCACCCACCAGGTGCCACACAGAGGTAGGAAGCATCTGCTTGGTGAAAACCACCCAGGATGAAAAATCCCAGAACCTTGAGCCTACAGGAAAGTGCCAGAACCACTCCTAGGACCTGAGCTGGAAAACTGAGGCCAGACACACGTCATGGCAAGGCTGTGACATCAAGGGGAACTGCCCATCCCTTGGTGTCCTCAGGTCAAAGATGGAGCCAATAGCCAGGGCCAATGAGGTATTAGTTATACTGGGGGGCACTGGAGGTTCTCTGATGCAGGCACCCAAGCTGGACAACCAGATATTTTTCCCTGTGTCAGACACTCCTGGATCTGTATATCACACTGTGTAGTGTGACACAGCCATATCCATGCTGAACTGCTGCTCTGCTGATTTCAGGGACAAAGGAACCAGGAAGCATTTGGCCACTGGGACACACCAGAGCCCACCACCATCCCTTTGTCACAAGCATTGTCCAGGAGCCCAGACACGGAGTGAGCCAGAAGGGCTTCAGCCTGCTCCGCTTGTGGTCTGGTGGTGGCTGTGGTGGGGCAGTGGGTTTGGCCAAGGCAGGCTGTCCTCAGCCACACACCGCTCACCAGATCCCTTGGTTTCTATTCCCCAACCACGCTCATCCTTTCATTTTCTACATTTTCCCAAGAGGGACTTCCCATCCTCAAGGAGGAAGAGGCATTAGCTTTTCCCAAAGGAAGTGTCCGGGAAGCCCAGAGGACCCTCCTCACCTGAGAATAAGCAATGTCAAATGACAGCCCTGTGCAGGAAACACTGGAAGCAGCAAATGGAGCAGGCGCTGCCAGGAGCAAGGCTTTCGGCTCTTCATGGAGAAAATGCAGCTACTGCTGCTAGTTCATGAACATCCTTCCCCAGACCCCATCCTCTGCATGGAGCTGACGTGACACATTCCTTTCCTGGTGTTGTCTCACTGGCATGATTTGCCTGCATTAAATTTTTACTGTCCACAGTTAGCTCCTTCATTAGCTATGACATGTCATATTTAACTGCACAGAAATACTGCAGCAGTGCCAGGACCAGCAGAAAACTCACAGAAATCTCCTGCATGAGGTTAGTGCCGTGACCATGAGATGCTCTAGGGCTGAATTCAAGCAAACACACAGAAGCCTGGAAACACATCTGAGCTGGCAGAAGATCTTAGATGAGCACACACATCCACCTGCACTGCCTTCCTCCCTTCCTTCTTTATTTATGCCTAGCGTAACAGCTTGCACATGGAGCTGGGGGCTTGCCCTACTGCAAGCAGTCATGAGCACAACTTCGGTTTGCAAACCACAGCGTAATTAATTCCCAGCAAAGCCTCTAGGTTTAGCTCTGTGGCTGCCCGTGTTTCAAAGTGTTCCACAGGGTTGATCAGATATCTCTCTAGCATGTCTGGGGCATTGAGTCAGGGATGGGTCTCCTAAGACTGGGGTGAAAACAAGAGAGTGGGAAGGAAGGGCAATCCAAGGAATGGGAGAAAAGCAGGATGTCTCTGGCATGGAGGACCGCTGTGGGTTGCCCGTGCCGGGGTCCCACCACCCCAGCCCCACAGCAGACAGTCCCTGTCCCAACCTCAAGCTTTTGCCCTGAGGATGGATTTTCTCAGCCACCCCTGCTGGAGGAAGATGTGACACTCCTTGAATGCTGTTTTAAAGGCAGTGTTTGCCATCTAGTGGGAAAGTAAGGTCTGGGCATCCTTCTGTGCTTTGAGACTGGGGAAGGATGGGCTCCTGGCTGTGCTGGTGCCCAGCTTACATGAAGGAAACGCTTAGGAATAGTGGAGAAAGCACCACGGCCTGAACAAATGGTGCCTTCCAGCCCAGCAACCTCCCAGAGACTGGTACCTTCCTGGTCAGTATCTTCCCAGGGCAGCAGGATGCAGCTGGTGGGAGGCAAGCAGGTCAGAACACTCCCTATCATTCCATGAAGAAGCTCCAAAAATGTTTCCCTCTCTGCTTTAGACCACACAGCTCAGGAGGCAGCTGGATGAGAGACATGAATTCTTGCTTAGACACCAGTCCTGTTTTCTGTGCAAACCTAAAGCAGACAGGGAGCTCAGTGCTTGGTGAAGGTATCCCAACTGTTGCTGGTTTGAGGAGGGAACAGCCATTTCCTGGGAACATCACAAGCAGCTAAGCTGGTGGCTTCAGCCTCCCAGAACCTCTGCGTCCCTCTGTTTGGCATTTCTAGGCTGTGAAAGGCAAGAACGCATCCTGGAGGCAGGGAGTGAAGATGCTCCAGAAAGAAAGGAAAGAAGCAACCCATTCCTGCAGGGAGAAGTCTATGATGGGGAAGCAAGAAGAGTTATCAGATCTCTTCCCTCCCTACATATGGGTGCCAGCACATCTGGTCTTCGGGTTATGCCTCCTGTTCTCTTTCAGGACATGGAGTTCGCAGTTACTAAGAGGGGCAGATGAAGATAAATATGGGTGACCTCAGTGGACTGCCATGAACTGGGAACTTGAACACTCTCTCAAGACCCCAGGCAGAGATGTCCTGCTGGCAGATAAGTTGAAATCTACAGCCAGAGTGAATGTCTGTCACTGGGTTTTTAAAGCATTTGTGTCTGGATTCACTGTCCCCCTGGGGTGGGATCCCTGCCCTGCTTACACTGTAGGGACAGCATGAAATAAGGGGGATTGAGATGTCACTTCTCTGCCAGTCTCTGGGACCTGCCTCACTATTATTTCAGGCTCTGTCTCCTTGTGCCAGCTGTGATGACATTTCCATGGTGACTGGGTGTGTAGGTAACCGGTGTGACCTGTCCCTAAGCACTGTCCTTGCACTGATAAAGATCTTATGGACTTGGCCTGCCAGGCATTTTTACAAATCAGTCCCTGCACAATGAATATCTTTGATGCTTAGAATGGCATTTGGGTATTCAAACTGTTCAACCATCCGTCCATCCATCCATCCATCCATCCATCCATCCATCCATCCATCCATCCATCCATCCACCCATCCATCCATAAATCCATCCATCCATCCATCCACCCACCCACCCATCCATCCCTTCCTCCCTCTGTCCAGCAGTCCCTGCATCGCACTATACATCTATAGACTCTTTCCCTCAGTACATGCATTTTCCCTTCCCGATGAATCAATCTGTGTATGTATTCCTTCCTTTCTCCCATGCCCCAGAACATGCATATGCCTGTGTTTTCTAGGATCTCCTTGGGGCTTTTCTACTTCTTCCTTAGAGGAGAAGAATGCTGCAGGAAAGCAAAGTGAGAGCTGCTTTGCAGACAACCGCCTCCTCTCGCTCAAAGCACGCCCTGGTCCTGGCAGAGACAGGGGAGAGCAGTTGGGGCTCAAGGGCCAGCCCAGACATTTGGCAGGATCTGTGCCACCCGAGACAGCCAGGCACTGCACGCAGCCACCCACCCCGTGACCCATCAGGGCGAGGCGGGTTTGGCAGTACCTCCTGCCAGCTCTGCTGGAGCCAGAGCCACCAAGGAGCCCCAGCCCCAAAGGAAGTGCCCTGGCCCAGCAGAGGGACAGGGAGGTGCCGGCACTGGGACTGCTCTCATGGTCCTTTCCTGTTTTTCTCCTCTGCAGCTTGGAGGCAAAGTTGACTTTGGCATCTGGAGCCCTCTCCTTTATCCCAGATTGCTGCTCACCCCAGCCTCGCATCTCGCTGCTCCAGAGCCACATCCAGCACCAGCTAAATCTCTGAGCAAGCTGCCCCCAGCTCCGTGCACCTTTAGAACTCCAAGCACTGCCTGTGTACTTGGCTCCCAGGCCGCCTTTGTGTCACATCTGTGGGCTGCTGGGCACATGGCAAGGCTTGGCACTAGCCCAGATATGCAAGGCTCTGGAGGTTTCTGCTCTCCCTCAGCCAGCAGCCCTTTTCTTTGACATAAGCCTGGACTCTAAAGTTTATAAGCAGGGTAGGATGCAGTGGGCACAGCTGCCAGCTCACTCCCTCTTGCTTTCTGGCCACTGCGCTCCTGCATCACAAACAGCTGTCAGCATCTAAACCAGTGCCAGGTGCATGCAACACACTGAGCTGATTGCAGACACTGGAGTCACAGCTATGAGACTGTTGTTGCACATGTTCAGCAGCATCCTATGGACAACCACAGCCCTGATCTCCACAGTGGTGTTGAAATGGGATCTGCTGGTGCTAAGAGAGGCCTTCTAGGCAGAAAGGGCTGTGCATGACATGCTGAGGACCAAGGGGAATGAAAGCAACTGTGGCACATCAGGTGTGGCTGGGTTGGGTGCTGCAGGCACCCATCCCAGTATGGAACCATTCCAGACACATGCTAGAGATGCTGGGCTGATCTGCATTACTCCCATCCAGGCTGAAATGAGGGGCTGGGTTGAGGGGAGGTTATCACACAGCCGGAGGGAGGCACATGACTGGTGGTGCTATCGCAAAGGGCACAAACCTGATCCCTCCCCTGGCACTGTCCCTCTTTCACTCCCAGCACAATTACGGGGTAGGATCAGACCAGAGCCACCTCCCAGCCCCACCTTATCGTGCACAGGGACCACAGTGTGATAAAACCTGTGTAACGCAGAGCCCCAGGCCCTCCTCATGCTCCCCACACTGCTGCTGCCTGCATTTTCACTCAGCCTCATATGGATCTGGTTGGGCATGAAGCCACTGGTGCCGAGTGCTGGGGCTGGGAGGTGCCAACACATGGAAGCGATTACAGGGGCTGGGTCAAGGTGGGGGCAGGGGGGGGCAGGCAGCACACGCAGAGCAGGGGGCTCTGTAGAGGGTTCCATCCTCTGCTGGCCTTCAGCAAAAGCTGAACAGTGAGGGTCGCCAAGCTGGCACTGCTCCTCCTGCCCAGCATCCGGTGCAAAGGGGTCTTGTCTGGGCAGTGCCAACACTACCCTCTTTATTGAGATTACAGAAGGAGGGTTCCCTTCTGCCTGCTGACAGCTGGTGGGGGGCTCAGCGGTCACCGATGCCCAGCACCCCTGGGAGCCTGTGCCCATGATCCCCGTGGAGGCGGCATGATGTGGCGATGAGGGGCTGGCTCGGTGCCCCATCCCCATGAGTCCAACCGCTCCTGACAGGCACAGGCAGCCCAAAGATCCTGGGGACGCAGCTTCTGTCCATAGGGTCCATCCCGCACCTTGGGGGTGCTGGGGGCAATGCCCGACGCTGCATGGCATGGGGCCCTTGGGGCCAACAGTGGTGTTATGTCCCGTACACGGTGAGCGGATGCACGGAGCGGGGTCAGCTGCGGCTCATGGCAGGATCTGGGTCCCTTCATAGAAAGAAGGCAGAGGGTCTTGAACATGCCTTGAACATTTCCCTGAACTCCTTTGTCCCCGTGCCCCCCTACCTCAACACTCACTTGGCAGAGCTTTCAAGTGGGTGGCAGCAACCAAGAAGTTGTGGGGTTTGGTCTCATCCTTGCTGTGCTTCCTCACTCGGAGCCTGCGGACAGAACAGCAGTGGCTGAGAACCCTGAGCAGCACTCCTTGGGCACTGGCACTACTGGAGTGCCTCCACGGTGTAACCCTATCCAGCTGTGCCCAGCTGTGTTGAGGCCACAGCACAGACAATGCTGGGCAGTCAGGGACTAAACCCAACCTACCAGATGAGTATGGTGATGACGAGAACGGCAGCCAGGACAAAGAAGGCAAAGATCCCGAGGGAGACCAGGATGGCTGTATTCTCCAGGGGGTCACTGCGGTCTGGGATAGAAAACTGTCACAGCCTCTGGCACTCAGCAGGGACTCTGCAGCCAAGCTTTGGGACATGCTCCCACCCCACCACCCCCAGCTCTACTCACTGATAGGCTCAGGGTTGGGAGCCTGTGAGGGCTCCTCATCCAGGCTCTCCAGGCTGATGTCTGTAGTGGTTTCTTCACTCACCATGGTGGCTGGGTCTGGTAGAGCAGAAGGGTTGGTAATCAGTCCACCCCAAATCATGAGCAGCGTGGCAGGGAGAAGTAAAGGGTGCCCTGTGCCACAGGGTCCTGGGAGCCCAGCAGTGCCCTGAAGGCCATGGGGGGAAATTCCCAAATCACACCCTGCCATGAGTTTCAATGGTATGGGAGCTGTTTTTCTGCCTCCCATTGTGGAACCAGTTTCTGGGCAACCTGAAGGGGCCTCAGGAGCTAGGGCTTGCCCCAGTGACACTCAAGGGAGGGAATGGGGTTACAGAAGTGCCCAGGGTGCTGGAGAGGCTATGGGAGGGATGCTGCCAGTCAGTAGGACCCCTGTCCCAGACCTCTGACTGGTGTGGCCCGTGCCTCTGCGCTCCACTCGCTCCAGTTCCCCGCATCCAGGAAATCCTTCGCGCTCACTTGCACCACGTGCTCCAGCCCCGCAAAAGCATCCGTGATCACCTCAGACAGGTTCACCGTCTCCACCTGTGCAGCAGAAGATGTTGGGCACATGGACACCCCTACAGGACACCACTACTTCACTGTGAAACCCTTCCTGGCCCCTGCTTACCACGGACCAGGAGCGGTGGATGACAGGGCGGTACTGGAGGCGAAACCGCAGCTGGAAGTGGGGCTCCTTGGGCCAGGATGCAGGGTACTTCCAGCTGACGTGCAGCCGCCGTGGGGCCAGTGGGACAGGCTCCACCACCAAGCCCTCCGGAGGGTCTGGCTTAACTGCATGAGAGGGGACAGAGATACTCCATCACACTGTGTCTCCCTTCTGCTGTGCCATGTGGATGGCTGGGTAGGCAGGCAGGGGGACAGGCACTCACTGATGGCCTGCATGGTGACATCCAGGAGGCGGAAGCTGGAGCCCAGTGGGTTCACCTCGGTGATGTTCAGCCGGTAGGAACTCCAGAACTCTGACCGGTGAACGGTGCAGGTGCCAGTGCGTGCTGGGTCCTGCAGGCATGGCCCCACGTGCCCGCTCTTGTTCCTGCAGGACAGTGAGGTGGGGTGGTGACATGTCCCCCCTGACCATGCCAGGAGCCCCATGGAGGAGGCAGACCCCTTTACAGCTTCAGCAAGGTCTGGACAGCTCCCATCATGCCTCATATGACCCCCACATCCCAGGCTCATGGCTCGTATTTCCTCATGGGCCCCCCAGCCCTTGCCTCCAGGACCATATGGAGGACATGGGCAGAGTCTTTGGAATGGAGAGTTGAGTGGGAGTGTACCCTACCTCCGCTTCTCTTCTCCTGTCAGCGACTTCTTCCTGCAATGGAGATAGGAAAAGCAGATGGTGAGGACAGCAGGATGGGGTACAGCACAAAGCCAACTCCAACATGACCCAGACAAGAGACAAGGGTCTTTGCAGCAGCTGCTCTGCTGCACCCTGCTCCCATCTTGCAGCCCATGGGCACCATGGCACAGGGATTAGAGGTAACATCATGCCCAGGCCCACCAGCAAGGAGCCTGAGGGTCCCGGGCTAACTTCATCAAGCAGCAGCAGCAAGCACACAAGAGACATGAACAAAAGCAGCCCTGCAGGGATGCAGTGTTATTTTCCATTCCCTAGCAGCTGGCTCTGCTCTCACTCTGTGCATCAGCTTTGAGCCCCACTGCTTCTCACTGCCAGCTCCGCATGGCTCCAGCTCCAACCACCCACTCTGTGCTGTGCCTACGCACCCAGAGGTGCCTGGGGGGCGAGGTGAGCCCCACTTCCCCACTGTGCCTGCATGTTGTGGAGCAGAGCCCTGCTGCAGGTTTTTATAGACTCTGGCTGACTTCAAAGCAGTCCCATAATTTGGCCTGCCGTGATAATTAGAAGCAGCATCGTTTCCCTAACTCCTTTCATCTTGAAGCATGCTGAAGCACTTGGCAGCTTGTAGACCTGCTTCTCTTCTCCGCCCCCTCCAGCGCTGCAAGAGAGGGAGCCTGCCTGTGCCGGCCCCCAGTGCTGCTCGGGGGCCTCTCTTTGAACAACCACATGCTCGGTGCTGTGCTCCTGGAAACAGCCTGCTCTTTGGCTGCAATGTTTTGGGACTGGATATGAATCCAGGGTGAAAGTCAGAGAGCAGGCAGGATGCGGGGGTTAAGCTCAGGAAGGCTCAGCCCAAAGCCCTCACCTATAGGTTGTGATGTATCTGGTAGGGAGAAAGGTCTCCAGGCTGGAGGTCCAGGAGCAGGAGAAGTTCTCATAGTCGGATGCTCTGCAAGACACAAAGGGGACCCCTGGCCGGTCTGGAGCCCGGGGGGAGGAGACCGTCAGTGAGTGGTCCCCACAAAGGGTCTCCCACCCTGCAACAGAGCCAGCACACAGGGACCCATGTGTCACTCCCCTATGACAACCCCTTGCCACCCAGCCAATGGACGCGCTACTCACGCCCCAGCTGCAGGGACACGGCATGCAGGAGGCTGCCATCCTCATCGTGGCAGCTGTAGGTCCCAGCAGCAGCCAGGCTGGTGCGCGGCAGCACCAGGGCTCCCTGATGGATGGCTGAGCCCTCCGGCAGTGCCATAGCCCCATCCCGTCTCCATTGGACCAGTGAGCTGTAGGGGAGAGAGATAGGCTGTTAGGGGATGGGGACTCGCTGAGAGCTGCGGGGTGCAGAGCCAAAGAACGGGCACAACTGGGGATGGAGTTGTCGACTTTGCTCCCATCCTGGTTTTTTGGAGCTCATCCACTAAACCATCCCACAGTGTGCACATAAGACACCTACCCAGTGCGGGCACCGACGCATGGCAGGGTCACATCTGTCCCCAGCTGGCCGTACTGCACACCTGCAGGGGCACACAGAGGGGGTCAGCCCTGCATGCCACCCTGGGGTCCTGCTGCACTGGGGAGCTGGGAGGGACTGGTCCTAGCTGGGGCTGGGCAGTGGGTGGTGGAAGAGAAAACCCAACTCTTTACAGATACACTGGGGGAAGGAAAGGCATCTATAGGGCAGGCACAGACATTGCTTGGTCCGTGCCCATTATGGGGGTGCCCCAGCATCCCCGTGCCACGAGGGCTCTGCTTTGCTTACCTTCCTCTCCCCAGCCCTCGGGGACAGTAAGGGAGGCTGATGCCAAGGCTGCCGCGAGGAACACCATCACCCTGCCCAGGCCTCGGGTGTGACTGTGCATCTGGGGGAAGCAGAGAGGGAAAGCAGAACGTGTTATCCCAGTGTCGGCATCTGCATCCCTGCACAGTGTCCCATTGCTTTGCCCCATCCTTCTGCAGACAGCACAGTGCCTGTGACACTCTCACATTTGTCCCCAGTACGAGCAGTCCCTGTGCTTGGAATGGGAATGTGATAGGCAAACACCGGTCAGGAGCTCAGGGCTGCATGACATGGATGGATCAAGGGTTCTTTGCTGCTGCAGTCCTGTGCTGTCTCCCAGAGCTTTGGCTGTCTCCCAGACCTGTGAGTGAACTGGGGTGGTCCAGAGAATTGTGCTGGGGCAGCTGGGGAGGGAAAGGACCAAGGAGGGATCCAAGGGGGACGGCACCACAGTGCAGCCCGCATCACTTGACCTTTGCAGCCAGCATTACCCCAATGTGTCTATTCCTGCCTGCATTGTCCTGGGCATCCCAGCCAGCATCACTCCATCCATCCTGGCCAGCACCCCATCCCTTCCAGACAGCATTGCCCTGTCTATTATAGCCCTGGCCCCAACAGGCATAGAAACAGCTGAATTATTTTTTCCCTGGAATGCCTCCTGCTGCCTGTCTGATAACAAGGGGCAGGCACTATCGGGCAAGCCTGTTCATTCTCTCCCATACTGCCACAGGTGCTGCAGCAAACGCCCTGCCAGCCCTAGGCACAGGGGCAGGTGCAAGCTGCTGCCCCGTAACTGCAAATCCCTGTCCTGCTGAATCGCCCAGGCTGACAGCTTGGAGGGGAATATCCCAGCCCTGGAAAGGTGCCACAGAGCACCTGACAGTGTCCATTCTGCAGGCAGGAGGCCGGTCTCCAGTACAGCAAGTTGGAGATGGTACCACTCACTCCGAGCCCAGAGAACTGCAAGAGTCTTTGCACACCAAACCACGTAACACCGGGGTTAGGAGAAACAGAAGAAATGATGTGCTAAAACCCAGTGAGGTGGGGAGCTGGCCTCTGGATTCCTCTGTGCAAGGGGAAAGGCTCCTGCATTGTACCACGGTGCTCCTGCCTCACACCAAGGTAATCCTACATCACACTGCAGTGCTCCTGATGTCCCTGCAGCACATCGTGATGCTTCAGATACCTGAAGAAGCTGCTGTTCCCCGTCCTCCCACACCCACCAGGCAGCCTCCAACACAAGCCCCACACATAAATAACTTCATGAGACTGTCATAAGCTTTTCCTACTAAACCACACGGAGAAACGTTCCCAAGAAACATCAGTTAAAAGCACTCTGCCAAAACTATGATGGTAACTGATACTGACTGGGAATACTAGGCCTAGAAGTAAAATATTTCAGTGATGGAAAAAGACTTAAAATACGCTTTAAAAGCAGCAACCCAAAATAACTCCAAGCGCCACGTGGGCCAGAGTAAAGGGTTGGTGCTGGGGGGAGTCAGAGAGAAGGGAGAGTGTGCTAGTGCGGACAAACACAAAATGTTTTAAAGTAAAACAATTTCTTCTCCTGATCGTCCTATTCCTCATGACCTTCCTGCCTGCTGCCAGAGCAGCTGAACATCCTAAGGAGCTGGGATGCAGTGCAACCCCTGCTCTGCAAACCCAATGGCCAAGAGCAAAAGCCCACACACAAAGAAGCGGCACCCACAGAACTGTCCCACACCAGGCAGGAGCCACAGAAAAGAGTAAGACCTGGAGACTGGAGTGAGGTGTGGAAGGTCTCCAGCTGCTCAGTGCAATCCATCCAGAAATCCTGCGCTGAGGTTAAAACGCATGCAAACGGATGCCCACATGTGTATGGTCAGGCTGCTTCCCTCAGCCAAGCTGCTATCTCATGGACCCCACACAGGCGGAGAAAGCATCCCACTGTGTCTGCACCAGCGGTGACACAGCTGGGGACAGGGAGTCCCAGCACAGTGGCCTGGAGCCAAACCAGAGGGAACAATCAGAGCCTTTCTTGCTCCCTGCGGGCTGGTCCCAGGCCGAGAAGCAGCTGCTCCCTGCCCGGGCAGGGTGACCGCTGTGGCCGGGTCAGGGGTGGTGGCTCGGCCCCATGATGCCGGGTGCTGCTCCCACCCTGAGAGCTGCCCTCGTCACACTCAGGCGCCAGCTAGAAATGCAAGGTGCCATCCTCCATCCCACACCATGCTGCTGTCCTTCTGCCCTACTGTGAGCTCCTTCCTGTGGCATCCTCCTGAGACCTAAGCACTGCAAGCCAAGACACCCTGCCCCCGAATCAGCCACATGCACAGCGCCGATGCACATGTGGGATGTGACAGTCCCCTCCGCACAGTCACACTGTGCCATGACCCATGGTGGCCTGGCAGAGCTGGGTGCAGATTCCTGGGGGACGCCAACTTTCCATTGCACTCGGCACTTTGAGAGACAGTGGTCATTTTTTTTTCTTTAACACTGCTTCATTTGAAGTTGCTCTTCAAAGAGAAAGAAACACACGCAGAGCCAGGGGGGACACATGCAGATAGTGCCACATTTAGAGCTACAGGAACACAGGGTGCTCCCCATGGAGCACACAAACCCGCAGTGCCTCCAAGCCTCCCCCAGGGTGGTCTGGGACAGCACTGCTGAAATGGAGGAAAATAAAACCAACAGCATTTGGCAGCTCTGCTCTGCTGGAGTCAAACACCTACAAAATGCTGATCGGCAGCGGGAAAGGTGTGACAATGGTGCCGTGGCCATGCCATTGTGCCGTGCTCTTGATCCTGTGCTGGAGCATCCCTGTCCCTCTGCCCAGCCCTGCTCCCTGCCAGTGCCCGCTGTGGGAAACCGGTCCTGTGGCCAAGGGCGGCGGCGCTTGGAAGCAGCAGGAATTTCCCTCTTCAGCTTGCTTTCCTTCAGGGTTGGGAGGGGAGTGCCTCACTAACCCCCTCTTTGTGCTACTGCCATGCCCAAGTGCTGTGGGGTCTGAGGAGCTGCACTGTGGTCTTCACCAGTGCTGGTGCTGCTGCCCTGCCCAGAAAGCCAGCAGCACCCTAGTCCTGCACATCCGGCACCATCATCTCCAGGTGAGTGAAAGGCTGGTGGTGTTTTGTGTATCCCAACAACATGGCTTGACTTGGAGGAGGTGCAAACCTGCAACAACCATATCAACCCCGCTGCCTCTTGCAGTGCCTCATCTGGCTGCAAGGGGCTGCATCCTGCATCCTGAACTTCAGCTCTGTGCCTCACCATTTGGGAAGCAGCTGCCGCGCGCTCATTTTCAGTGCTTTTTATTTGCATTCATTCTTTCACTCAAGTCTGAGAGCGAGGAGGAGGATCCTGGGGCACCTGGAGAGCACACTGCAGGCATCCACCAAGCTGCAACGTGCCTGCAGGCATCTGAACAGTGAGTGCCAGTGGGGAGGGAGGTGTGTCCTCTGCTGTTTTTGGGGACACCAGGGCCATCCACAGCTACCAAGACTGCTAGCATTGCCTGCAGTACCTTCTTGCTAACATCTTTTCAAGGCCAAGAAGTGACTTCTGCTCATCTCGTGCCTCAGGGATGCCAAAAAGTATTGTTTCCCTTTGCACCTTTTTGCACACACATACACTGTCCTGCACCCGGCATGGCACCCACTGTGGGAATAACCCCAAACAAAGCAGTAAAACCTGCTGCAGGCTTGCCCTGGGAGGATGGTGTGGTCCAGTGGCCACTCCTGAGCCCAAAGTAAGCTTAGACCCAGCACAGCCCAAATGTGCCTTACGCACCCCAAATGCAGCAGCCCAAATGTAGGGTTAAATCCAGCACGGCCTGGGGAAAGGGTTCTGCTCCACATTCATTCCAAATACCCATCCCCATCCAACTCACTAAAAGTCCCCCAGACCCATCCATGCCCTACCACCCGCAGCCCTGCCGATGCCGAAACCCAAACCCCACACCCAGGGACCACCACCCCTTGCACCTCGCTTCTTTGCAGGCCGGCAGCCACTAGCAGGACCCAGTGCTGGGAGGCCCAAACCTCGGCATCGCAGGAGCTTCGATGTGGGGTGGCTCACTGCTCTGACCATGGGAAACTCCCTCCCTAGTGCTGTGACTTCCGCCCGGCCCCTCACCCGCACCCTCCCCTGCCCCAACCCGCGGAAGGAGAAATCTCTGGCTCCCGGCTGTAACCTGAAGCATCAGCAGGGGCTAAACAGCAAGGGCTCTGTTAGCAGCCAGCAGCTCTGAGCCCTGCCAGCTGGCAGCATTTTATTTGGTGTGGGGGGGCAAGAGGAGCCCCCAACACCAGCCTCCCTCCCACCTCGCCCTAAGCTGCACACTGGAGGAATTTCTAAAAATAATCTTCTGGCTGTAAAGACAGCTGGCCTGCAGAGGGCAAGGGATGGAGCCATGGGGGGGTGACCCCATGGGAGTAGCTGGGCTCCAGGCAGGAGTGTGACCTGCTGGGCCCTGGCTTGGAGGGACCTTGGCAGAATAAAGGCAGGGAGGGAATGGCTTCTCCCACATCGGGAGTTTCAGATTTGGGATGTTTTTCTGCTCCTGAATGAATTTGGGTTCTGGAGGTTGTGCATGAGCTTTCCTTTAGAATATGGAAGGGTTCTGCTGTGCAGTCCATCCTGAGCGTTCCCCAAGCGGTGCCTGGTCCCAATTAAAAGTCCTTGGAGCAAACGCTGAGGGGCATAAGCTGGAGCTGTAATAAAGAGCATGCACATCTCTATATTACATTTGCACACATGTGAGCTCCCTGTGCAAGTGCATCACCTTGGAGCTGGAGCCGTTCAGGCTGCTCCTGATGAACTCGAGCCTGGAGTAGGGGCAATAGGGGCCTCACAGTGCACAACACATCCCCATCCCGCCCATGCTAGGGGGCTCAGTGGTGTCTGGGAGCAATTGGGCACAGCTCCATCTGCAAGGCACGAAGGCGCTCAGGTCAGCCAAGACACCGCAGGGCGGCAGGTCCAAAATAAACATTTCTCTGTTACTGCCTGCTTTCAGGAGCTGCTAACGTTTCATTTCAATGGCACAAATATTCCTGCAGCTAGCAATTTGCTGTCACTCTGCTGCAAAACAAAATCCCTTTCGGGCTGGAAGAGGATTTCAGGTGTCTTTAGGGGCCACCTGAGCAGCCAAATAAAGCCATTACAAGCTCATTAACTCTGCATGCCATGGCAGCAGTGTCCTTGCATGGTGGGACACCCCAAGTTGCACCCCTTCGCTCACACCACCAATGAGCAAAATGGGAAGAACGCGTCCCTGCAGCTGTACTGATTAATTGTCACCTCCTACTGGCACGGGCAGTAACGCTGGAAAGTACGAGAGGAGGTGGCCACTGCCAAGGACAGGGGGCTACAGAGCAGGGCCAGAAGGTGGGGGGGCTTTGAGTTGAGAAGGTTGGAAAAACATTGGCTGGATCACTTTGTGCTGTGAGAGGGAAAAAAAAGAAAGTGCTCCTGAAAGATTGAGTGTGAGTGTATCCGAGCAGGGGGGATAGCAGGGCAAAGTTGGGAGCGTGCTGACATCTCCTACCATGCTGCTGGAGGGATGCCTTGGCCCCGCTCAGGGACAGCTCTGTTTACAAGCTCTCATTGTCTCCTTTTCTCCTTTTTTTTTTCTCGCCCCCCAAAAAAGTTAATAGTTCAGAGTAAACAAAAGCAAGCAGCCTCTCTCTCCAAACATTTCAACCATCCCAAACTTTCTTTGGAGGGGGGCTGCCCGTGGAATTTTCCTTATCCAAAAGAATTTCGAAATGTTCTCATTTCAGCCTGCCTTGACTCGAGGCCAGGACGGCTCTGAAATCCTTCATGAAATGCGTGAGCTGCCCTCTGTGCAGCCCGGCTCCATCCGTAGCCATTGCTCCACAAAATCCCCATGCACGGCAAACCTGCAACCCTGCTGGAGGGGGAAGGCAGTCATGTCCCGGCCTGTGCAAATCCCTGCAGCCCAGCCCATCACCTGGAGGGATCCATCAGCTCCCAGTGGAGATGGATCCAGCTTTTTGTGTTCTAATAATGGAGCGATTCTCTACAGCATTTTGCAGCAGGTAACGTCTGCTCCATGCCTGCCTGCTTGCCACAGAGGGCGCAGGAGCGGATGCCATGCTGCATCCTTCCCCATGGATGGAGCGGGGACCCAGCCTTGTCCCCTGCACAAGGAGAGGTTGCACACAGAAGGGATGAGGAGAGCTCCTCCAGGATGGGCCATAGTGGGTCACACCCAAAGGTGGCCCACAGCACACAGTTGGGGTGTGCACCCCAGTCCTTGCTTGGCATCAAGACTTAATCCCAAGAATAAGAGCATGGGAAAGCAGAGACCCCCAGGAGGTTCCCCAGCTTGCTTGGCATGGACATGGTGTGAGACCTTGCTGCGCAGCTCAGCCACCCAGACTTGGGCACACCAGAGTGACCCTGAAACAAAGGCAGTGAGGAAGGTTCAGCTGAAAAGCCCACCCAAGAAAAGCCAACGAACCAGGGGACCGGAGTGCTAACCAAGCACCGGGCTGGGATTTGGCTGTCAATGCAAGCCATTGTGGTGGCCTGCCACATGAACGTCCCCTCCTCGTTTTCCCAAACACTCCTTGGATGGGTGTCACTGGGTAGGTGGCCCAGCAGCCCAACACACACCAGGGCACAATAGGGACCCCGTGCATCCTCACCCCACTGCCATAACTCCCCTCTGGGGACACACAGGACTCTAGAGGGGCTGCAACCCCTCAAATCACCCACACGGTCACCCCAGAAAGGCCAGCACCCACTTCACCACCCCCATAGGCGCAGTGTCCCACGCCACTGCCAGCACCCAAGTGGGGAGGTACCTCGGCTCCGGGCGAGGCGGGGGTCATGCCGTGAAAGAGGGGTTCCCTGCAGCTGCCTGCTGCCCCCCCAGCTCTGCACCATCTCCCGTGCAGCCTTGCCTGTGCAATGCTGCACTGCTTTCTCCTCCTGAGCAGGGGCTCCTGCGTGGTCCTCTCTCAAAGGCAGCCCCCTCCCTATAAAGGGGCCAGGCAGCGGCTGTGTGGAGAGCAGAGCCTCTGGCACAGCAGATGGGGTCTGCAAGTCAAGCCTCCCTCAGGTGTGTTTGCCTTGGCTGGGGCTCAAGCCCATCCAATTAGAGCTACAGAAAACATATATTAAAAAGGAGGGGGAAAATAATACTCCCTCCTGCTCTGAGGCCCTGGGCTTGGCTGGGGTTTTTCGGTCGGCCAAGTGCAAGTGATGCAGGCTCTGCTGGCAGCCGCCCAGGGAGGGAGGGGTGTTTGTGGATATTAAAATGCAGTCGTAAAGGAGAATAAAAGAGCAGCCTTGTTTCAGAACGAGTCTCTGAGGCTTTCCCCTCTCCCAGCATGCTCAGCACCTGGCCGGCTCGCAAGCAGCTCTGCGGCAGCAGCCCCGGCACATGGCCACGGCCCTCAGCATGCCCTGGGGAAGAGAGGGACAGCACTGTGCCCTGAGCATCCATCTGGGCTGCCCCTGTGCCCACCATCAGCTGCACAAAGGACCAGATGGGGTGCTGCTGGAGAGATCCCAACCCTCTGAAGTCCTCAAGCAGTTGCTGGGGTATGGGGCACAGTGAGGTACCTCTGGCCAAGGCAAACCTACGGCACTTGGCACAACCCCATTCAACAATGCTTAAGGCACTCAGCAAACACAGAGTCTGTGGGGTGACTAAGGTTTTGAAGTACCCCTGCAGACTGTGGCATAGTGTTAAAACTTAAGCTTGTCTTTCTCATTCAACTACCTGTGCACATAACATCCCTGCCCATTCTCAGTGCTGCCTGCAGGTCACCTTTTGGTATCATGTCCCAGGAAGTGAAGGAGAAGCAGGTCAGGGTGTCTGCTCACACCACCTGGCATCACGCCTGGCTCTGGTGTTTGCTAGCAGAGGAGGAGGAGAGATAGGATTGGGGTGGCAAGGATTTCTTTCCTCCCACCAGTTTTCCCATTGGTGCAGATCTGGGAGGGTATCCAGCACCGTGAGGGGTGGCTTTGACCTCTGGGGTGAGCTCCAGGGGATCCTTCTGCACCCCCCTTGTGGGGTCACCTCTGCAGGTTTGTCCCCACCTGGGGATGCTGCTCCCCTGCAGCACCTCCTGCACCTCCTCACTGCCATGCCTAGCCCCACAGGGCAGCAGCCAGCACCTTGAGGAGCTACCTGCGACGCCATCCTCATCCAGTCCCCACCTGCTTGCTCACACCTGGCTCCCCAGAACCGCCGCTGCCCTCTGCCCCCTCCCCAGTCAGCTCCCAGCCACGTGGCAGTGAGGAGGGGGATGACAGGCGGCCTCCCACCATCCCTCCCTCCTCTTCTCCTTCCCTCCGCCTTCCCTGGCAGCTCCCCAGAACAAAACCACAGCCTCACTGGGCTCCATCCCCTCACCACGCACAGACCCCGGGCACGCCCCGGCCCCCGGCCCCATGGAGTGACTAACGGGAGCCGCCAGGGCGCCTGGGGCCTGTCCCTTGGCCACGGGCCCTCCCTGCAGCAGTGAAATCACGTCTGGAGAAAGCACGCGTGGAGCCATCCCTGGAGCGAGGAGAACTGTACCCTGCCTGCTGGCTGGCTGCCCCCTCCCGGCAATGCAAAATGCCCATCCCGTGTCGGACGGAGGGATGCACAGCCCACGAGAGGGCCGCCAGCCTGCTCCACGGGTATGCAGGAGGGCAATGAGGCCTACACTCGTAAAATCGCCCACCGGGAACCTCTGTCCTCCCTCTCACCTCCTAACACAGGAGGTGAGGCAGGGCTGTGGAGCCAGGGACAGGCCACCTCCGCTTGCCACCGGCACGTGGCACGTGGGTGACTAATGCAGCTCTTTAAACATCTCTGTGGAACGGGAGCGTGGCTCCTGGCTAGAGCTTAATTATCTTCCTCGGCTGCCTGCGCGCTCCTCTCACTGTAATGCCGTGGGGACGGTGTTCCTGCCACCCAGAGCCAGTGGGGATGCAGCCGGGAGCGTGCCGAGGCCGCTGCCTGGGGCTATAAAAAGCACCACTGTGGAATGCAGCACACTGCTTCGGGAGGAGAGGGAAAAATAAAAATAAAATCAGGTGTTGGATGAGTCAGGGAATCGCAGCGCGCGCCTCTGGCTCAGATCTGTCCCTTCCTCGCTGCTTTCACAGCCAGCAGCCTGGAGACGTCCTGGAGAGGCCAGGGAACACAGAGTGGGACTTTGGCATGGCCCTGAGGGCGGAGGACAGCAGCAGGACTGGTACAGTCAGGGGGATGATGGGCACCTCCTGCCCTTGCCCAGCCCAGAGAGGCCGGATCCAGGCACACAGCCTCCTGGCAGCTCCTTCGGCAGCTGGCTTTGGACAGTGTTTGTCCGCAGGATTAACCGTGCCCTGGTTTATGGCCGGAGGCTCCATCTCCATATGATGCTGCACCCACAAGCAAGAGTGGGCGCTCTGCTGTACCCCCAGCCCACGGGCACCCCTTCAGGGACCTCACCCAGAGCCAGGGGATAGCACATAGGAGAGAGCTCCCTGCCCCAGGACATGCAGTGTTTGTACAAGCCTGAGCGGGGGAAGGCCAGATTAATTTTAAACCTGAATAAACAAGGGGAGAAGGCAATGCCAGCGCTCTCTCTTCCCTGCAGCTCCCTGCATCCAAGGATGCATCCAAGCACAGCCTGGTGCTTGGTCCCAGCGCCCTGGGGACAGTCCCAAATCCTACCCTGCCATGGGGCCTCCCCAGCTTCAAGGAGCTCCTGGCTGAGTCAGAGCTGGCAATGGGACGAGCTCCCGAAATCCCTCCCGCTGCAGTGCTGGGTTCCCAACCCAGGTATCACACAGAAGCCCCCGTTCCATGTCATGTCATCCTGTTGGGGACAGCTGTCCCCATGCGAAGTGCCCAAGCTCTCTGCACAGCATCGTATTGGGAAACAACCAGGAGTGGAAAAAAAATAATAGAAAAATTGTTTGTGGGTCAAGAGGAGAATGGAAAAAAAACAAAACAAAACACATTTCGATCTTTTGTGCCAAAAGGAAAATGAAAACCAAAACATTTTGTTCTAAATGATAGGCCTTGTTTAGTTTTCAGTGGTTTTACTTTTTTAAAATGGTTCGAATTAAATCGAGCTAAATTTGGCTTCCAAACATTACCTTGGGGTGGGGAATAAAATAAAATCAAAACGTCTCATTTGGAAAATGTCAGAACGAAACGCCATGGCTTTTCCAGCCTGGCAAGAGCCCAAGCCAGGCGCTGAACCCAGCCTCAATTCACAGCGTGTGCCGGCCTCCCAAAAACTGCCATTTTTTTCATTTTTTCCCCTGCAAATGAAGCAGCTGCTCAATGTAACCCGGTGGGCGGCCGCTGGTGCTCCCGGCAGGGACGTCCCCGTGCCGCACTATGCCGATGCACAGACAGATTCTGTTGCAGCCAGCAGCTTTGCACCCCAGTCCGACCCGTGCTGCTCTTTTAAAACTTCTGTTTAAATGTCTTTTCTATTAGGTCAGCATTCCTCCTTTGCACAGGGAAGGTGGTTACGGGCTGCAGCCCGGCACACAGGCTCCTCAGTGCTGGCTGCTGGATCTCTGTCAGCCAACAGACTGCCCACGCTATTAAATTACTAAGAAAAATGGATCGTTTCTCCAAGCATTAGGTGCATTAACCTCTCTCATGGTGGTGAGACTCGCTACAGGCGAGCTGTTAATTGGAAATTCATAGAGCTGGCCGCAAAAGTTTCCTTCGGCTCCCTTCCACCCTCCCCTTGTTGAGGCGAAGGATAGGGGGAGGCATTTGCTGCCCTCCCTGAATCACCGAGAAAAATAAGAGAAAAACTCCCAGGGATCTTTCCAGGCACCGGAGGAAGCAAATGTATAGCTGGCAGGGTCTGGTCCTGGACCTGCTCAGCGCTAACCCACCCTGGCTCCAGCGTGTGTCAACTTGCTAGTGACACCCATCTTAGGGGGACACTGCCTGGAGACAATGCCCCAGCACTGTTCCAGCACCATCTCAAGGATGAAGATAGATGCTGCCTGCCCCACGGACCTTTTCTTGCTCACATCTTTCACCCTTATACCCTTCATCCTTACATCTCAGGCACAGCATAAACACCAACAGTTATTTGCAGGTCTCCATCCCAGGCCAGCACCCTGGGTTGCTTGGGAGCCAAACCTCAGAGCCCTGCAAAGCATTCCCAGAGCAAACTGCCCCACAGCCCAGAGAGTTGCAGGGATCTCAGTGCCTGTCTGAAGCCTCCACGGAGGGAGCAAGGCGGATTTTGCAGCTAGCGTCAAGAGGATGCTCCGGGAACACATCCCCTCTGGAGTTCACACCTGGCATTGCTGCGAGGGGCTGCATCCTGCTCCTTGTGCTACAGGGAGACCCAGGGAGGTGAAATGCTGCACGTGGGGAGCCTCATGCACCCATGTTGCTTTTGAGTGCCGTGGTTGCAAGGACAACAGGCACAGCTCTGGCTGGAGGAAATGAAAAGAACATCAGGGATAGCCAAGGGAAAAAGGACGTTTCACCAGTGCTGTCACACTCCAGCTGCGACACTGCGAAACTCAAAGCTGGGATGGGGCAGAGTGGCCTTGGAGGAGCTGTGAAGCAGCCTCCTGGGAGCCTCACAGGAGCTAAAAGTCAAAAGGAGCCCAAGGGCAGACGAACCCTCTGGGGTTTCGTGTTGGCCCTTGCAAGAGGACGATGGTGCAAGAGCTGGTTCAGCCCACCAGCTCCTCCTAAGACACAGGCCCTTGGGCAAAACTCATGGAAAGCGAAGGACAGACTCCTGTGGACTTCCCCAGGGGCTCAGGGTCTGTCCCAGCTCGGCACGAAAGTATGGGGAGACGCCAGCTGGCACAGGCACCGTGCGTGACAGTGGCTTTTGCAAAGCAAAGCAGGGACATGGCAGCTGGGCCAGCCCTGGGGGACCTTTGCAGGGCCATTTCAGCACAGCTTTCTGCACTGCAGCTCCACTGTTGCAATTTGACATGGCACAGGGCGATGCTCCAGCCGCCCCACACAGCAGACTCCTGTCACCCTTTTGTTTTTTTATACCTGCTTCTGCAGGAAGGCAAGGTCTGAATCACTCTTTTCACAGCATTATTGAATTCAAAAGGCATTGACGTCTGCACTGACCTTCATCAAATAGGAGCTGGTGAGGTCTCAGCTTCAGGGATTGATCTGGCCAGAATGGAGCACAAGGCCCCAGACGAAGGGGCTGGTAAAAGCAAAGGAAGGCAAAGGAACCAGCACCACCATGCCAGCCCCCTGGGCATAGGGACATGCCCTGCATGGGGACACTGCTTCTCATGTGGTCTGCAGGCAAATCCAAACCCCTGTGCCAAAACCAGGCACTTGGGGTTGCCCGCAGGATGCTACACAGCATCCCCAAAATGGGTTGAGATTCAGGGGCTAAGCCAGCCCTGCTGCTGTGGCGTGTGTGGAGCTCTGCCTGCTCGTAGCTTCTCTGTTCCTTGGTATGACTCCAGCATCATTTTGTCAACCAGGCTTGGCATCCCTTGTTTTCACTTTAAGAGCTTGGGTGAAACAGAAAATGCCCAAACAACCTTCTTTCCACCATCAGGATTTCATTAGATGAAGGAGCCCTAAACTTTTCCACCCCTCCCTATAAGGAAATCTCTGCGGGGCCATAACCATTTTTATTATGCTGTTTCTATTTCTGCCCTCTCCGTATTGAGAGGAGAGGACCAGAGCCCAGCAGCCTCTGGGGAGTCCCAGAGTGGTTTCCAAAATCCCACCACTCTCAGCATCAGCCCTTCTCTCCACACCCAACTCTCTTGCCCATTGCCACATACATTTCCACCACGTTGTCTGCAGCAAAGTCTGCACGACCTCCCCCAGTGGCTACAGCCCAACGGAAACCCAAGGATTCATCATTTTTAATCTTCCCCGAGCATGTTTTCTCACAGGTTTGGTGCATGACCCTCCCTGTCAACCCCCGCACAGCTCAGCACCGTATCCACCCACACCAACTCTCACCAGAGGTCCATCCATCCCGGCTGCCATCTCCGCATGCATCTTCAGAAAATGTGTTAGAACAGATGTGGCCTCCCCCCAGCCAGACCCTCCAGCAAACCCTTCCAAAATCCCTTGTAAGCTTTTTCAGCAATGACTGATCCCTGCTGGCCCCCATCCAGGCTCCGCTGGTCAGATGTGACCGCAGCACAGAATCCTGCTGGGACGGAGGTGAATCAGGTCTTAGAGCACAGCTCAACTCCTTGCCTTTCTTATCCCAAACCCTCCCTACCCCAAACAACAGATGCAGCAGAGATGAGGAGGTGGTTTCCCATTTTTTCCCCCATTTCTCAGACTCACAGTCTGAAGGGGAGGCAGAATTGCACCTCAGCCTCCATTCTCCCTCACTCACCCATCCATCCTCTTGCTGACACACACCGCGGGTGCTGGGACAGCCCCATGGAGCCTGAAGCTCACCCCATCCCAAGGCCATGGCAGGGCTGCCTCAATGACAGGGTGACTCAGAGAGCTGGGAACCAGCCAGACTCGAGAGATAATTCCTATTAATGAGCTGATCTCTGACACAGCAAACCTGCTTCTAATTTCCAGAGGAATTTTCCCTTTTCCATGGAAACAGTCCACTGGAATGCGACTCTTAAGGAAGACAAGCAAACCATGACTCTAAGACATCATCACCCTTTTCCACCTTCATGGCCTGGCAGGAGGACATACCAGAAAAAAGCATCACCGGGAGGCATGGAGATCTGCAGTTGGGAAATGGGGGGCACAGGGTCACTAAAGCCCTGGCTGGAGATACTTGGTGATTTTCACACATGAGATGCTTTCCTAATCACAGGAACACTTAGCAAAACCAAAAACTATCTAAATATCCCAGAAAGTCACCCCCGGGGCTAATTCCTGATGCTGGTTTTGCATCAGCATTCCAAATGCCAAAGAGGCCCCATTGCACTGCCCTGGGGGAGAGCTCCCATCCGAGACATTCTCTGTCCTTGGCTGTGGCTTTGGCATTGGTAGAGCCACCACATCCCATGACTGAACAAGAAGAGAAGAAGTGAAGGTAGAAAGGTGCCAAATTTCCCTGATGATGCTGTACAGCAGGAAAGCAGAGCCGTGAGCTGGCTGGCACCTACCCCTCCTTTAGGAAGCATCTTGCAAAGGGTTTTCCTTCACAGCAAAGCCTGCAGGAAAAGAACAGCCTCATGTGCCCACATGAAAGCGCACCACACACGCAGGCACATTGCCAGGCTCTGGGCACACTCTGGCTCAAACCCACAGCGTACATCTCCAGCATGATGCTCACAGCCCGCTGCTCTTGGCATGCAGACACCTCATCCCCAGGTCCTCCGAAATCCCAAGGTTTGGCCAATGTAAAAATCAGCGCCTTGCAAATAGGGGGACCCACCTTACAAAGGGACCAAGGCCACAGCAGGAGCCCTCCAGGCTATGGCATGGCCAAGGATGGACACTGCAAACCAGGGATGGAGATGAGGAGAGTGGAAGATTTAGGCAGCCCAGAGCTGATCCAGCACAAGAGACAAGGATCTCTTGGCTCACTTAACCATATAAAATAACGAAGATGCTATAAATACAGCAGGGTAAACACCGGAGAAGGAGAAGAGGTCTGGAACTAAAAGCACAATGTTGGCAGAATGCCACATGGGAATAAACTCTCCAGGAATATACTTGGGCAGGAAAACAGAGGGAGGTTTAGTCCTGAGTGAGCAGGAAGAGCCTTGGAGTTGCCTTTGAACACAACTTGGAGCAGAAAGAAAGGGTTTGAAAAGAAAGCCTCCTGGCAGATGAGGATGCCACACGCTGTCCCCAGCTGCGTGGGTTTCCCTACTCAAGGTCCAGGTGAGATGGGGTAGCGGGCAGGCCCAGGTAGCCTGAGGTACCTGTAGATAGGGGGACACAGGGTGGGCTCCGGGTGCCCGCCCAGCACAGCAGCTTCCGTTAAACCTGGCAGCAGCAAAAGGGAAGCGGCACTGCTTCCAGGCTGAATGCAGCGGGGAGGCTCACGACGCAGTGAGTCATTCATTCATCCTTCATAAACAGGGCCTTCACCCAGCCAAGCATCCTCCTCCCCCCGCCGCCGTGACAGTCAGCCCGCTTCTCTGGGACAGGGAAAAAGTGGCTTATCAGAGAGGATCATGTTTTCCCTGCCCCATGAGGCTCCCAGCAGACTGCAGCAGCTCGTAGACAAGAGGAGGGCAAACCCTGCTCCTCTCTGAGCTGGGTCAGTGGAGAACATGGTGCACAGTACGGGGACAAGGTGGCCATGTACCATCCCAGCACCAGCCTGAGGAGGAGCTCCACTGACTCCGCCAGCTCACAGCCCCACGTGAGGCTGAGATGCCACGGGCTCCGTGCAGCCCCAAGCGTAACCACACCGTGACCTGCCCTTGGACAAACACAGACGGAGCGCAAACACCCCACCTCCTCCTCCAGCCAACGCCAGACGTGGCTGCAGCCTGCAGGAGCAGGTACCTCCTGGCACTCACCAGGCCAGCCCCGCAAAGCAGCAGCTATGCCATTGGTACCACTGGCTGGGGCACAGCGGCATGTCCCTGAATTGCTGCAGCTCTAGGTTTCTCCTTGCGGAGATCAGATTAAACTAAAGCATCATCACAGAGGGGTCTGGCAGTGCTGGCAGCAAAGTCCAAGCAAAACTCAGCCCCTTTCACATCGTTAACCAGACTGCCAGCAGAAGTCAAGAGGGGACCCAGGGGTTGACACAGCCAGGGAAGGCGACACAACCAGCTGGTGAGCGTGGCACCAGAGCTGGGTGTCCGCAGGGGAATGAGAAGCCGTGATTGAGCCAGCCAAGTGCAAGGAGGGACAAGGCAGGCAGAGCCCTTCCACTGCCTGCGCATGAAAGCCGCTCTTTCCGCGCCTCTCGTAATTAAGAACAGCTTTTCCCTCCCCAGACCCCCCAGGAGAAGAGAGGGCCCTGCCAGGGAGACTGGTGGCTCCGCAGGAGTGGGGGCACTTTGCCTGGTATTGTTCGAGCCTTTCTCCAGAAAACTCTCCCCGGAGCTCAGAGGGGGAACTCTGAGCAGACGATGGGGAAGGGGCTCAAATCTTCCACCCCGGGACCTCTTTCGACCCCCCAAGCATCTGAAGGCGGGCGCTGAGCCCAGAAGGGCAGCAGCACCGGGTACCCGCAGGCAGGGAAAACGAGGGGCTGCTCGCTGGCTGAGCGAGGAGCTACCTTTCCCCGAGCTTCGGGGCGAGCAGCAAGCCACCAGGCTAAGCCTCCTGCCTGCCTGCGCGGCGCCGGCACTGCCCGCAACCGGGCGCTCCTCACCGCGGCGGCGGGGCGGCGGCGAGGAGCCACGAACAGGAGAAGCGGGGCTGCTCCTACCTTCCTCCGCGCCTCCCAGGCTATGTGTCCATGGTGCTGAGCGAGCCGGGCCGGGCCCGGCAACGGGACCGCGGAGCTGCACCGTCGGAGGGGAGCCCGCTCGGGGCTGGCTGGGGAGGCAACGCGGGCGGTGCGGGCCCGCCGCCGCTCAATTGGAGCAGGGCGCTGCCAATCTGCCGCCGCCGCTCCGGGACGCTTCCTGTCTGCGAGCCGCGCCCGGCACCGGCACCGGCTCCCGAGGCTCCGCACCCCTCCGGTGCACGGCTCCATCAGCCCAGCGCGCGGCCCCTGCGGCGCATGACCCCCTGCGGGCTCCCGATATTCCCGGCGCACTCGGTTCGCCCAAACCGGTCCCTTCGGGGCTCACGGCTCGCGTGGGTCAGGGTTCCCCTGGGGTGTGGAGCTGCAGCCCCCCAGCATCCTAGCAAGGGGTGATGCAGGTCTTGCCCATGCCTCAGTTTCCCTACTCCTGGGATTATAATTTCTTCGGGATTTGGGTGTAATAGGGGTTATGTCTTGTCAACTGGTAAGATGAAATCTGTCCCTCAGGCTTCTGTCCCTCAGCTGTGAAAAAAAGCCTCTTTCTTCCTCATGTCCTTCAGTACTTTTGCATTCCTCTTTTCTAAGAAGCATCACCCCTTCATTGCCCTCCCTGCTTTCCCTTGGAATTCTTTTTTTCATCAGAGTAAATATTTGCAGGAGGAGAAACCATGATGAAATTCTGCAGCGGGAAACCACCCTGTGAAAACCCACCGGGACTTCCCCTCCCGTGGTACCTGGAGCCAAGCACGGTCTGGGGTCTCCCTGGATGGGCTGAAGACCCCAGCTGAGGTCAGCAAACCTGCTATGGGAGCCCCATGCAGACCCAGCACTTCCATATGCCCGGGCACAGAGCCCGTGCAGAGATAAGGGCCACGTGCCTGGGTGCATGCAGCACCCGCACAGCACAACTCCTGCTATCTTGCAATAACAGACTGCTCTGCAGCCTGCCAGGAATAAGCAAAGTGTGTTTGCATCACAGCCCAACTCTGCAACCCTTGCCCGCATCATCATGTTCCTCCGCAACCACTCAGCAGTACCCAGCTACCTGCTCGTGCTCTGCAACTCCACGATAACAAGCCTGTGAGTCATCTCACCTCCTGTGTAATCCCGCAGTAACAAACCAGTGTTTTCCTCTGTGCCAACCCTCCTGTGCAACCCTACAATAACTTGGGTGCCCTGAGGCTGTGCACGCTGCCATTGCCGCAGCAGCACTTGTGCAAGTGGTGCTCTTGGGAAGTGGTGTAACCCACAGGGAAACCCCTCCCTGTTTGCAGCCCCCTCTGCCTCCTACCCCAGGGTATTAATAAATTTGATGACTGGGATATGAGGTGTTAAGGAATTCAATGACCATGATCTGAGGGGCAAACTGAGCTGTCCTTCAGGGTGGCGGGGCTGGAGGATGAGGGATCCCTTCCCTTCGGTTCTGCCATACGGTTGGGAGAAGCACGGTTTTTGCAGCTATTTGAAAATGCAGTAGTTTCCCCAGTCTAAAATGGGTACTTTCAGAGCAGTAGGATGAGCGTGCACAGCCCAGCACGCACACGGGCTCCTGGCCACGCTGTGGGCATGCGCTTGGCAGTGGTTGAGCCTATGTGCCCACACTGCCCGAGGAATGTTGCAGCTTGGCACATCTGCTCGTGGCCTGGGCTGCAACCTCGCTGGCCACATGTGGCCACATCTGCCCCGCCTGTGCCACAGGATGCTGGGGCCACGCCAGGGCTGGGGATGTCCCTCCCTCAGCTGGCCCTATGGCCTCTCAGGTGCTTTGCTCGCATCTGCTCATGAGGATTTTGCGAACCTGGGGATGTAGGAGGAGCCGCTTCTGGGCAGGGAGATTTTCCTGCCATTCAACTTCTTGCTTTCCCCTTCCAACTCCACAGTGCTGCTCTGCTCCCAGTCCCTGCAACACTCATAAGCTGCAGCCTGCAGGATCAGCTCCTTAGGAAAGGCTGGGGTTGGGTGAGTGGCTGTGAACATCTGGCTCCAGTTCCCTCCTGGGAGCAGACCCTGGGCTTTCCCCTGTGCTTTGTGGGGTGCTGGGAGCTGGGCTGCTTGGCGCCAGCACTGGCAGGGAGCCACGTGTTGCTTTCTCTGCTGCTGCGGTGCTGGAGAGCCCATCCACACTGCAGAGCTGAGGAATCCCCCAGCTCTGCCAGAAGTGAGGTTGGCAAGGCAAAAGCAGGGATTGATTTTGAGGGGTCATGGGATAAGCAGTGCAGATAGACACTCCAATGTGGGGTACTGGGGCACAGGGCCATGGGGCTTGCTGGGGCACCAGCACCGTGCAGAGCCAGCAAACAGAGACTGAAATGTTGAGCGAGGAAGGGGCAGCTTTGATGAGAGCAGAGTGTGGTCTGCTTGGACAGTGTGGTGCTCACTGGGGCTGGGAAGCCAGGCAAAAGCACCCCAGGGCCCTTGGGACAGGGCTGCTGGCACACACTGAGTGAGGCAGGCACAGCCTGCAGCTCTGACACTGCAGCTTCTGCCCCGCTCAATCCTCAGGCTCAGATTGTGACCTCTGCATGCATCCCACATCCAGCACCCCAGACTGGCTGCTCCATCCCGCTCAGCAATGGGTCACCCACTAAGCACCCCAGGAGGGCTGAATCTGGGGACTCTGGGCTCCTCCTCCCCTCTCTCTTAGCAGACACCAGCCCAGAGAGGGAATTGTCAGCTCTTGTCTAGGCAGGTCAGGACTTGGGCACATGAGCAGAATTGCTGGGGCTTATGTTACAGTATCACAAACTCATGCAGGACCCTCCTACCTTCTGGGCTACACATTGCTCTCCCTCCCAGCCTATGACTTCGGACCAAACTCAAAGCAGGATGTGTACGGTGACAGTGGAGGTGCTGCATCTTGATGGCAAGGGACAGGACACTGGTCCTCAGCGATCACTAGATGCACTGGTGATCACTGGGATTCTGCCTGAAGGGAGCAGAGGGCAGAGATGCATGCAGCTGAATTCTGCAGTGTAACCCCACGGTGTCTGTGCATTGCAATTCGTGCCCCCAAGCCCAGCCCCAGTGGCTGTTCCTGGTGTCCCAAACACATGGGTTCCTGACGGGCTGGATGAAGTGAGGGAAAGCTGCTTGTGCTCGGCTGGTGTGGCCAGGCTCTGGCTGACGTGCACTGGGCATGGCCCTGCTCAAAGTGCAGGCTTGCTGTGTGTTTACCCTGGCCAGCCTGGATTGTACAGGAAACCAGAGAGCCCTGCTCCCTGGCTGTCACTTTATTTATTATGGTCACAGCTCAGGCTGCTTGCACTGCTGAAAGGAGGCAGCAAAAACCCCAAGTGGTGCTGCATGGCTCCCACCCTGCCAGCTCTGCTTTGTTCCAATTCGTCTTGCTGGAACAGGACAGCAGGATGCTCCATGCCATGCAAAGCTCATCCTGTCTGTTAGCAGCATGTCTTGTCCCAGCTGTGGCCAGCCACATCACGCAAGGAGAAGCTGCTAGCAGATGCCCAGCCTGCTGCCACACTATAGATATTACCCACACTGGCACATGGATATCTCAGCAAGATCATATAGGATCATGGAATCATAGAATCCTTAGAGTTGGAAGGGACATTTAAAGGTCATTTAGTTGAACTTCTCTGCAACAGATAGGGACATCTAAAGCTAGATCAGGTTGCTCAAAGCCTGATCCAGCCTGGCCTTGAAAGTCTCCAGGGACGCGGCATCCACCACCTCTCTGTGCAGTCTGTTCCAGTGCCTCACCACCCTCACTGCCAAAGACTTTTTCCTTGTATCTAACCTAAATCTACCCTTTTTAAGCTTGAAACCCTTTCCCATTGTCCTATCACAACAGACCTTGCTAAAAAGTCTGTCCTCTTCTTTCCTGGAGCTCCACATCTTCTTCATCCCTTCACATCTGTACTGCAAAATTGCAGTGAGTATTGCCCTTCGTCTCCAGAACTGTACCATTGCTCCAGAGTTTTTTCTTCATCTACCTCCATCACCCCAGGGAAGGAAGCATGCAGGACCCCAGAGCTCACTGCCCATGACCAGCAATTCCACCTTCAGCCCTGCTGCTGTGGTAGGTTCTTGTCCTGGAGAGAACACCACAGCTGCTGCAAAGGATAGGAATAGAGTAAACCTGGCTCTTTCCTCTGGCAGACTCAACTGCTCCCACCGCTGTGCATGGCAGCATGCCAAATGTTGCATGCTGCCAACTGGGGGCAAGCTCGCAGCTGAAGAGGGGAGGCAGAGAGAAGAGATACTGAGCACCCTGCTATTTATAGGGGCTGTTCTTTGCCAGGTCTTGACCGGCAGCAGCAAGGGTTGGGCTGGCACGGAGGGATGTCAGGGCAGAAACAGCAGCCAGAAACCTGGGGACATGAGAGCAAATCTGCCAGCGCTTGGAGGGCTCCTCATCCCTGCTCGCAAGTGGTGCCATGTGTCTTGCTGGGCTGCCTGGCTATTAAAGGGAGAAAGCACCAGTGAGACAGTAAACAGGGGGAGGTAAGCCAGCACCTACAATCCATGGTGATTTGGCAGCTCTCTTCCATTGCACAGCCTCCAGGTCCTTCCCCTCTGTTCTTCCTTCATCTTGTGTTTTGCTGAAGGCTGTGTGTGCCCATGCATTGGCCCCTGGGATGGAAAAATCTGCGTAGGGCCCAGAGGGCAGTGTGGAAGAAGGGTTTCTAGAGATCCATGTTAGTTTGGTTCAGTTTTGGCCTTCTGGCCTTTGTGTTTTCCACCAAAAGAATGCCCAGGGAAGAGCTGAGTGAAGGAACATGGCAATATTTGATTCTGACTTTCTGAAGACAGTATTTATAGCGTGAGATAGCGAGCAACAACAGAAGAGAAGTGGAACATGAGAAATTATTTCCAAAGGAAAACTTGAATGTTTCCTTCCAGAAAGGCTGACCGTAATGCCTGGACGCTGCTGGACTCCACCTCTCCTCCCTCCTGTTGTGCAGGCTGGATTTCTCTCCTGGCAGCATCTCCCCCATATTGGGCCTCGGTGGCTTGGATGCTGTACACATAGCTGCCCCAAGAGGCCCGCCCAGGGATAAGATTTGGCTGCTTCCCAAAGACACCAGTGACTAGAAGGTAGAATCAAGAAGAGGACTCATTAACCTTTCCAGGCTGGTGTAAAATCAGAGAAGGGACCTGCTACTGGCTGCAGATCAAAGGTCCCTTCCCATGCCTGTGATCCTAGATGCTGCTCTTGATCATAATTGTGAGAGAGAGAAGTAGAGAATGGAATGGAATGGAATGGAATGGAATGGAATGGAATGGAATGGAATGGAATGGAATAGAATAGAATAGAATAGAATAGAATAGAATAGAATAGAATAGAATAGAATAGAATAGAATAGAATAGAATANATGGAATGGAATAGAATAGAATAGAATAGAATAGAATAGAATAGAATAGAATAGAATAGAATAGAATAGAATAGAATAGAATAGAATAGAATGGCGTAGAATAGTTGTTGAGACTTGCAAAGATCGAGTCCAACTGCCTGACCACTTCAGGGCTAACCAAAAATCAAAGCATGTTATTGAGGGCATTATCCAAATGCCTCTTGAACAGTGGTGGGTAGGAACATCAACCACCTCTCTAGAATGCCTGTTTCAGTGTTTGGCTACCCTCACTGTTTTCTTGATGTCCATTATGAACCTCCCCTGGTGCAGCTTTGTGGCCATTCCCACGTATCATGGCATTGTTTCCCAGAGAGAAGAGACTACCACCTCCCTCTCCATTTCCCCTCCCTAGGAAGTTGAAGAGAGCTGTGAGATCACCCCTCAGCTTCCTTTTCTCCAAACCCAGGTGTCCTTAGCCTTGCCAGCCTTCCAGCTGGTTTACCAGCTTTGTTGTCCTCCTTTGAAAAATTTCAAAGACCTTAACATCCTTTTTATGGAGAGAATTGCATGCAACGTTCAAGGTGAGCCCATGCCAACACTAGATATAGTAGGAGAATCACTTCTTTTGATCAGCTGGTTGTGGTCCATGCACCCTAAAATGCAGTTTGCCCTCCTAGGTCTGTAGATGCTGTGATTTAGTAGGGGGATCCCCAATACCTGCTGCACCAGGGCAGTGCTCATCCATCCTTGAACTTCCCTGGAAATCCTGCTGAATTTTGCAAGGAGGAGAATGAAAAGGAATGAAATAAAGCACCCAGAATGAAGAGAGGAGAAGACCATGGAGTCTCTGCTTTACAGGCAATGTTTTAGGGGCTAGCTCCGAATGCCATCAGGGACTTTCCATAGAACCATAGAATGGTTTTGGTTGGAATGGACCTTAAAGATTATCCAGTTCCAACCCCACTGCCATGGGCAGGGTTGCCACCGACTAGATTGGGTTGTCCAGGGTGCCATTGAACCTGGCCTTGAACACCTCCAGTGACGGAGCACCCACAGCTTCTCTGGGCAGCGTGTGTCAGTGCCTCACCACCCTCAAAGGAAAAAATTTATTCCTAATGTCTGGTCTAAGTCTCCTTTATTTTAGTTTAAAGTTGTTAATCCTTGTCCTGTCAGTGCAATCCCTCACAAAGAGTACCTCCCCATATTTCCATTAGCTGAAGCCACCTTTAGGTACTGAAAGGCTGCAGCAAGGTCTCCCCAGAGCTTTCTCTTCTCCAGGCTGAACAATTTCAGCTCTCTCAGCCCATCTTCACAGGAGGGGTGCTACAGCCCTCTAATCAATCTCGTAGCCTTCCCTGGACTCATTCTATCAGGTCCATGTCTTTCTTGTGCTGTGAGCCTCAGAGCTAGGTGCATTATTGCAGGTGGGACCTCATGAAAGCAGAGTAGAGGAGGACAGTCACCTCCCTTACCCTGTTGGTCACAATCTATTTGATGCAGCCCAGGATTCAGTTGGCTTTCTGGACTGCAAGAGCTCACTGTTGGCTCACATTGAGTTTTCCATCAAACAGCACCCCCAGGTCGTTCTCAGTCAGTGCTGCTCTCCATCCGTTCATCTCCCATTCTGTACCAATTACCCCTACATAAGTGCAGCCCCATGCACTTGGCATTGTTGAACTGTTTGCATGGGTTAGCATGGGCCAACTGCTTGAGTCTGTCCAGAGGGGAAACCTCTGGATGGCATCCTGTCTCTCAGGGATGTTGGACTCACCACACAGCTGAAGATGCACTCAGTACCTCTGTCTGGGTCACTGGACAATGATGATAAATAGCACTGGTCCCAGTAAGGACCTCTGAGAAATGCCATCTGTCACTGTTCTCCATCTGGACATTGAGACACTGACCACAGCTCTTAGAATGCCTCCATCCAGCAAACAGCCTCCTGCACACCTGCACTCTGAGCTAACTCCTTACACAGCCTCTCTGCATACCATGACGGTGTGAAAACCTTTCATCCTGCTGGATCCCCTTGGCATCGTGGCATTGCTGGAAGGCGGGGACTGACCTCGGCGATGGGCATGGGGCAGCAGCCGTGTTGGACCCGGAGGTGCTCAGGGGGCCCGGGCGATGGCAGCAGGAGCAGCCCCCGCGGTGCCCGACGAACCGGCGGCTGTCCCGGCTGAGAGCTCGGGCTGCGGCTGCCCTCTGCCGGCAACCGCCCGTGTCTGTGCGCAGGGGGCTGGCGGCATCCCGAGCCTCGCATCCCTCCGCTCCTTTGCCACAGCAGATCCAGAAATACGAAGCTTTTCTTCCAAGAAAAAAACACTCTCAAAAGCCATGGTAGGAAAAAAAGGGAAGGGGAGGGGGAAGGGGAAAAGAAAAGAAGAGAAGAAAAAAGAAAATAAAAAAATAAAAAATAAAAAATAGAAAAGGGAAAAGAAAGGAAAAGAGAAAAGAGAAGAAAAGAGAAGAAAAGAGAAGAAAAGCAAAGGAAAAGCAAGGAAAGCAAAGGAAAGCAAAAGGAAAGCAAAAGGAAAGCAAAAGGAAAGCAAAGGAAAAGGAAAAGGAAAAGGAAAAGGAAAAGGAAAAGGAAAGGAAAAGGAAAGGAAAAGGAAA